>NC_056731.1:848582989-848650741 GCF_019279795.1 Protopterus annectens
TTTGCTTTGACACCAAATAATACATCCTGTTGTAAAGGTGCATCTAATAATTTTGCTTTAACATGGTCAGGGAGGGTTTGCTCTTTTAACCAAGCATGTCTACGAATGACTGAGCCAGTAACAGCTGTTCTACAGGAAGCTTCCAGTGAATCAAATCCGCATTGTAAAGTATGCTTGCCCACCTGTTCAGCTGCATGCAACAGATCCTGCATTTCCTTGAATTCAGGCTGTTCTGTGTGTATACTCATTTTTTGTTTTAACTGAGACATGAATTGTTGATATTTCAACATGTGAAACTGGCAATTTAATGCTCTCATAGCCAGAGTTGCAGAGGTGTATATTTTCTTTCCCCATCTATCTAGGGCTCTGGAATCTCTTTCAGAGGGCACAGGGTTTTAGCCACAGAAGCCTTTGCTCCCTTAGGACCCTGGGATATGGTTTCTGGGTCAGCTACAGGGCTTTTATAAAGGAATTTGTGAGAGTCAGGTACTCTGTAGTATCTGCCTGGTTTGGCTGGAGCAGGAGGTAGAGAGTCTGGATTTAAACTAGACTCTAAGTAGACGACATCCACAATATCCAAAACAGGAGGGATAGCAAGAGGTCTGTGCTGGGGTAATAAAAGGAACTCTCGGAGCCTTTTCTTAGAATCTGAGTAATCCTGGCCTTCCCAGTGGAAATGTTCCCTCATGGTATGTAATGTTTCCCCAAAGGAGTAGTCTTCAGGGGGAGATGCTGAGCGAATAGTCTCTTCAGCATCAGAATCCTCATAAGGTGGAAAAGTGTAATCCTGTTCCTCAGAAGAATCTGAGGAGTGAGAAACCTGGCCAGAGGATGCATAATCTTCCTCTTGTCTTGGTCTTTTATCAGGAGGGGGATGGGAACCCCTGATAAGGGTAATTAAATCTTCAGCCATCTTAAGCATCTGTTTCTTAGGCATGGGGCCTCGACCTGTAGACTGATTAACAGTTTTCTTAGGTTTTAAAGGAGTTTTAAGCTTAGCATAAGATTTAATGGTGAGTGTAGTCGGTCTGAAGGCACCTTCTGCAACCAAAGGTGTTTCCTCTGCACCAGTGTCTAAATCTGCTCCGGTGTCGGTAGATGGCTGCATCGGCCTAGTAGACTCCGCTTGGGAGTCGGCAGCTGTCTGGGGTTCCAGCTCTGCGGTCGTCAGGGGCTGCGTAGGCGCCTCACTGAAAAACAGAGAACCAGTGACAGGCCCAACTGAGGCCTCGGGGTCAAGCTTATTCTTAGGCTGCCTGTTCTTATCCTTGCGTTTTTTATGAATTGCGGTAGTCGGCTGCTCCGACGGCATGATATAATTGAATTTCCTACCAAAGTAATGCTGTGTGAAGTCAAAATGGCGTTTGATAGTGCGTTTATTAAACCGAGTGCAAAACTGACAACCTGTGACATCGTGGTCTGGGCCTAGGCAAGGAATACAATAAGAATGGAAGTCCTTATGAGGTATTTGCTTCCCACAAGAAATGCAATTGTTAACTTTTTCTGACATCGGACTGAGGCAAGAAAATGTTCCCCAATGGGGTACTTAGCTTTATTGAAGAGTTCAGACTGAAATTCAAATAAAAAATCTCAGGTGTTGGCCGACCAGCACTTGCTAAACTGCTTCTGCTTCGGGCATCGCGCAGCAAGAAAGACTGAAGAAAATGGCGTCGGATGCCTCTTGTATACCCCTGACGCACTGACGTCACGGAAGAAGCGACAGCAACAGATGCCGGACCAAGACTTTGGAATTCGGGCCGACTGCGGGACTGCCTGACGGCAGGATAACCCAAGTGTGATGACTGCAGCAGGGTAACACGAACATCCAAAGGCCTATGCTGAGGAAGAAGGAAATCCCTAAGCCTCTTTTTAGATTCTGAGAAATCCTGACTCTCCCAGTGAAAATGTTCCCTTAAAGTCTGTAAAGTTTCTCCAAAAGAAAAATCCTCAGGAGATGCAGAAGGGATGGATTCTTCTGCATCAGAGTCCTCATAAGGTGGAATAGATAATTCCTAATCAGAAGAAATGGAAACCTGATCTGATGATTCATAATCAGTGCCTTGCCTAGGCCTCTTAGCAGGAGGGGGATGGGAACCTCTGATCAAAGTAATTCAATCATCAGCCATTTTGATCATTTTTTTTTAGGCATAGGGGCCTGTGCACGTGGCCCAAGCATTTTTTTAGACATGGAAGTTGATTTTAGCCTAGTAGGGTCTCAGTAGAGGCCTGCGAATCAAAAGTAGCGGGCATCAGGGGCTGCAAAAGCAACTCACTGAGTACAGGCGAACCAACGACTGGCTTAGAAGCTTCATAGTCTGTTTTGGACCTCGGTCTGTCTCTGCGGTTTTTCTGTATTCCAGTAGTCGGATTGCTAGCGAACGACATTTCTTGATAGTTAAATCTTGAACCAAAATATTTACATGCAAAAAATATACCAACGCTTAATAATGCGTTGAATAAATTTAGCACAAAACCGACAGCAAGGCACGTTGTGGTTAGGGCCTAGGCAAGGAATACAGTACAAATTAAAATCCTTATGAGGTATTTGCTTCCCACAAGTAACACAATTATGAACTTTTACTGACATCGGTAAGGAGCCCCAACAGGGTACTTAGCTTTAGGATGAAGACTTCGGTTCTGAAACTCGAAAACAAAAATTTCAGGTGCCGACCGACACTTTCGAACTGCTTCTGCTTCGGGCACCGCGTGGCAAGAAAGACCGATGAAAATGCTGTCAGCTGCATGTTTTATATCCCTGATGACCTGATGTCATGGAAGAACAGACAGCAACCAATGCAGGACCCAAGACTTAGTTAAGCACGCCGACTGAGGGCAACCTGCCAGCAGATTACTCAAATGTAATGACTGCAACAGTGAAACACGAAGAACATCTGCAAAAGCATCAGAGACCTCCAAAGCAGACACCCAAAAAACCTGCACCACCCGTCACAAACCAGACACAAAACACAAAAATCAGTGTGCCGCACAATCACAGCCCTTAAGGCGAAATAACATGCCTAACGCACTAGTAAATAGGCGACTCTTTAGTCAGTCACACTGACGTCCCACTTACTAGGCTGGACAAGAAGGTTACTGTTAGCTGCCTGTCGGGAGCCAGAATCCGCCACAACACAAGCACTCAGGTCACTCCAGGACAAGTACAAATATGACTCTGTCATTGTTCGTGTTGGTGTAAATGACGTGAGACGTACCTCCCTGGACTACATGAAGAGAGACATGGAAGAGCTCTCTGATCATGTAGTAGCCCAGGTAGGTATGACCCTGACCTCACCAAGAATGATACCGCAGTATAAAGAAAAAATTATCTATTTCAACAATTGGCTAAGCTTCTGGTGTCATTCAAAGGGGATCCAGTGTCTGTCAGCCTGGGACGACATGCTTGACAAGCCTCGTTGCTTAGCAAGAGACTGCTTGCACCTGTCATCCCTAGGCTTTCGAATACTGGCCAAGGCTCTTGCGGCTCCCATAGTGCCTTTTTTTAGGCAAGGCTCAAAAGTCAAATCCACCTCCGTAAACAGTACAAATAAAAAAATGAGGGTTATGCTACTCAACACCAGGAGTTTAAATCTCAAAATGCACGCGCTCAAAGGACTCCTCAGTATGGATAACGTCATATGTGCAGTAACTGAAACCTGGTTCAAGGCTCCACAGAGCACCCCAGCACTACCAGGCTACAACTCATACCACACATTTCGGCCACAGAACATGGACCAAAACACAAAAGGAGGGGGTGTGTTATCCATATTCATCAAGGATACCTACACCTCCAGGTTAGTGGCTCAGCACGATACCTCTGAGATCATCCATGTGCAACTAAGATCAGGCAAATCTGCAATGCAAATTTTGGCCTGCTACAGATCACCCTCCATGACCCAAGACCACCACTCCACCTTTCTGGAGACACTGGAAAACATAAAGGTCCTACCGAACACCCTGATATTGGGCGATTTAATTACCCTACCGTTAACTGGGAAAACTACTCAAGTATAAACTCCTAGGTCCAGCGCTTCCTGGAATTTATCAACTCAAATGCCCTGGATCAGCTGGAAAACTCCCCTACAAGACGTGAAAACATATTGGACCTGGTCATCACCAACATGGGCGACAGGTGTTCTGCACTGGAGGTCAACCCGTCACTGGTTAGATCAGACCATAAACTAATCACTCTGGATGTCCACACCACACCACCACCCCCAACCAAGGAAACCACAGTGAAAAACTTTTCTATAGCAAACTTCACCTTAAGACAGAGGTGGTAAGTTTCACAGCCCCCATACTAAGGGATAAGTGTCCAAGATGCAGGGACCTTTACAAATGCACTCTATTAGCACCTACAAGGATGCATGGATTGTGCCATCCCTAGCAAAACAATGACTCAATCCGCTAAGAGAAGGAAACCAGTGTGGTGGACCCCTGCCATAAACAGGCTATACAATAGGAGGAAACTAGTTCAGAAAAAAAGCAAATCCCAAGAAGGGGATCAGTATCAGTAAGAAACTAAGGTCCCTCATAAAATCATCCAAGGCTAACTTCGAAAGAAAAATAGCCAAGAATTCGAAAGATCACCACAAAGCCTTCTTTAGCTATGTCAAGCATCTAAGTGGCAACTCGCAGATTTGCTCCGAGTTGGTGCAAAATAGCACAAAATATACAACCTACTGATATAGCCAACATCCTGGCAGATAGAATCAATGCTAACTTCACCGCCCTCTCACCCCCCAAAAGGGTCCACAACAATACCAGAAAAGTGTAGGGTCCCGGAAATCACAGAAGCACAGGTGTAAACAGCCCTTTCAAAAGCCAAAAGCACAGCTTCAATGGGGCCAGATGGTATCCCAGGCTATGTCTTGCACAAACTACAGAACGAACTAACCCCCCACCTAAACACACTGTTCAACCTCAGCCTCTCCACAGGCTACGTACCCATAGAATGGCGCACAGCAATTGTTATTCCGCTCCACAAAGGAGGGCCCACAACTGACCCTGGTAACTATCGCCCCATAAGCCTGACTAGCCTGGTCTGCAGGGCTATGGAGCGCATAATCATGGAACTCATTAACAAAGACATTGGGAACCTCCAAACACTTGACCCGACCCAGTTCGGCTTTAAGGGCAGATCATGCCTACTAAACCTGGTTGACTTCCAGACAGGTCACCAAGGCAATCGATGAGGGGAAGGTGGCTCACACAGCCTACCTTGACCTCGCCAAGGCGTTTGACACCATTCCCCACTCGGGAATTATAGAAAAACTCACCAGCCTGAACATAAACCCCTACATCACGAGATGGGCTGCCAACTGGCTTACAGACAGAACTCGCACGGTAAGAATAGTGGGCTCCAAGTCTGACTCTAAACCAGTCACAAGTAGTGTCTCACAAGGCTTGGTCCTGGGACCCCTACTGTTCGGCATATACTTCTCAGACGTACAGGCAAACACAGGAGGACTATGGCTAACCAAGTTCCCTGATGACTGCAAACTGGGGATCCATAATTGACTCTCCAGCTGACACGGACATTCTCCAAAAGGGCCTTACTGAGACAGACACCTGGTGTCAAAGTCATGGTCTCAAGCTAAATGCCAAAAAATGCATAGTCATCCTGTTTGGGAAAAACAAAACACCCATGAGTTACCACACAGGTGGCAGCCCCCTTAATACAGAAGAGGTAATAAGAGATCTGGGGACCTAGGTAGATAGTAATCTCTCCTTTGACAATCATATTGCCAAAGTAGTTAGGAAATCCTTCTATGTAGCCCATCTAATTACTAAGGGATTCGCATCTAGAAATAAAGAGGTTACACTGCCCCTCTACTCGTCACTCATCAGACCCATCATAGAGTACAATGCCCCATTTGGGATGTACCTCAAGACACTTCCTACAGCTGGAAAGACCACAAAAGTACCTCACCAAGAGGATTACTGGCCTCAAACATATGTCCTATGCAGCCCGACTGGAAAAACTCCGGCTGTACTCAGTGGCATATCACTTACTTAAAGGTGATCTCTGCCTGACTAATAAAGCCATGTCCAACTTAGAATTGATGGACATGCTCCACCTAAAGAAATCCAAGTCACAGTGAGCCAATAAATAGAACATGTTGGAGGGATATATTCCTGTCACAGAGACTCCCCATGCTTTGGAACAAAATTCCTAACTACATTAGGCAGAGCCCCTCACTAACTCTACGAGATGGGTAACAGAAAATACACCCCTGGGATCACTTCACTGGCTCTTCTTGACAGAGGCTCAGTTAATTAATCAATGGGGTGGCTAAAGCTGACACACACTGGCTAGGCTTATAAATGCCCTCGGGCAGATAGCCTAGCACCACCTACATATGAACCTAAGATCCCAGACTGCAGCACCCCCCCCCCCCCCGAGTCATCCATTATGGCCTGCTGTCACCCATGTCACAAAACACCCAAATAAGGGCCCATCTGCATGGTCATTCAGTACAATAGCGCTTAACCTGTGGTTTCATATTGGCTGGCATACTGTTATGTTGCTTCCTCTCTGCTGTTTTAGAGTACAACTCTATTCAAATAAGTGTTGCATTTCAAGAAAACCAAATACAATTGCAACAGACAGTTCCACGCACATTTACACAAACTTAACTGGAATTTAATAGCAGTATTGCATTCTGACAAGTCTCTGTACCGTAAGGCAGAAAGTTCTACAGAGGTCCTGTTGCACCAAAGTTCACATAGCACAGCTCATCTACAGACTTGTAGTTCTCTTTTGATTAGTTTGGTGAGTTGTCTGTTCACCAAATGTTACTAACCTAAACCATTTGCCAGAAACACCCTGGCCAGCTCAACTTCAACTAAAGCATCTGTTAAGTATGCTAAAACTTTATACTACATTCTCTGAGCCAGACACTATAACCTACAGGGACATCAGTTGTTAATTAGGGATCAGACTGGGCTATAAATCAGAGTGCCTTCAACCTACTGCTCTGCACCCTTACCAGATCCCAAGCTATGAGACTAAAGTAGCTCACACTACAACACACATTTAATCTGACTACTAGTATAAGTTGTCCTGCACTCTGGTTTTGGTTCACTTAGAAATCTTAACCCAAACCATTCACAGCAGCCTCCAGCCAGTTCAAGTTCAAATATACCATACATTAACTATGCCAAAACACAGTCTCATTAATTCTCTAAGCTAGACACTCAAACCTAGCAATAGTGTAGTATTACTGCATTCAGAGTCCCATTGCTACTATGACACAAACTGCAGTGTCTGTATGACTATGTCCACAGGGAAATGTGCTTACTATGACTATCACAAACTTGTCTCTTTTGATATGGAATGGGTTGATGCAATCGGTGGTAATTCCCCAAAAGCACACACATTTTTAAACTAGTCAATCAGAAGGCTAAAAAAGATCACAAGGAAAATGTGAAACAGCCATTATGTTAAAACTGAATAAACCAAAATTACATTACTCATGTTAGTACTTTACAAGAATCAAGGGCAATCAATGTTATTTATTTTATTTATTTAAATTTGTTGACCGGGAGTGTCCGACTGGACGTGGGTCCATTTTCAGCGGAGGCCCGGGGAGAAAAGCTCCACAGTAAAATAAACAGACAGTAGTTACATTGGATTACATAGCGATTAACAATTTAACATAGAAATTACTTACAACATATTTACAGATGAAGAACATAGTACATCAGTAGACAACTAGAATCTTTATCTGTGAAGTACATAACAGGCATTAACAAATGTAACAATGAGAAGTTCCTGCTGTATAATAAGTACTAGGCTTATGAGCACCTGAGCTTGCTTGATTATAAAATCTGGAAAGAATGTAGTAACAGAACCACTGATCTGAGATTAACAAATAAATGCCCTAAGGGTTCCACCAGTGTCCTTCTTACATATGGGTAATAGGTGCTGATTTAGTGTCTACTTTAACAGACGCTCTTGGGAACAAGGGTTTAACTTGGTCAGGCTTGTAATGGCCCTAGGGTCATTAGCCTAGTAACCTCCTATGAATTTGAATATATCAGATAAACAAGGCTCAGGAAATGAAAGGGAAAAATTAAATGACTGAAGAAAAAGGAGCCCTAGTAAGATATAAATCCATGATACATAAATGGAGTTATTATACAGTATTTTTTGTTAAAGAAACATCTTTATTAAATCAGTTATGACATAGGCAATCATACATTTATATAAATGAAAACAAACCATATTGACATACCAGTTGAAATCATTTTACATCACAAACCATACTGACATTTCTAGCTGGAAACATTACACATAACTTATCTACCCAATCACTGTCAAACATTACATAGCTCATTCAAATCCTGCCTTTTTTTAAACCTCATTCCTCCCCTGTATGGATTGTTCCCACATTTCCCTTTTTTTTTCTAAGTAATTTGCACTCCCCCTTTTCTGAAGATCCCAATTCCAGTTGTTTTAATCGCTGTTACTTATATTCACTACTTCTAGTGCAGTTGGTTTAGACTTGGATTTCCATTTTCTAGTGATCACTTTTTGGCAGCCACCACAATTAGACTCTGCAAGGCCTTACTATGTCTAAGCAATTCCAATTCTATACCATAGCTTAGAAAAATAATTTCTCTAGTCACACATTTTGTCACCCAGTAACAGACACAGTAGTCGGCAGAGAATCTTTAAAGTCTGCCAACTCAGTGCACTCCCAGAAAATATGTTCTAATTGCCTCTTTCTTCCCCATCACACCTCCAACATTTGCTTTCTACCAGAGACAAAACTCCCTGGAGTCTACTTTAGGTATACAAATATCTATGTAAACATTTCCAAGCAAAAATCCTAAATTTCCTAGATTTTGTTGCCTACTTGGGAGACATACATATATTCCCCCATTGCTTCTTTGTGAATTGTTATCCAATCTCGTCACAATCCTTTCTAACTGCCTGTGATTCTTAGTTACCATGCCAATATTTTATGCACACTACTAATTTCTTAAATGGCAGCTTCTGTTCTAGATTCTGCTAAAAACTACCAGTGCAGTCTTTCATTTGGCACCCCCTATTTCTTTCTCTTTCCCTATACTCTGATATCAATCCTTGATAGGGAAGGCAATCTCTAACCTGCAGCTGAAATGAACTGTTGATGTCTTCAAATTCTATTAGCTTTCCCTCTCTAGTTATTTGCTCCCAATATCTTGGCTCCTTTACCAGTTGTCTCCCATAAATTCCAGCCCTCTGTTACCATTTTATTATCTATATCTCTAATTACAGTTATTCTATCAGTAGAATCTACATTTTCCACTCCTGTGTTGGGTTAGTTCTTTGAACACGTTCTGCTATTGTATGAATGTAATATTCTGTATGATTATTGCTATCCTCCTCAAAGATCTGCACCCAAAATCCCAGTTTCTCCCAGTTTCTTGAGCTTCCCGTTTCATTATCCCTTTCAACTCTGAATTTTAGGTTTCTGCTTGTACTACGTATAGGGTCTTAACTCTGTAGCTCTGAAATACCTATTCAAATCGGGTAATCCCAATCTGCCTTGTTCTACTGGAAGAATCAGCTTATCCCACTTTACTCCTATTTTCCCTTCCCAGATAAAATCCTTCTGCTCTCTAACTTTTCCTCCGGTTGATAAAAATATGCCTGACCTGTGTACAAGTCTAATGGGACCAAAAACATTTTAACTGCTTGTATCTTCCTGTCCATATAACAGAGCTTCCAATTTCTCAGTTTTTGTATTATCTTTTTAATCTTTCCCCAAATACACTTAGCTGCCACAATGGAATCATTTTAATACATATTCCTAAATACTTCATTTTATCATGTCTCCATTGATATGTATACTGAACGAATTTGTGGGTGGGTACATAATTTACCGCTATTGCCTTTGTTTTACCTTCATTAATTTTGTATCCCAAAAAATATTTGAAACAGTCTAAAAATGTTCCACAAGACTAATGTCCTTTGCTGGTTTTATCAGGTATAAAATAATATCTGCAAATAGAACAAGCTTTTCTTGATTAACATACCAATTCTATCCTTGAATTTTTGAGTCCTTTATTTTTTTTTGCCAATGGTTTTAAATAAAACGCAAACAAAGGGGAAGGACGCACCTGCCTGGTTCCTCTGTTCAACCAGAAATTATCAGAGGAACCCACTCACTTTCATTTTCATCTTGGATCCCTCATTTATCCTCCAAATCAACCTCATATATTTTATCAGGGAATGCAAATGCTTTCATTGCTCTGTCCATAAAGTTTCAGCTTACTCTGCTAATTGCTTTCGCTTCAGCAAGATCCACCAGTCGTACTGTCTTATATTTTGCTTCCCTCTGGATCATTAATGTTCTGTTAATGTCAAATGTTTGCCACCCCTCCACAAAAACACTGATCCATATCTATCAATATTGGCATTACATGTGTCATTCTTTTAGCCATCAGACAAAACACATCATAATCATGGTTCAGTACTGAAATTGACCTGTATGAAGCTGGATCTGATGGATCTTTACCTTCTTTAGGTATTACAACTACCACCTCTTTCTTACAGGATGTTGGTACTTGGCCTCCTCTTAAAATACTGTTAAAACATTCCAGATATTTTTCCCTCCTAGCTTCCAAACTTCTATAGGAATACCATCTACTCCTGGGGCCTTTTCTCTAACCTTTGCAGATTTAATTATTCCATAAAAACATTTCAATTTGTACCTTTTCTTGATTTCTGTATTTCTCTGCTTTATACAGACTTTCACATAATTTATGAAATCTAATATCTCTATATGATCTGTTATCTTCCTTGTTATAGGCTACCTAAACTTAGTGACAGCCCTTTCTACTTTCTTGTTGCCAGAGTCATTGTGCTAAAAGTTTTTGTACACTAGAGTTATCAAAACACAACTGCTTAACATCAATCTTTCTTAATTCATGCATATTGTCAAGGTAATCCCTTATTTTCTGTTTAGCATTCTGCAGTTGCTCCTCCTCGTTTTGAAAGATTCCCCCCATTCTGCAATATTAACATTCATCAGCCCCAGTAAATAATTCTCAGTACTTCTTAACCATATCTCCTTTTCTTTTATTTCCACTCTTTTTAAACTCCACTTTAATTTTATCCCACTCCCTAGCTGTATTTTCAGAATAAATTTCTATCTTCTCTAATAGCCCCTGAATAACTTCCACTACCCACTCCTTAAATTCCCCTTTTCAACAGATAGGTGGGAAAAGTGCCAGTCTTTTATTACCCTGTGACCATTTTAGTTACTATTGGCGCATGATCTGAAATAGCTGAGTATCAAGGCCTTCATGCACATGTTCCTGTGAAATGTAAATTCTGCCTAACCTAGCCCAGTTTATGTATCTTGGGGAATATGTAAATTCACTCCAAACTCCTAGTACTGAATTCACATTCTATGCCACATAAATAGTTTCATAAATTTCTTCAAGTCTGCTTGTCTGTTATACTTTTCCTTCTAGGTCCTCCAGACATCTTCAGTGCTACAAAATCCCCACCTACTAGTGATGTTCCTTGCTGAAAGCTGATTTCTCCAGGAATGTTCGTACGCTCCACTACAACAGTGTTAGGTGGAATATAAGCATGTAATCCTCCATCCTTGCCAGTAGCCCCCTCAGTACTAAAAATCTACCATTATATTTTTTATCCACTTCTATCGCTATTGGAGCTTCTCTGCAATTTTAAGTACCTCTTCTTTCCTCCTTTTGTCTCAGGTATTCTGCTGAATAACCATCTTGAAAACCTTTCATCAAATTCACATGTTCAGTTCTTTCTAAATGTCTCCTGTAGCACAGCTATTTGCACTCTACATTTTTAACATAGTTCACCAACTCTTTTTTGTATTTATCTGTGAGACCACTGACATTTAAAGACATTACAGAAAGCATCACTGTATTAAAAGTTATAATTCCCACCTTTTATATACAACAGCTTTTTTTAAATGTCTAGTTCCAGCTTGCCTTGCATACATACAGTGGATATAAAAAGTATATACACGCCTGTTAAAATGCCAGGGTTTTGTCATATAAAAAATGAGACCACAATAAATCATTTCAAAACTTTTCCCACCTTTAATATGACCTATAACCTGTACAATTCAATTGAAAAACAAAAATCTGTTCGGGGAAAAATAAAAAATGTACAATAAGCTGGTTGCATTAAGTGTGCAAACCGTTAAACTAATACTTTGTTGAAGCACCTTTTCATTTAATTACAGCATTCAGCCTTCTTGGGTACACACACTTGCCATCAGAGAGACTCTGATTAACACCAAATAAAGTTCAGCTGTCCTAGTAGGATTTTCCTGACATTTGCTCAGTCTGCTACAGCAAAAGCCATGGTTCGCAGAGAGCTTACAAAGCATTAAAGTGATTTATCAGTTAGAAGGGTACAAAAACATTTCCACACCATTGGATATGCCATGGAACACGGTGAAAACAGTCATCAAAAAGTGGAGATAATATGAACAGTGATGTTGCAAAGAACTGGACGTCCCTTCAAAATTGATGAACAGACAAGACAACAAAACTGGTCAGGGAGGCTGCCAAGAGACCTATAGCAACATTAAAGGAGCTGCAGGAATATCGGGTAAGTACTGGTTGTGTGCTTACATATGACAACAGTCTCCCGTATTCTCCATGTTTGGACTATGGGGTAGAGTTGCAAGACGGAAGCCTTTTCTTACAAAGAAAACCATCCAGGCCCAGCTAAAATTTGTAAAACAATACATAAGGTCTCCCAAAAGCACGTGGGGAAAATGTGTTATGGTCTGATGAGACCAAGGCTGAACTTCTTGGCCACAATTCCAAAAGGTACATTTGGCACAAAATCACTTTGCATCACCAAAAGAACACCATCCCCATGCTGATGGCAGTATCATGCTTTGGGGTTGCTTTTCTTCAGCTGGAACTGCGGCTTAAATCAAGGTGGAGGGAATTATGAACAGTTTCAAATACCAGTCACTTTTGGCCCAAAACCTTCAGGCATCTGCTAGAAAACTGAAGGTGAAGAGGAATTTCACCTTTCAACACATTAACCCCAAGAATACATCCAAAACCACCAAAGAATGGCTTTGCCAGAAGAAAATTAAAGTTTTGGAATAGCCCAGTCTGAGCCCAGACCTAAACCCAGTAGTAAATCTGTGAGGTGACCTTAAGAGGGCTGTGCACAAGGAATCCCCTCAGATTTGGAGTGCTTTTTCAAGGAAGAGTGGGCAAACATTGCCAAGTCAAGATGTGCCATGGTGAAAAACTCCTACCCAAGACGACTAAATGCTGTAATTAAATCAAAAGATGATTCAACAAAATATTACTTTAAGGGTGTGCACACTTATGCAACTAGATTATTGTACTTTTATATTTTTCCCCAAGAGATTTGTTTTTCAATTGAACTGTGCAAGTTATAGGTCACATTAAAGGTGGGAAAAGTTTTGAAATGATTTATTGTGGTCTCATTTTTATCAGAAAAACCTGGCATTTTAACATGGGTGTGTACACCATTATCCACATTACACTGTTTGGTAGTTTGAACTTTTATACAGTTCTTGTTTGTCCTATCCATGTGAGCCCATGTCACATCTTACAAAACTTTGTGTTTTCTTATAAGCCCTACAAAAAAACCCACTCCTAATAACCCACTAAAACCCATTAGCTTAATACTAATACACAAAACTAAGTACATCTCCAGTTATTAGAGTTTTACCCTCCTAACTGGAACTAATATGTCCCAAACTGACAGCCACACTCACAGACATGAGTTCACCTAAAAGAAAGATCATCCATGCTAAATATAAATGGTACAGCCTGTGCTTCTAAGTGCTGCCTGGTTTTGTCTTGCATCTATAGATCTCCCAAATGAGGGAACACTTGAGTGGCTTCAAAGATCATCTCCTAGCCAGTTTCGCTTTCTCAAACTGTCTCCCTGGAGACAAGAGGATGAGATTCAGAAACACTACTAAGCATACATTTCCTAGAAAAAAGCCTCATAATATTCAATATTCTTTTTAATTTACTTGCTTTCACTTAAAACATGTTACCACATCAACCCAAGGGCCTTAGTCCATTCTCCCCCATGCAAGAATGAGGAAAAAACAACTTTTTTCTCATGCTCTTTTAGCCAGACTTTTTACGTTGCAGTGCACACCTTTCTTAAAACTGAAGAGAATGACAGAAGGGAGAAGTAAAGCACCTGTTTACAACAGTATCCTGACTGCACTTAAAAATAAATGAGAACACCTTAGTTTACTGCATGCAAAGAAAATCATAAATCATAAAATTGTACAAAGAAAAAAATGTTTTACTTACAGTGCTTTTAGAGTCCCCTACAAGTTCAACAAAACCCCAAAGTGTCCAATATTTCCAGATTTTCTTTTTCTGTCCTATTTCACTAATATAGTTTTTGCTTTATAATCCCACATTTGTCAATTTCTAAGTTACTGGTTTGGTTTCATTCCTGTTTTATCTCCCATATCCTCTCTGTTTCATTCCCAACATTCGATTTCTTCTACTCATCTCTCGTGTTCCTTCCTTCTCTCCAGCATTGTCCATTGAAACACTGGAGAAGGTTTCACTGGCACAGACTCTCTATTACCACAAGAAGCAGAATTTCCTGTTTCACAGCTCAATTTTTGGACAAACTTTTTTATTTCCTCTTTAGCATGTACTTCATCAATAAATGATTTTGTCCCTCCAGGGTAGAATTTTATTTATTTATTTATATTTGTTTACCAGGAAAGTCCGACTGGACACAGGTTCATTTTCAGTGGAGGCCCGGGGAGAAAAGCTCCACAGTACAATAGAATGCAGTAGATGAGAGAAAAAAATATAGAACATACAATTGATTTTAATACATAATAGGTTAGAAGTTAATTTTAGACAGTACAGTACAGCCATCGAGATTCATAGTAAAAACATTGAGTACATAGTCAAAAACCTTTTTTTTCGTAAACAGCTGAGTACAGCAGTTTAAATATCATGCCTGCTTCTCGATATTCCCTGATATCATGCCTGCTTCTCGATATTCCCTGAATAGTCGAATAAATTCACTCTTCTGTCTGCTGTATAGTGAGTAATCATTTCTCCCACTTTTAGTATTTTGACCTTCTGCCACAATTTAGTTAGAATCAACTCCTTCTGTTGGCAGGATTGCATCTTTACGATTAAAGGTCTAGGTTGCTTTCTCAGACAGGTTTGGCACATACATGTCCTTTCAATTAACAACTCCTGCTGTGGAATACCAGTCCAGCTGCTTATCTGTGCTTCCATAAAATTGACAGTCTCGTTCCTTCCAGCTTCTCTGGTACAGCGGAAAATCTCAGGTTTTCCCCAAGTGCTCTGTCCTCTAATTCTATTTTTTTAAACATCTTTTTGAGCAGCCTCATAGCCAGACAGCCTTTTCTTCATTTTAACCTCTGATTTTCAGTTTTATCACCTCATCTGAATGTGTTTAAAGCTTCTTTCATTTTTCCAGCCTTTTTTTGATTGAGTTAATATACTCAATCAGTATTATATTTATTCTTTCCAGGTTTGTGTGCAGTTGTCTTCCAGTAACCTAGAGGAAAGTGTAAGTCATGTCTGGAGCTTGCACTGCTTTTTGCTGAGCAGCTGCAGTAGTTTACCCAGTCAATGTTTCTTCCTCACCTTCTGTATGCACTTTTTTTCCGGGTCCTCTGTATTTCTGTTTTCCTGGGATCCAAGTAGTACACTACTAGCCAGTTACTGAAATTTAACCAGAAACACAGAAGTTCACTGGTCTTGTATGCAGAGTTCCTGTTTTCACACTGGGAGAGCTAGGCTTAAGCTGCTACTCAATGTGCAGCCATCTTGGAAGCCCATACATAAAGCGTTTTCTTCTTTTTTTTAATACAATACATAAAAAGGCAATACTACTTGCATCAAAGGAAATAAAGCAAACACAAGTTAAAGCAAATATGCATTGGCATGAATACCCTCAACTTTTTCCTTCATATACTTGATCGGTATATCTGTATGTATATCTTTGTCTCTGCATGTCTCTAGATATATATATATATATATATATATATACACACACAAACACATATATATATATATATATATATATATATATATATATATACACATACACACATTCCAAATTTGAACCAGCTTGTCATGATGGACTTAAGATCGTTCAGTCATAAGAACCAATTCCCCAGTTCCATCTAAAAATGTTCCAATAATTTACTGTTATGACCATCTTCAATGACCGAAGGATAAATCAGCTTCCAACATGTAGTTATACACTTTCACTAAGAATTAAGCTGCATGACAAAACAGTGTGCTGTATGGGTATTTGATGTGATAAAGGGATGGGCAGTAATTTCTATGCTTCTGAATGTTAAAAGTCCCCTACCAAACAATTTGATGTGCAGTTTCTAATGCCCTCCAAAAGATAACTACATTAGGCAACACAGAAAAATAAGAGTACAATCTCTTGAGTGGTCAAAGCTAGCTTGCCAATTCTGGCAAAGGGAAGTGGTCTAGTTTGCTATGACACTGGCTATCATGGTGAAGCAAAAATAGAATAAATCACACAGGCCAGTAATTAGAAGTTATGTACTTACCATAACGTTCCATCTGAGTAGGTGGATTCATTTGTCTGCAACCTGTGGGTATGGATCCGATATTGGATCCGAACCGGCATGTTTTATCCAGCTATGGATCCGAGCTCCTAGCTCCTCCCCTCACCCATAATGCCCTGCTCTCCCTACATGACCTCAGATAGAGTTTGCCCTGCACCAACTACCCTAACTAGAGGGTAACACACCCAATGCAGGAACTAACAAGGCCAGGGGGATAGGAGGGCGGGATGGTTGCAGACAAATGAATCCACCTACTCAGATGGAACGTTATGGTAAGCACATAACTTCTAAATCTGAAGTAGAAGATTCATTTGTCAGCAACCTGTGGGACAGAGTCCCCAGCTACCCGAGTTTTGGGTGGCCATCATGGAAGGATATTCCGGAGCACCGCGGAGCCAAAGGATGCTCTACCTCTAGACGTGATGTCCAGCTTGTAATGAGAAATAAAGGTATGAGATGAAGCCCAAGTGGCTGCTGAACAAATATCATCCAGAGGAACCCTAGACTTAAAGGCCGCTGAAGGGGAGACAGACCGGGTCGAATGAGCATGGACTCCCTCCGGTGCGGGCCTCCCAGAAGCTTGGTACGCTAACAGAATACACTGAAAACCACAACAAATCCAAGTAGAAAACAGGTAAAAAATGAAAGGCAAGGAAGCAGTTTAGAAGACACAAACACGGGCTTTAATACAAATAGTTCGTAAGCGCTTTCGGTCAAGCCACTTGCTCAACCTTCATCAGACAAAATAACATTGTTTGATATACAGCTTAAATACCAAAATGCTTAAAGCCATAATTAAATAATTGTATAATTCAACAATTGATTAGTAGAACAAACAATGAAATTTAAAGGGGACTAGCTGACAAATAAAAACTTAGATACTAAAAATCACATCACCTCTAGATAAGGATAATTTTAACATACAGTACAACATTAATACTTTCACTACTAAATTATTATATACATTTTAAGAAATAAATTTAGTACACAAATATTATAAAAAATAATGTTATTAAACTATATTAATTATACATACTGTGTACTTATTATACAACTTAAAAACAAACATTAAAAGTTCTCAAATATTTAAGTTTTTAAAAAAATGTATATAAAATATATAATATATATGAAATATTAAATATTAATGCTAGATCTTATGATACCATGAAGCAACGCTAAACTACAATTAATATGATTTAATGTAAATAGAAATCACAAGTAGTAATACTATAATGTTCAACTTAATTTGTTACATGAAGTATATACAAGTTTGTATATATTGTATGTATATATATATATATATATATATATATATATATATATATATATATACATATATATATATATACACACATATACCTACAGTAACAATACTTCTACCTTCTAAGTGCTTTAAGTTTTAATATGCATCTAATGGATGCCATGTCGTTGAGTCCTGGTGGAAAATGTGCCTCGTTCTTAATTGCCAAAAAAGCTCCTGTTCTTCAAGATGAAGCTGCCAGGGCCCTCCCCTAAGGGTATTTTCTATAATTTGTAAAACACAAAACCTAAAGGTATGATGAGGACACTCAAGAACATGCTTGGCAAGTGCATTAGTTAAATCTCCCCTTTCTATAGCATATAAATGCTCGTAGACTCTTTTTTTGAATTTTCTCTCGGTCTTTCCTATGTAAAAGGAAGGACAATCAACACAGAGGGCCACATATACGACGCCTTTGGAATCGCAGTTGTAATTCCCTTTAAGGAAGTATACCCTCTTATTGATTTCGATTACTTTATCCAAATACATGAATCTACATTGTGGACACCTCCCACATTTTCTCATTCCTACTGTTTTATTTTTGGGTCCCCCCGAAGCTCTTTCTACCAAGTTTTTCAAATTAGGCCCTCTTCTGTATGTAAACTTGGGACTAGTGCCTAAAGATTTTACATGGCTCCTATCCTCAAGGATCAACTTCCAGTTTTTAGACACCACATTTCTAATACCATGATGATCAAAACAGAAAGTGAAGAGAAAACTGATGTGGGGAGGCTGGGAAGAAGATGTCATTATATTACGTGCAGTACTAGTTCTACTCATAGTCCCTCCACCTAAAAGGGGTTTAAAGTGTCCTTCTGATCTCTTACACTGCACTTCACGGACGATTTTACATACACGTTAGGGTACGAGGAAATGAACTTTCTGGATGTTAAAATAGTTAAGGACACTGTCAACAACAAATTTAAGTCTTACATTTACCAAAAACCTACACATTCAAATAGCTATTTACACTTCACTAGCTGCCATCCCTTTCATCAGAAAAGGAGTGTCGTAAAAGGGCAACTTGTTCGGGCAGCAAGGATGATTTCGGAAGAAGTTGATTTCATGGATGAATGTAATAACATCTTTAACATGTTTCTTTCCCGTGATTATCCTGAGAATCTGTTAGACGAAATGTGGTGTCTAAAAACTGGAAGTTGGAAGTTGATCCTTGAGGATAGGAGCCTTGTAAAATCTTTAGGCACTAGTCCCAAGTTTACATACAGAAGAAGGCCTAATTTGAAAAACTTGGTAGAAAGAGCTTCGGGGGGACCCAAAAATAAAACAGTAGGAATGAGAAAATGTGGGAGGTGTCCACAATGTAGATTCATGTATTTGGATAAAGTAATCGAAATCAATAAGAGGGTATACTTCCTTAAAGGGAATTACAACTGCGATTCCAAAGGAGTCGTATATGTGGCCCTCTGTGTTGATTGTCCTTCCTTTTACATAGGAAAGACCAAGAGAAAATTCAAAAAAAGAGTCTACGAACATTTATATGCTATAGAAAGGGGAGATTTAACTAATGCACTGGCAAAGCATGTTCTTGAGTGTCCTCATCATACCTTTAGGTTTTGTGTTTTACAAATTATAGAAAATACCCTTAGGGGAGGGCCCTGGCAGCTTCATCTTGAAGAACAGGAGCTTTTTTGGCAATTAAGAACGGAGGCACATTTTCCACCAGGACTCAACGACATGGCATCCATTAGATGCATATTAAAACTTAAAGCACTTAGAAGGTAGAAGTACTGTTACTGTAGGTATATATATATATATATATATATATATATATATATATATACAATATATACGAACTTGTATATACTTCATGTAACAAATTAAGTTGAACATTATAGTATTACTACTTGTGATTTCTATTTACATTAAATCATATTAATTGTAGTTTAGCGTTGCTTCATGGTATCATAAGATCTCCTAGCATTAATATTTAATATTTCATATATATTATATATTTTATATACATTTTTTTAAAAACTTAAATATTTGAGAACTTTTAATGTTTGTTTTTAAGTTGTATAATAAGTACACAGTATGTATAATTAATATAGTTTAATAATATTTTTTATAATATTTGTGTACTAAATTTATTTCTTATTAAAATGTATATAATAATTTAGTAGTGAAAGTATTAATGTTGTACTGTATGTCCTTATCTAGAGGTGATGTGATTTTTAGTATCTAATAAGTTTTTATTTGTCAGCTAGTCCCCTTTAAATTTCATTGTTTGTTCTACTAATCAATTGTTGAATTATACAATTATTTAATTATGGCTTTAAGCATTTTGGTATTTAAGCTGTATATCAAACAATGTTATTTTGTCTGATGAAGGTTGAGCAAGTGGCTTGACCGAAAGCGCTTACGAACTATTTGTATTAAAGCCCGTGTTTGTGTCTTCTATACTGCTTCCTTGCCTTTCATTTTTTAACAGAATACACTGAGAAATCCAGCGTGACAAAGAAACTTTGGAAATTGGTTTACCCAGATTGAATTTGGCAAAGGAAATTAACAATTGGTCGGATTGCCTATGACCAGCTGTTCTGTGAAGATAAAAACGAAGCTGCCTGTGAACATCCAAGGAATGCAGCTTGTATTCACCTTTGTTCTGATACTTAGGAAAGAAAACAGGGAGGTTGATGGACTGATTAATGTTAGCTTCCGAAGCTACCAAGAAAGGAGGGATTGGTCCTGAGGCACACGCGGTCCGATGGAAGACCAAATAAGGCGGTTTCATGGACAGGGCCTGAAGTTCAGAAACTCTCTTAGCTGAAGTAATGGCTACTAAAAAGGCAGTCTTAAGAGACAAGAATTTTATGTCTACTGTGGCCGCAGGCTCGAAGAGGGGAGCGGTCAAGGACTGAAGAACCAAAGAAAGATCCCACGGGGGAACCGTCTCTGACAGGGGGTCTGAGCAAAAAGGTGCCTTTTAGTAAAATTTTACATAACTTGGCAGACATAAGAGGCCCAGAGTCATGACCAACATGGTAATGAGAAATGGCCGCTAGCTGAACTTTGACCGTGGAACTACTGGCGCCATCATTAAAGAGAGTAGTAAGGAAGTCTAAAACCAAAGGAAGGGGAACCGTGAAGGGATCTAGACCTTGTTGCTCCGCCCAAATGGAGAAATGCTTCTATTTACTGCGGTAAACTTTTCTGGTGGAGGGTTTGTGAGCTGCTACCAGAATGGCCTTAACTGGGGACGAGATACCGGGAGTCCTGATTAGGAGTGGAACTGGAGCAGCCAAGCAGTCAGCTTCAGGTTGTCCAGGTTCGGAGTTGGTAGGTTCGATGGGTGTGATATCAGATCCGGAATGGGATCTAGAATCCAAGGTGGATTCACTGAATGAGACCTTAGGTAAGGGAACCAGATCTGTCGAGGCCAGAATGGGGCAATGAGGATCATTCTGCACCCTAACCGAGGCGCTTTCTGAAGCACCTGGAGCATCAGAGGCAGAGGGGGGCATGCGTAAAGAAGACCAAGAGGCCAAGCATGCACCAGAGCGTCTCTAGGGGAATCCCCTGGAGGGGGGATTAGAGCGAAAAAACTGTCGCACTCGGCGTTTAAGGGAAAAGCAAAGAGATCGCAACAGGGAGTCCCCAACTGTGCGAAGATCCGTTCCGCTACTTGAGCATTGAGAGACCACTCGTACGGGGAGAGAATGGTGCAACTGAGCTTGTCCGCAAGGATGTTGGACCGACTCAGAATATGCGTTGCGATGAGAAAGCGGTTGGTGGAGATCGCCCATTCCCACACTCTCATGGCTTCTCCACATAAAGGGTAAGACCTGGTTCCAATGAGGTGATGCAGGGGGAGAGAGAGAAATGACCATTGCACCTGAAGTGTCCACTGAAGCATCCGCATGTTCAAGCGGGCGAGCGGAAGAGAAATCGCTGCCGCCATAGACCCTAGTGCCCTCAGGACCAATTCCGCAGGAGCCGAGCTGGAGTGGAGGATGGCCCGTACCTGGAGTCGCAGATTCCGAACTCTGTCGGTTGTGAGGAAGGCCCTTAAATTCCTTGTGTCTAACCTGGCTCCTATAAATTCTATTAACTGAGTAGGGACCAGGTTGGACTTTTCTACGTTTACAGTGATGCCTAGCCGGGGAGCTAGACTAAGAAAAGAATCTCTTGCCAAGGATAGTAGATGCCTTGTTGGGGCGGTGAGAAGCCAGTCGTCCAGGTACGGAAAGACCTGCACCCCATGAAGCCTCAGGTGGGCCGCAACCACTGCTAATACTTTGGTGAACACCCTGGGGGCTGTGGTGAGACCAAAGGGAAGGACCCTGAACTGGTAGTGACTGGCTCCCAGCCGGAAGCGAAGAAATCTCCTGGATCGTCTGTCCATTAGTATGTGGTAGTACGCATCCTTGAGGTCTATACAGCACATCCAGTGATTCTCCCCTAGAAGGGGGAGGACGGATTGTAGAGTGACCATCCGGAACTTCTCCTTGGGAACTGTCAGGTTTAATAGGGACAGGTCCAGAATGGGTCTTAGGTCCCCCATCTTTTTTGGCACTAAAAAGAACCTGGAGTAGAACCCTGATCCGATCTGGTTTGGGGGGACGGGCTGGATGGCTCTTTTTCTCAGCAGATGGCCAATTTCTGCTGAAGTGGCCTCCCTCTGATCGGGTGGAACATCGGGGAGGGTTTTTAATTTCGGGACGTGAAGAAATGGGATTTTGTAACCTCTGGATATAATCTGGAGAACCCAGCGGTCCGATGTAATGGACTCCCATGCCGCTAGGTGCTCTGAAAAACGTCCCCCGACTGCCTCCAGAGTGGAGCAGTCGGGCAACCCCTCAGGGGTGCTGCGTGGGCCATTCAGAGAAAGGTTCTCTGGACCCAAAATTCCTGGGAGCCCCTCTGCCCCTAGGGCGGCGTCCTCCCTGTCCTCCTCTGCCACGGAAGGACTGCTGTGACTTCCGGAACCACATCTTCTTCTGGCCCTTTTGGTTCCTAGAGTAGGACCTCTGAGGCACAGAGAAGCGGAGACGGCAGACAGCGTCTTCCCGTCCTTCTCGCTCTGAACCAAGGTGTCGCGAACAGTCTTGCCAAAAAGGGCAGAACCGTCAAAGGGAGCGTTCGTGAATGACGCCTTGAAGGGCTCCGTGAAATCGCAATGGCGGAGCCAGGCCTGGCGTCTTGTGACTAGGCCCACTCCTGCAGCTCTAGCGGCTCCCTCGGTAGCATGGGAAAGTAACCGCATAGAGGTATTGGTCACGTAATGAAGAGTGGTCATACGGGTGGAGTGCAAAAGTTTGTCCTCCTCCGACATGGACTCTGGGGGGGATGCAGCGTATTCCGTAAGATTGCGCTGCATCCGAATGACATGTGCCAAATAGTTGAGCACCCTCACTGAGAAGGTCGCTGAACTAAACATTCGCTTCCCCAAGCGGTCCATCATCCGAGACTCCTTGCTCGGGGGATGGACTGAGGGACGCTCCTGAGCGAGTTCCCTCTTGGTAGCTGCTGCCGACAACATGGCATCTACCGGGGGTCCCTTGCTCCAGTGGGCACAGTCAGCAGGAGGGCTAAGAATCCTGTCCGGCCTCTTGGGGATTGGCTCCATGGTGTCCGGTTCCTTCCACGCCCTGGTGGTAATAAGGTCCACCAGGGGGTCGGCAGGAGGGGACACCCAAGAGGTAGATGGGCCCGCTTCAAATGCCTCCAAGAACACGGACTCGTCCGAGGAAGACTTTGGGGCAAACCACCCACCTCTTATACGTAACATTTCCATGAGGTCTCCAAAGGAGACATCCTCAGGGGGTGATCTTGGGGAGCCTTCCCCTTCCTCCAAGTCAGTGTCTTCAGTCAAAGACTCGGGGGAGTCTATGCGCCTCCTCTTACACGTGTACTTGCGAGGTGCTTCCTTGGGGGGGCTGTCCGAGGAGCCCTCACCAGCAGTGTCCAGTTCCAAAGGAACTGCTTGGGGCAGTGAAACGGGCTGTCCCAGTGGCCGGGTGACGGAAGCCTGACCCAGAGCAGATAGGAGTGTGGGACGGAGCCGAAGCAAAGGCCGGGGGTCCGGATGCCCTCAACAGAGCCCTCTCCACTACATCAAAAGCCGAGGGGGAGCCAGCCTCGACCAAAGGATCCGAAAGTCGCCTCCCCCTCGGATTCGAGGAGTGGATCGGAGCCGGCACTGAGCCCCACGGATCCGAGGGAGCAGTGCGCTCCGACACAGACGGCGCTGAAGGCACACTGAGTCCCTCGGATCCGAAGCTCGGGCCAAGGCTCCGAGAGGTCAGATCCAACAAACTCGAGGGCAGGGTCGGATCCGAAGTACCCAGTACTGTCGGCGCCGACCCACCCCCGGCTCCGAAGCTGCCCGGCTCCGAGCGCTCCGAGCATGGGTAGCGGGTCGGAGAAGGAGCTATGGGATTGAAAAATGGGGTCGAGCTCCCCCCCGGGGGGGGGGGGGGGAGGCAAGAGCACTCCCATCTGTATCTGGGCCTGGATGAACCTTCGCATCATCCGGTCCAGATCAGCGTCGGAGAGGCTGTAGGTAGACCTCGACGAGGCTACCGAGGTAGGCCTTGAGTACCGCCTCGATAGCCTCGAAGGAGGTCGGGTCTCCTCCTCCTCAGGCCACGGTGAAAAACAAGGGGACCGGAGCCGAGAAGGAGGAGAGCCAGCAGCCAGAGAGGCCGGAGAAGCCCGCTTAGCCGGCGGGGCCAAGACGGAGGTCTCGGCCCGCCGCTTGTGGTGCTTCTCTCTCCGGTCCTTCTTCCTGGCTTCCCTCTCCTCCGAACCCGTAGAGGGAGTTTGAATCCCGGAAGGAGGAGGGGGAGCAGGCAAGGCAGTAACCGCAGAAGCAGTCACTACCAACGGGGCGGGGGCCGAAGCCGAGTCCGGGGGTAAGAGACCCGCCAAGACCAGCTTCGACCTCCGCTCCTTCAATGCCCTGGGGTTGAACCCTGCACAGATTGAACACCCAGAAGTGAGGTGTTCAACCCCAAGGCATCGAACGCACCGAGTGTGGCCATCAGCAGGGGATAGCTTATGGCCACACACTGAGCATTTTGAGAAAATTGCCTTTGGGGGCTCAGACATACTAACCTTTTTTTTTTTTTTTTGAAGAAAAAAGAACACACACACACACACACCGAAGGCCCCAAAGAAAACACACACTCACACTAGCTACGCGCCAGAGAGGGAAGGGTACACAAAATTAAGTTAACTTAACCCAAAAATAATATATATAGAAAGGGAACCTAACACTTTCACACAGTTAAGGTATTTTAAACCAGAAAAATCCCTTATAAAATACTGAAAAACCACTTCGCTTATGGAGCTCGAAATCTAGGCTGTCACCATGAACGCGGCAAACTAGATCTGAGGTCATGTAGGGAGAGCAGGGCATTATGGGTGAGGGGAGGAGCTAGGAGCTCGGATCCATAGCTGGATAAACCATGCTGGTTCGGATCCGATATCGAATCCATACCCACAGGTTGCTGACAAATTAATCGCCTACTTCAGATCATGTGTTTACCTCTATCATGCTGTAATAGGCAGCAGCCTTCCTGTGGACAGGTGTAGGAATGTGTACAAGGGCATGGAGGGAAAGTTATACCAGGCTTTTTAACAGTAAACTTGCACATCAGCCACCTAGACTAGGGAATCAAGCCATTAACAGAAAGCCCTAAATGGTGGTGTCTTGTGACAGTCTCTCACCCAAAAGGAGGAATGAGTGGGACAAGCAGTTGTGGAAGGGACGATATTGGTCAGGCAGCAGAAATGGAAACACCTACAGTGCTTGCTTCTGCTGCTTCTTCAATAAAAAAAGAAGAGATACTGATAACAGGTAAAATATTTACACACAGGTGAAAGCTACCTACCCAGTAAAACATATCACAGACGGACTGTATATTTGTTAGAGTGAAAAGTTAGTGTTACTGCATGCTTAGAAATATGTGGCATTTTAGACGTATGTTCTTATCACAAAGATATGGGCATTTGAAGAAGAAAAATATGATGCAAGACCATGCCCATCGTTACTTCTTGCACAAATACAAGTCTCATGTATAATATAATTAAGCTTTCATAAAAACACGCAACGGAGAGATGACAAGATGGCAACTCGAAGAGTTCAGCAGTCCATAGCTTCCAACCATCTCAAATGAATCTATTAATTCTATGGCTCAGTATCTACCATGCACATACCTCTCAAATGTCTGATTTTCAGGGACATCCCTGATTTTGACTCAATTTTTAAGTCTCTCCCTCTTAAAATTGGTTACTGTTGGAGAAAGTTGTTGAATTTCACTTAAACATGGTTGTGACAACAGGAAGTACTACTAGCCATGCCAGGAAAAATAAGGCAGTGGATTTGTAACATACGTCATTCACAACTAGCTGGAATTTTGTAAATAATTATGTAATTTGTATATCAAACTGATTTGTACAGATGCTTGTGTTAAAATGTATCAACAGTGTGTCCTGCTGGAAGGAAAAGAAATGTACATGTATTATTGTACAACAGACTCCCTGTTATCCAGCCTCTCTCTAAACAGCCTCCGCTAACTGACCATAAACTTTCTGTCGTAGTCCTAGCAAAAGACGGAACACTTCCACATCCTCTGGGCTAAATGCCATACATTTGAGTTTTAGTCTTCATGTTCATTAGAAAATCCATACTAACACAAATAATGTTATTCTAGCTGATTATAACCTATAATTATTTTTGTATGATTTTTCTGATTAACCAGCCATTTGTTTTCCAGCCTAAGTTCTGGTCCCAGTGAGACCAGATAACAGGGAGTCTACTTTAACGGAATTAATTCTATACACTGTGGCAACATATACTGAAGTGAAAAGGTTGATCAATCCACCTGATTTTGCTAAATATTCCTGAAAGTAAATTACTTTATAGGTTAAGCTGTAAAGCCATTATCTCACAGTTTTGAATGGAGCCAGAGATGCAATGTCTGTGCTAGACAATAGTTGGTAGTTCCTGTAGGAAGAGTGAAATGGTTTTATGACTTCCAGCAGCTGTACCACATCTGAGCAAACCTCTATCTCTGCGTGTATTGTAGCACATAGGTGCTTACCCTGGTAGCTTCTAGTGATGGGGGATAGTGTGTAAAACACACTTGGATGACCAGATGTGCGAGATGTCATTTTGTAAGGAGAAATAATATTTAGATATTAGGAGGAGACTGCTTTCAGCATTCTGTATTGGGTCTGACAAGGACCACTCGCTCATCTTGCCTTGGTCTATTCAGTAAGTAGGAACAGTAAATCTTTTGGTCACTCAGGAACAGATAGTGAGACTAGATAAATATTGTTTTTCTATCAGTGTGAAACTTTCCATCAGTGTTATTTGAATATTCCCTGTGACTGAAACTGTGGTGTTTACTGCAAATAGATATTTAGTATTTTCATGCCCTTTTATTTATTATTATTAAAAATATTTAAACTTCATTGTGGCTGGTACTTTACAGAAACATTTTAACCTTTGAGAGTACTTACATTTATTTGATAACTCTGGCCACTCCTGAAAGCCTGGCTGTTTGGTCAACTTTACCATTTGTATTAATATTAATTCACTCAGTATAACTGGATACCCTTTTAAAAACCTGTCATATCCAGAGGGGAAATCTGTGAACGATTACATAAATGATGAAGGGACTTCAGTGTGTTATGCTTCATTTGATGAAGCAGTTAGAAAGATGAAAGGGAAAGGGGCCCTTATGGCAAAGGCAGACAGAAACTGCTTTTAGACATTTACCCATTGCTACTGAAGACCAGCGGTGGCTAGGCTTAGTTTTTAAGGTCAGTATTACATAGGTAAGTTGCTTGTGCTACATTTGAAGAGCTTAGTACCTTTTTGCATTGGTTGATGGCACACACGTTAGGGAAAGACAACATTGTTCATTACTTGGATGACTTTTATTGGTGGGGAGGAAAGACATGGGGGAATGTAAGCGAGCTGTGCCCCATTAGCAACAGGTACAGGGGAGGGCCCGGTAGACCATTTTGGGCATTGAGATTGATAGCTTGAATGGTCACTGCAGGCTTCCTATAGACAAGGTAAAGTTACGTTTAGCTTTAGGTCAGAATAAGAAGATGCAAGAGATAGTGGGGTTTATGAACTTTGCATGCACAGTAATCCCAGTAGGGCATTCATTTATAAGGCAGCTGGCTGCCAAAGGATTAGGGTTTTACAAGAAATGGAGGATTTAGGAGTATGGTCAATGGGTTTGCTATATGGTTGGAGAGGGACAACCAAGCTCATCTTCAAGTGTTTACAGATGTTGCAGGGGGAAGTGGTTTGGGGGGTTATTTCCAAGGGCAATGATTTAGTGCAGCAAGGCAGAGTCCAGTTAAAGGCAGGTTAAGCTTTTCAATTGCTGAGATGGAATTTTTTTTTCCATTGGTAGTGGCCTTGGAAATATGGGAAGAGCAGATGAAGGATAGGGTGGTTTGGCTTTGTTCTGATAACAGCAGTGTAGTACATATAAGTGAACAATCAAACTAGGGAGTAAAGGAGCGTTAGGCAGAATGATAAGCACTTAAGTAAAATGTCTCGATGCTAAATGTTTCAGTTAAGGTGCATTACCAGACTCCCTTTCTTGTTTACAGTGACCCCGGTTCCAATCGCTGGCTCCAAATGCAAACTACTCCGAATTGAGTGCAAGATCATTTATGGGTTTTAGGGCAGATGAGAATGATGGCTAATGTGTGATACCCTCAGTGGAAGGACAACAGTAAGGTACAGTAAATGCATGCAGCAGTTTCTACAGACTATATATCCTTATCCAGAGGTTGGGAACCAGCATGGCCAATTCGTTCTCAAGAAATCAAGGCTTACATTTTGGTAATGAAAGAAAAAAAAGTTTGGGGATGGCAAGAAGAGCATTATCAGCTCTGAATTGGTTTCATCAGGCTCTAGGGTTAAGAGACTTAGCAAATTAATTTCAAGTGTGGTCAATGTTTTAAGGCTGGGGGAGACAAATGCCCAAGATTCTAGACAAGAGGTACACCACTGGACCAAAGGCTCACCGTATTAGCAGTTTGCTTTTCTTCATATGAAGTAGCATTATTTAGGGCTGCTTTTCTGTTGGCTTTTTGTGGGGCATTTAGGCGATCAGAGACTGTTCAACCAAAGAAGAAAGGCTGACTGACAGTTTCACTTTTAGCACATATACACATGTTTTGGGGACGACACTTGGGTTTATGTGGTTAATTCCAAAATGGATCAAGAAGGGAAAGGTCAGTGGCAAGAGATGTCACCCCAAAGAGTTTGGAATGCAAGTTGGCTACAGTTATGGAGTACCACAACTACAGGGGTATGTTAGATTATCCATTGTTTTGTCATCAGCAAGGTGATCCTCTTACACAGTATCAGGTGAGAGCAGTCTTAAGGGAGGCTGTTAAGTTGTGAGTTAAACACAGAAAGACTTAAGTTACATTCTTTTCGGAGAGGCACAGCTTCATATGCACCCATAATGGGGGCATCACAAGCTGACATTAAGAGGTGGGCAGGTGGCAGTCCAATGCTCGTAAAAGCCGTGAGGTGCGACTAACTTGTTTTTTGTGTTTCAGCCCACACTATCAGATCAGAAATACCTTTGGATAGTTGGTCATTCTTTTATTCAGAGGCTCCGTCATTGGGTCCAGAGCAGGCTGGTCTCATCTTTCTGAAGACTGGAATCGAGTTTTTTTATGAGGCAGTCTGGTTTGGGGTATCAGTCATGCAGTGGCATCAACTTAGGGGAGTGTAAACCTCCTACAGCCGTTGTGTGTTGCATTTAGGGGGAAAAGATACCTGCCAGCATCCAATAAAAGAACAAGTTGGCTTGGTGGAATAAGTGGTAAATTTTATGCATGAATGCTGGCCGCAGGCTATTATCTGCTGGTCAGAAGGGGTGCAGAGAAGAAGGTGGAGGGGGGCTAGGTCCATTGAGGCAGTGGAAAGGATGAGACAGATGATTAATACTACGGATAAGTTAAGGTACATTAATGAGCTGTACATTTCTCACCCTGGCATTTTGGTCAGGTGGCCAGAAAGGTACGAGGGGGATGGGGTTCATTTGTCAGAAGATAGTATGCAGGGTTTCTTTTTTCTTTTTTTATTTAAATAAGGAACTGCGAGCAGGTTTAGCACTGAAAGGTCTATACTTAGAGTAGTATGAAATGTGCTTGGTGGAAGGGAGGAATATTCCTTCCTTCTGTGGAGGCAGGAAAGGTAAGGGAGGCCAAGGTAAGTGTGGGGTGAGGGGGGTATCAGGACTCTTTAGTTGGACCTTCCACAGGCCAGACAGCCAAGGGATTGTTGCCATGGGACTTAGCCTAGTAATGGCTCTTTGGCAGATTGTAAGATGGCCCAGAGGAATTGTGATGTGGGTATGATGAATCAGAAGGGCCGGATATAGACAGTGCTGTCTGTTGTTCTGCAGTGTTTAGGGCACTGCTATGGAATAAAGAATGGCTTCCAGAATGTTCCTGCCTTGCGCACATCTCAAAATAATTGGCTTCTATTAGGAAAGGTTATTGGCAGTAACTGGCAAACAAATGGCTGCGACCATTTAATCCACTGGATGCCTCTGTGCTTTTATTAAATATATAACTTTGTTGCAGAAATGACAGTAATGCAAAAGGATTTACAATGTACTGAACTGGGTATATAAATGTGGATCAAAGGCAATGATAAAAAATTTATCAAGGATGCAAAATTTACAATGTGCTGAACTGGTTATGTAAGTGTGGTACGAGTTAACATCCTGTGGTGCATCAATGGTCATGGTAAGGGGCTTTCGACAAAGTATGGATAATGGCTTGCTATTTTAGTAAAAGTAGGCAGAGCCATACCAATCTTGGACAAATAACTTTTATAAGTAGCATATTTTACACCAGTTAGTTTGACCTAGCAACAGTTTCAGTGTATCCTGTTGCAACTGTATTAAATCCCCCATCCAATGAGTTTTATGTTTATTCCACAGTGCTCATTATCTTCCACTCAGAACTGTGCTCATTTTGGTTAGTTACTTCCTGTAACTCAGAGACAGTAGTCACTTTTCAGATATTAGGTTATGACCACACAACTACAGCAGTACAAAAACACACTGCTGACATCAACTGACAAACAGGTAACAGTTTGATATTCCTGTAGCTGTACTCCACACGTCTGTTACAACAATCACTACACCCCCCCCCACTAAAATGTAACCCCGAACATGAGCCATTATGCATGTCTGCACAACCACAAGTAGAATGCCCATGGTCTAACTAAAGCACCTCAAGTCATGCTAACACACCATGACAATGCACCCTTAGTCATGTAAATTAATAATGGCAAAAACACAACACTGACAGCACCCACCCACCAATTAAGATATTTGATACCATAAGGGGACAATTTATACAGTCCCACACACCACATGCTATATATTAAACTGATATATCACAATTGTGAATACACATACAGATGTACAATCTGCAGCTTACACACTGCATTTCCACATCCATTTCCAACATACTGTACCCACAATACCATATCATAAAAAGTGAAGAGATACACCACCTAGAAAGTGAAATACTATTAATGTGATATGAGCATCTTACAGCATACTAACATGACATTATCAAGCCAATAGCCATAACGCAGGTTTGTTAAAAAGTAAGCACGTTTCTTCATTACATTTGTCATCAAACACATCCACAGGGAGTTGGACAAACATACTGTGCTAGGTAACCAAGGGTCTTTCCCAATCTCTCTACAAAAGCAATATTTCAGCAGCTAAAGGGGACTACAGCACAGCTGTTGCATCAAGCCCATTGCACTGACATCAGAAGCTCCTCCACCAGGGCAGGTGCCCATCTCTGCCTCCATCTGCTACACCACCCAAAGTAAATACATAAACATACATATACCCTTCTACTGATGAACCATGGACATTCCTCTGCACCTCCAAAACACAATGATGCAACTATGGGAACCACAACTGCTGAAGATCTCAGCTCAGGGAACAATAGATCCCACATCCTCATATGGTTTCCTTAAAACAAAGTAGTAACTGAAAACCCTTATGCCATTCCACCTGATAAAAATGAACCAAATATTCAAATAAAAATAAGTGAACAAGCCAGAGTTGAGAAACCAAAACACCATCTAAACAAGTACATACACATACTGTTGCATGGTCTAATATAGTTCAACAAGCATTTAATGCATTGGAAAAGTAACAAATAGGCATGATGCAAGTTTTTTTCTTGTCCACAATGCTGCCAATGTCCAAGTTTCTTGCAAATTTTTCTCAAAAAACCCAGAAACCCTTAAAGAGCTTAAAGCCAACGCATTAATTTTCCTCTGAAGGAAATCTCAGCTGGATTCAGATACATACTTAACACTGTATATATGATACAGTTTATACTAAATGCTGTTTATTGCTTACTGTTATTTTGTGCCAACTGTTCTTTTCAGGCCTCTGCTGCAAACGGGGTTCCAACCAAGCAAACAAATGCAAATAAATACACTCTGGCAAACATCAAACCGACTGCAGTGATGGCACTGTGTTTTGCGCTGCCTTAAACTGTCATGTAGGATTCATTTTTGTGAGCCCTTCCATTTGAGTTCTCTAAATAGGCAAGATGAAAATCATATTATGCAAGTTTGCTCATATTTTTGTCAGAAATATTCTATAACCCTTCTGCATAGCTCGGTGCAGACAGAAAAGAACGCCATTATGATTTCACCAAATGGCTGAATGTAGTAGACATGATTTAGATACTGATTGACATGTAAAAAAGTTATGTACTCACCATAACATTCCATCTGAGTAGGTAACTTCATTTGATCAGCAACCTGTGGGACTGAGTCCCCAGCTACCCGAAATCTTGGGAGGCCCTCAAGGAAGAATATTCCGGAGCACTGCAGAGCCAAAAGCAGCCCTTCCTCTAGACACCAAATCTAGTTTATAATGAGAAATGAAGGTGTGAGAGGACTCCCAGGTAGCTGCTGAACAAACATCATCCAGGGAAACTCTAGATCTGAATGCAGCAGACATTGCCATAGAACGCGCAGAATGAGCATGAACTCCCATTGGTTCTGGCAAGCCAGATTCTCTACATGCTAAGAGGATACAACTCTAAATCCACCTGGCAAGAGTCACTTTAGAAACCAGTTTCCCTAGAAAAGGTTTTGTAAAGGAGACGAAAAGTTGGTCAGATCTACGAAAGACAGCCGTCCTGTGTAAATAAAAACGTAACTGTCTGTGAACATCCAGTAAATGAAGTTTATACTCCCCTTTGTTCTGGTAACTAGGGAAAAATACCGGCAAATTAATGGACTGATTAATGTTAGTCTCGGAAACAACTTTAGGAAGAAAGGAGGGATTAGTCCTGAGAGATACCCTGTCCTTGTGAACTACAAGGTATGGAGGTTTGATACAAAGAGCCTGAAGCTCAGACACTCTCCTGGCTGAGGTAATGGCTACCAAAAGGACAGTCTTCCATGACAAGAACTTCAGATAAACAGTAGCTGCAGATCGAACAGAGGTGCGACTAACGCCTGAAGAACCAAGGTCAAGTCCCACGGTGGGGATGAATTTCTAATAGAGGTCTCAAAAGAAAGGTACCTTTTAAAAAGGCCTTACAAATTCTGGTAGCAGCGAGAGAACCAAAGCTGTCCCCAATATGGAAATGGGAAATAGCAGCCAGCTGAACCTTTACAGTAGATGAGCTGACCCCTGCTGAAAAATATGAGACAAGAATTCTAGAACCGCTGGAATAGGAGTGATAAAGGGATCCAAGTTCTTACGTGAAGCCCAAATGGAAAAACGTTTCCATTTACTATTGTAAATCTTCCTGATAGAGGGTTTATGTGCCACCACCAGAATGGACTTGACTAGGGAAGAGATACTGAGAGTCCTGGCAACTAAGGGAACTGGATCAGCCAAGCTGAGAGCTTGAGCTCGTCCAGATTCGGAGGGGCCATTCCCAAGGCAAGAGAGATCAGATCCAGAATGGGATCCAAGATCCAGACAGGAGATATGAGATGAGACCGTAGGCAGGGGAACCAGACTTGATGAGGCCAGAATGGGGTCATGAGGATAATCTTGCTCCCCAACAGACTAGCTTTCTGCAAAAGTTTTGTCATTAGCGGAAGTGGTGGATACGCATAAAGAAGACCAGGCGGCCAAGCATGGACTACAGCATCTCTGGGAGCTTCCCCTAAAGGAGGAATTAGAGCGAAAAACTCACTGCACTTCACATTGGAAGGCGATGCTTAGAGATCGCAGCAAGGCTGACCCCACTTGAGGAAGATCAGTTCCGCTACGGAAGAATTCAGAGACCACTCATAAGGAGAGAGAATAGTTCTGCTCAATTTGCCAGCCAGAATGTTGGACTGACCCAGAATGTGCGTCGCTAACAGGAAGCGGTTGGTGGAAATCACCCGTTCCCAAACTCTCATGGCGTCTTGGCAAAGAGGGTAAGAACTGGTTCTCCCCTGTTTGTTGACATACCAGACCACCGAAATATTGTCTGACTGGATCGCAATAGTCCCCCGGAGGAAGGAAAGCATGAAGGGCCTGCAACACTAAAAAGACCGCCCTCATCTCCAGTACATTTATATGCAGAACGATCTCCATCCGAGTCCAAGTGCCTTGGACAGTCCTGCCGCACAATGCCCCCTCCACCCTAGGTGTGAGACGTCCATGGTCACTGTGGCCTAAGGTAGGGGCATAACAAAAGGTCATCCTACCCAAAGGGCTCAGGATTGGAGCCACCACATGAGGGAGTTCCTGCTGAGGGGAACTGGCAAGTCTAGTGGATAATGTAGAATGGACCCACTGGACTTGTAAAGTCCACTGTAGAACCCTCATGTGCAGACGAGCATAAGGGATCAAATTGATCGCTGCCACCATGTACCCCAAAGTTCTCAGGACTAACTCTGCTGGGGGAGCAGAACATGCAGAGTCATGCTGTGAAGTCTGTCTGGCGTTAGGAAAGCCTTGGCCTGAAGGGAATCTATCCTGACCCCTATAAAGTCTATAACCTGAACAGGTTGGAGGGACGACTTCTTGACATTTATAGTGATCCCCAACTGGGATGATAAACGGAGGAAGAAGTCCCTGGCTAGAGCAGAGTAGATGCCTGGTGGGGGTGGTGAGCAGCCAGTCGTCTAGGTACAGGAAGACCTGTATGCCCTGGAGCCTCCGGTGGGCCGCTACAACTGCCATGACCTTGGTGAACACCCTGGGGGTTGTGGTGAGACCGAAGGGTAGGACCCTGAACTGATAATGACTGGCCCCTAGCCAAAAGCGGAGAAACCTCCTGGACTGTCTGTCCATGAGAATTTGGTAGTACACATCCTTGAGGTCTATGGAGCACATCCAGTCCTCTTCCTGCTAGAGGGGCAGGATGGATTTAAGCGTGACCATCCAGAATTTCTCCTTGGCAACAAAAAGGTTCATTGTGGACAGGTCGAGGATCGGCCTTAAGTTTCCAGTCTTTTTTGGCACCAGAAAGAACCTGGAGTAAATGCCTAATCTGGACTGGTCTGGGGGCACATGCTGGATGGCTCTTTTTTTCTAACAGCTTTTTTATTTCCAAAGCTGCTGCCTCCCTTTGAGTGGGTGGAACATCTGGGAGGCATCTTGAGTAAGGGGACTTGTTTATGAAGGGAACTGAACAGCCTCTGGATATTATCTGAAGCACCCAGCGATCTGTCGTGATGGACACCCATTGAGCCAGGTGCCTCGAAAAAGCCCCCCCCCCCCCGACTGCCTCCAGAGAGGAGCAGTCAGGCAACCCTTCAGGGATGCTGCTCGGGGCGGTCGGAAAAAGGTTCCAGTGACCCAAACTTCTTCGGTCCCCCTCTGCCTCTGGGCCAGTGTCCACCTTGTCCCCCTCGGCCTCTGGGGGAGAAGGGGTCCTGAGCGTACCAGGCCTGCTGAGATTTCCGGAACCACATCATCTTCTGCCCTCGCTGGTTCCTGGAGAAGGACCTTTGAGGAGTAGAGAAGCGGATTCCGATGGCTGACAGCATTTTCCTGTCTTTCTCACTCTGGACCAGCATCTCACAGACAGTCTTCCCGATCAGGGTAGACCCGTCAAAGGGTGCATTCGCGAAGGACACCTTGAAGGGTTCCGAGAATTTGCAAAGCCGAAGCCAGGCATGACGCCTTAAGGCGATATCGGACCCACTAGCGCTAGCGGCTCCTTCCGTGGCGTGGGAGAATAGCCGCTTAGACGTATTAGACACTGATTTGAGAGTGGCCATACGAGCAGAGTAAGTCAGTTTATCCTCAGCCGACATGGACTCTGGGGGAGACTCAGCGTACTCTTTAATCAGGTCTTGCTGCAGTCTGATTACATGGGCCAAGTAATTCAGTGCCCTAATAGAGAAGGTAGCTAAAGCAAACATCCGCTTTCCAATATGGTCCATTGCCCAAGACTCTTGGTCAGTGGGATGGACTGAAGAACTGTCCTGAGCTAGTTCCTTTTTGGTGGCCACCGCCACCACAGTGGCATCTACAGGGGAACCCTTGCTCCACAAAGCTTTGTCTGCAGGGGAGCTCAGAATCTTGTCGGGCCTTCTGGGGATCAGCTCTACAGTGTCCGGTTCCTTCCAGGCCCTGATGGTAATCAGGTCGACCAGGGGGTCAGCCGGGAGGGACACCTAAGAGGTAGATGGACCTGTCTCGAATGCATCCAGGAATACAGACTCGTCCGAAGAAGGTTTTTGGGCGGACCCCCCCCCCTTTGGCGGAGCATTTCCATAATATCTCCGAAGGAGACGTCGCCGGGGGTGACCTGGGAGAACCTTCCCCTTCCTCCAAATCGGTATCCTTGGTGAGGGACTCGGGGGAGTCCAAGCGTCTCCTTTTGCACAGGCGTTTATGAGGAATCTCCTCGGGGGGACTGTCCGAGGGGGGCTCACCAATGGATTCATGTTCCTCCAGGGGAACTGGCTGGGACGTCGACGACACAGGCTGTCGCTGGGACTAGATGATGGAGAACAAACAGAGCTGCGAGGGAGCGGGGGCGGACCCTGAGGAAAGAGTGAGGGGTCTCGATCCTCTAGAGAGAACCCTCTCCACAATGTCGAATGCCGATGGGGAACTGGCCTCTCTAAGACAGATGGCCGGCACCTTTGGATCCGATGAAGGGATCGGTGTCGGAGCCGAAGCGCTCAGACCCGAGTGGATGGTGTGCTCCGACCAAAAAGGAGCCGAAAAACCACTTGCCCCCTTGGATCTGATGCCCGGCTCTCGGCTCAGAGAGCTCTGATCCAAAAAGGGATCAGATAAGCTAGAGGGCATGGCCAGCGTCGAGGTAACAACCATCGGTGCCGACTCCCTGACTCCGAGGTTCCTCGGACCTGAAGACTCCGAAATCTGGTAGTGGATCGGAGAAGGAGCTATCAGGGCAAACAGTGGAGCTGAACTCCCCCTCAGAGGGGGGCAACAACACTACCATCTGCAGCTGAGTTTGCAAGAAGCGACGCATCATCCGGTCCATATCTGCCTCAGAGAGGCTGCGAGTAGATCTGGAAGAGGCCACCGAAGTCTGCCGGGAGGGCCGACGAAACGATCTCGAAGATGGTCAGGTCTCCTCCTCTGGAGAGAAGCGTAGGGAATGGAGCCATGGGGAGGAAGGCTTGGTAATCTTCAATAGAGATGAGAGAACCTTAGTGGGAGGGGCCGAGGGGTCCAATTCGGCCACCGTTTGTGGCTTCTCTCTCTTTCTTTCTCTCCTCTCTCTTCTGTCCTTTTTTGCCTCTCACTCTCCCTGAGATGAGGTGGGAGGGCGAGTCCCAGACCGGGGAGGAGGGCCTGATGGTTGGGTAACTGCAGCCGCGGCGGTTGCTACAGAGGGGGAAGAAGTAGTTAACTCTACGGGTAGAAGACCAGCCAGAATCAGCTTGTTCTTCCTATCTCGCAAGACCCGGGGGTTACAGGCTGCACAGATCTGGCAGCCTGAGGAAAACTGGGTAACCCCCAAGCAAAGAACGCACTGAGTGTGACCATCCACTGGCGACAGCTTATGGCCACACTCAGTGCACTTAGAAAAGGTAGTTTTCTGGCTTTCAGCCATACCCTCACACACGCACACCTAAAGGGAAAAGAGGGGCCTACTGGGGGGATAGATTAGTTAAGAAGAAAACTAATATCTAAATATATAGAAATATACTACACACACAGCTAACAGACTACCCAAATATTGTTAGAAAAATGTAAGCATTAGCTACACTCGCCTGGAGCTCAAAGAATCCTGTGCTTGGCAAAGCCACGGCAAACAAGATCTGAGGATTGGAAGGAGGTTGCAGGGTAGTATGGGTAAGGGGGAGGAGCTTGGATCTTTAGCTTGGTATGCTGCCGGCTCGGATCAGAGTCGGATCCGAAACTCACAGGTTGCTGATCAAATGAAGTTAACTATTTCAGAGGACCTGTTATTGTCAGGTGCAGGACTATTTCTGTCAAACTTTTATGGGAGAATAGCCTTGCCCTACGGTACATACATTAAATGCAATTATTGAATATAGCCAGGGGAGTTTAAAAACAAATGAAAACAACAAATATCTGACTAGTTTGCATTCCTCTGGAAATGAGGAAAAAAGTTATGCACTCGGCATAACGTTCCATCTGAGTAGTTACACTTCATTTTTCTGCAACCTGTGGGTATTCGGATCCATATCAGATCCGAGCTGGCAACTTTACAAGCATCTTCTCTGAGCTCTAAGCTCCTCCCCCTTACACATAACCCATCACCATCTGCTGCCTTCCCTTAGATAGAGTTTACCACAACTCAAACCAATCAGCAACTCAACTTAGGATGAACCATACATGAAAATCTCATGGGAAGGTTCGGGAGAAGGAGGGTGGGTAGGTTGCAGAAAAATGAAGTATAACTACCCAGATGGAACGTTATGGTGAGCACATAACTTCTTTATATGAAGTAGTTAACTTCATTTTATCTGCAACCTGTGGGACAGAGTCCCCAGCTACTCAAACTCCTGAGAGGCCCTCATGGAAGGATATTCCTGAGCACCACAGAGCCAAAGGATGCTCTCCCTCTGGAGATCAAATCCAACTTATGAGAAATGAAGGTATGCCCAAGTTGCTGTCGCACAAATGTGATCCAATGAGACCCTACACCAAAAGGGAGCAGAAGTCGCCATAGATCTGGTAAAATGAGCTTTAACAGGACCAGGTGGAGACGAACCTTTGTCTTTGCAAATATGCGAAATACATGGTTGTAACATCTAGTTAAGGAAACTTTGGAGATGGCTTTACCCAAAAAGGGATTAGAAAAAGACAAGTAACTGGCCAGACTTATGGAAGGGCTTTGTTCTGTGTAAATAAAAATTAAGTTGTCTATGAACATCTAGCAAATGCAGTTTATATTCACCCTTGTTCTGAAAATTTGGAAAGAAAACAGGCAGGTTAATTGTTTGATTAATGTTTGATTCAGAAGCCACTTTTGGTAAGAAAGAAGGGTTTTATATGGAGAGAAACCCTGTCCTTATGGAAGATAAAGTAAGGGGGGCATGGCAGACAAAGCCTGAAGCTCAGAAACCCTTCTAGTCAACGTAATGACCACTAGGAAAGCTGTCTTTCAGGATAAGAACTTCAAATCTACTGATGCTGCAGGTTCAAAAGGGGGAACAACTAAAGCCTGGAGAACAAAGGTAAGGTCCCTAAGGAGGAACAGAGTCCTTAATTGGAGGACGCAAAAGAAAGGTACCTTTAAGAAAAGCCTTACACAGTCTAGAAGAGACCAGGGCATTCATATTTTCACCAATGTGGAAATTCGAAATAGCTGCCAGTTGCACTTTCACAATGGAGGAACTAGTCCCTTGCTGAAAAATGCTGGCTAAGGAATCCAACACTGCAGAAATGGGGGCTGTAAAAGGATTCGGGTTTCTCTGAGAAGCCCAAGTAGAGAATAGTTTCCATTTACTGCGGTAAATCTTCCTAGTGGAAGTCTTATGAGACGCCACTAGAATAGTTTTCAGTGAAGACGAAAGACCGGGAGTCCTGGCAATCAAGGGAACTGGAGCAACCAAGGTGTCAGCCTGAGGCAGGACCGGTTAGGTTAGATGGCTCGTTTGTGAAGCAGCTTGGAAACCTCTAGTGCTGCCATCTCCCTTTGAGCGGGTGGGGACACCTGGGAGGTACTTTGGTTGGAACAGAGGGGCAACAAACGGGATGGAGTAACCTCTGGATATTACTTGAAGCACTCAACGATCTGCAGTTATGGACTCCCACACTGTTGGGTGCAATGATAATCTTCTGCCGACTGCCTCCAGAGTAGGACAGTCTGCCAACCCTTCAAGGCTGCTGCTCGGGCCTGTCCAAGAAGGGCTCCAAAGACCCAAATTTCCTTGGACCCCCTCTGCCTCTGGGACATGTCTGTCATGTCCCCCTCTGCCTCTAGGGGACAAGTTGCCCCGAGAGTCCCGGGAAAACAGACTTCCAGAACCACATCTTCTTTTGCCCTCTCTGATTTGAGGACTAGAGAAGCACATTCCGAAGGCAGACGAGGTCTTCCTGTCTTTCACTCTGGACAAGGGTGTCACGTATGGTTTCCCAAAAAGAGAACCATTGAAGGGAGCATTCCTATAAGACTGCTTGAGGGGGTCCGCAAACTGACAGTCTGAGCCAAGCGTGTCGCCTCATAGCTACGCCAGTCCCAGTCTCCCTAGCTCCTCCTTCCGAAGCATGGAAAAGGAGACGCATGGCCGTGTTTGATACTGACTTTAGAGTCGACATTTTCGCAGAGAACAGATGCTTGTCCTCCTGCGACAAAGACTCTGGAGGCGATTCAATCTACCTCCGTGACTAGGTCTCGCTGCAATCTTATAACGTGTGCCAAGTAGTTCAGTGCTCGGATGGAAAAAGTCACTGTAGAATATACTCGCTTCCCAAATCAATCCACCGTCCTGGACTCCTTGCCCAGACGGTGGACTGAGGAACTTTCTTGAGCCAGTTCCCTCTTGGGGGCTGCTGCAACCACCACAGCGTCCATAGGGGATCCCTTATACAATGCCTGTCTGTCCATCCGAGGGTGGAGAAAGAATCTTGTCCAGATGTTTAGGTATCGGCTCTACCAAGGGATCTGCCGGCGGGGACACCCAGGACGTAGCTGGGCCCATGACGAAAGCCTCCAGGAACACTGGCTCATCCGTAGAAGGCCTTGGGGCTGACCAACCTCCCCATTGGCAGTGGATCTCCATGATGTCTCGAAAGGAGACATCCTCGGGAGGTGATCTGGGGGAACCTTCTCCATCTAAATCAGTGTCTTCTGTCAACAACTCAGGGAAGTCCAGGTGCCTCCCTTTTGCACGTGTGCTTACGAGGACCCTTTCAGTGGGACACACTAAAGAGGACATGTGAGCCATGGGGGGGGGGGGGTGTTCCTCCAGGTGAACCGCCTGGGGCTCCTCTAGCACAGCCTATCCCTGAGACAAGCTAAAGGGAGTCTTAACCAAATCAGAGGGAGTCTGGGAGGATTCCAAGGAAACAGGCTGGGGTCTTGATCCTTGGGAGAGAACCCTCTCCACCATGTCTAATGCAGATGGAGCACTCAACAAGGAGGAAGCTCTTCCCGGGCCCACGGTGAAGATCAGGGCCTAGACTAGGGTATCCGGAGCTCTGAAGGAACGGCTCAGATCCGACAAAGTCAGAGCTGAAGACACCTCCATCCCCTCGGGTAGGACTCCCCGTCCTCGCCCCCGAGAGCTGCTTGGATCCAAACTCGGATCAGAGGAACTCAAGGTAATCGCTGGAGTCGAGGTTGGAGGAACCATCGGCACAGAATCCCCAGCTCCGAAGATCTTTGGATCCATAAACCCCAAAACCATAGGCCGGATCGGGGAAGGTGAAATCAGATGAAAGAAGGGCATGGAGGTCCCCCCCTCAAGCGGGAGGGGGGCCTGGTGAGACTCCCATCTGGATTTGGGTCTGAATAAATCTCATCATCCTGTCCATATCCATTTCAGAGAGACTCCGAGTTGAGCGCGAGGAAGCGACGTACTCTGATCTGGCTGGTTGCTGTGAGGATCTGGAGGAAGGCCTTGGCTCCAGGGAGAATCTGGGATAGTGGAGCAGAGGAGAGACAGGTCTCGATATCTTGGAAGGTGGGCTAAGGAAGGACTCCCGATATGGAGACTGCTTACGGGACTTATCCCTCTCTCCTATCTGTATCTTATTTGTCTCTCCTTTTCGCATCACCTTCAGCAGGTCTAGCAGGAGGGTGAGTCCCAGCCTGAGGGGGGCATTGGGTGCAAGTTGCAGAAGCCGAGGCTGAAGAGTCCAATGTGGGAGCAGGCCTTTAGCCACCAGTTTGGCCTTCCTATCCTTTAGGGCCCATGACGAAAGCCTCCAGGAACACTGGCTCATCCATAGAAGGCCTTGGGGCTGACCAACCTCCCCATTGGCAGTGGATCTCCATGATGTCTCGAAAGGAGACATCCTCGGGAGGTGATCTGGGGGAACCTTCTCCATCTAAATCAGTGTCTTCCGTCAACAACTCAGGGAAGTCCAGGTGCCTCCCTTTTGCACGTGTGCTTACGAGGACCCTTTCAGTGGGACACTCTAAAGAGGACATGTGAGCCATGGGGGGGGGGGGGGTGTTCCTCCAGGTGAACCGCCCAGTGCAGTGTGTGTGCTGGATTCAATGGGCTACACCCAGGCAAAAACAGACTGTGACCATCTACCGGTGAAAGCTTAAGGCCACACACTGCATTTTTTGAAAAGTAGGTTTTGGCTGATCCGACATTTTCACATGCAGCCACACCTACTAAACCCCACACACTATTGACCACGCACAAAATAGGGAAAGGAAGGGCCTACACTCTACCTCACAAAGATTTTTTTTTTTTTTTAATAACCAACGAAGCGTTTGGGGGAGGAAAGGGAACTGACGAGAAACTCTCACTCATACAAGAAAAAATATCCCAACAGTACTTACGAAAACCCTAAGGCTCAGAGCTAGAGAGACCACTATGCTGATGCAAGAAGAGGCAAACGATATCTGAGGAAAGGCAGGAGATGGTTATGGGTAAGGGGGAGGAGCTTGGAGCAGATGCTTTTAAAGTTGCTGGCTTGGATCCGATATGGATCCAAATACCCACAGGTTGCAGATTAAATGAAGTTAATTACTTCAGATTGGTTCTTATACCTTCCCCTGTTAGGCATCAAACTGCATTTCCAGACACTTTGGAAAATAAGTGTATGGTAATACAGAACAAAGGGCAAGATAGGACCACAGAGTAAAACGGAAGAAAGATGAAAAAGAAAATGAGAATTTCTGCATATTCTTGATTAGCAGCCAAGAGTTAAATGTGTGAAACTCTCTGAACCTCTTTTCCTACCAGAAGGGAGTAACAAAAAGTACAGTTTTGTACCTACCATAAATGTAGATGTCCGAGTGTTCACACTGCTGCAGTCATCACATTTGGGTTATCTGCCGTCAGGCGGTCCCGCAGCCTGACTGAGTTCCAAAGTCTTGGTCCGGCGTCTGTTGCGGTCGCTTCTTCCCTGACGTCAGTGCGACAGGGGTATAAAAGAGGCAGCCGACGCCATTTTCTTCAGTTTTTCTTGCCCCAGATGTCAGGTGCCCCCAAATGGGAAGGCAATACATAATCCTAAGTAAAATACATAAGTAGAAAACAATAGCTAAAGCTGTAAGCAAATACACCATATATAAATACATCATATGGATTGTATAAAAAAGGAAGGTATAGATAAAACCCAGGTAAGAAGAGGGGATGGTGGGAGGGTAACCTGAACTGCAGCAGTGTGAACACTCTAACATCTACATTTATGGTAGGTACAAAACTGTACTATGTTCATCGTGTTACACTGCTGCAGTCATCACACTTGGGTTGAATCCCAAAGTTAAGGCTGGGCGGTTGGTACTAAACAGGGTTTGGAGAAGCTAGTAGGCCCTGCAGAACTGCAGTGGCAAAGCCAGCTCTGGTTTTTGAGTATAGGAGGTAAGTGGTAGTGCTTAGTGAAGGTGTGCACTTAACTCCAAGTTGCAGCCTCCAAAATATCCTTGGTTGGTACCCCTCTGAGGAAGGCTGCTGATGTTGCTGTAGCCCTGGTGGAATGGGGCCTAATGTTACCAGGTACAGGTTTTCCCATGGTGTGTGTAGCAGAAATGGATACAATGTCCTATCCATTTTGAAATGGTCTGTTTTGAGATAACCTTTCCTTGTGATCCTGCAGCATAGAATACAAAGAGTTGGTCAGATTTTCTGAAAGCCTTAGTTTTATCCAAGTAGAAACGTAATTGCCTGTGAATGTCCAAAGAGTGTAGGAGCCTTTCCCCTTTATTCTGCGGGTTTAGATAAAAGGTGGGTAAATTAATGGTTTGGTTTAGAGCCACACTGGATACCACCTTTGGCATAAAGGAAGGGTTAGTTCATAAAGAGACTCTGTCTTGATGAAAAATGATGAAAGGCTCCACTGCCATTAGGGCCTGTAGCTCTGAGACTCTTCGTGCTGAAGTTATTGCTAGCAGCAGGGCAGTTTTCCATGATAAAAATTGTAAATCAGCTGAAAAAGCTGGTTCGAAGGGCGGTAGTGTAAGTTTTTCCAAAACAAAATTGAGGTCCCAAGTTGGTGTTCTCCGGGGCGGTCTTATGTTCTTAACCCCTCTGAGGTACTGTCTTAGTAATGGATGTGAAAAAATAGGAGGATCCGTGTTGTAATGAGCTGAAATAGCTGAAGCGTGGATCTTAATAGATGAAAAGGAAAGGCCTTTGTGCAACATCTCAGTTAAAATTTGCAGAATCTGAGGAATATTTGGGACAAGAGGATTTTGGCATTTAGCCTGGTTCCAGGCGCAGAATCTTTTCCACTTGTCTGAGTAGGTTTTCCTGGTGCTGGGTCTCCTTGCCTCCAGAATGACATCCATAACAGCTTTAGAGAGAAGTGTTGACTGGCTGTTTAGGTAATCTGCCATGCAGCCAGATTTAAAGTCTTGAGCTAGCTGTGTAGAATAGTACAGTTTTGTACCTACCATAAATGTAGATGTTCGAAGATCCACATTGCTGCAGTCCTTACACTTGGGTAGTCCGCTGTCCTCGGTCGGCCCGAATATCAAAGTATAAGGCTGACGTCGGTCAAGGCGCATTAGACTGACATCAGGACGTCAGGGTACAAATGCGCATGACCGACGTCATATCCTCAGTCTTTTCTTGCCCCAGATGTCAGAAGACCCCAAAAAGAAAGGTCAAAACCAAAATACAGCAACCAACCAACCCACCACCCTTGCACTAATAATATGTACAATATATACAATAAACACAATATTTACAACCCAACCCACACAACCGCCTCTAACTACAGAGGGGAAGGAGGGAGGGTAAATTGGACTGCAGCAATGTGGATCTTCGAACATCTACATTTATGGTAGGTACAAAACTGTACTATGTTCTTCATCTCACATTGCTGCAGTCCTTACACTTGGGTAGAATCCCAAAGCAGAGGTAAGGGAGGATGGCAAAACTATAAAGCAGCAGGAGCTGCCAAAATGCCCTGTAAAATAGCAGTGGCAAAACCAGCCCTAGATTTAGAGTAAAGTGGAAGGTGATAATGCTTAGAGAAAGTATGCACTGAACTCCAAGTAGCTGCCTCCAAAATATCCTTAGTTGCCACCCCCCTTAAAAAAGCTGTCGAAGTGGCAGTAGCCCTAGTGGAATGAGGCCTAATCCCAGCTGGAATCTCCTTACCATGATGGGAACAGAAAGCAATGCAAAACCCAATCCACTTAGAAATAGTTTGTTTGGACACCGGCTTGCCCTGAGAACTCAAGGCAAAAGAAACAAATAACTGCTGAGACTGCCTGAACCCTTTAGTTCTGCTCAAATAATATCGCAACTGCCTGTGTACATCTAAAGTGTGCAAAATCTTTTCCCCTTTATTTTGGGGATTTGCATAAAAAGTAGGCAAATGAATAGTTTGGTTTAAAGCCACACTAGAAACCACTTTAGGCATAAAGGAAGGATTAGTACGCAAAGATACCCTATCCTTATGGAAAATTAAGAAAGGCTCAACTGCCATAAGGGCCTGTAATTCAGAAACCCTTCTTGCAGAGGTAATGGCCAACAAAAAAGCAGTCTTCCATGATAAATATTTCAACTCGGCAGTAGCTGCAGGCTCAAAAGGTTGTAGAGTGAGTTTCTCCAACACAAAATTGAGATCCCAAGCAGGAGTAGGAGCTCTACGTGGGGGTCTTATATTCTTTGCCCCTCTAAGAAATTGCTTGAACAAAGGATGAGAAAACAATGGTGGGTCACAGTCATAGTGAGCAGAAATTGCAGCAGCATGAACCTTAATAGAAGAGAAGGACAAACCTTTGTCCAGTAACTCAGTAAGATATTGAAGAGCCACACTTAAATTAGGCTCAGAAACATCAAATTCCTTTGCTGCACTCCAAAATAAAAATCTCTTCCATTTATCTGCGTACACTTTCCTTGTACTAGGCCGTCTGGCTTCCAAAATAACATTCAAAAATCGCTGTGGAAGTTGAGACCCTCCAGGGTTCAAAACAGAATATGCCAGGCTGTTAGGTGAAGAGAGTGAAGTTTGATATTGAGTAAATGACTGTTCTCCTGAGACAGCAGGTGTGGAATCGAAGGCAAAGGCCATGGAGGCTCCCGTACCAGACTTCTCAGTAAAGGGTACCAGTGCTGTCGAGGCCAATCTGGAGCTATTAAAATCATCCTTGGCTTGTCCTGTCTGACCTTTAGGAGTACCTTTGGGAGGAGAGGCAGAGGTGGAAAGGCATACACATGAAGATTGGTCCAATTGAAAGAAAGAGCATCCACTTTCCAGGCTGTGGGATGAAACCTTTTTGTGCAAAACTTTGGCAGCTGGTAATTTAGTGGAGAAGCGAACAGATCTATGTCTGGAGTTCCCCATGACACTGTCAATTTCTGAAATACATGAGGATCCAATTTCCACTCGTGGGGATCCATAATTAGCCTGCTCAACACATCTGCTAAGGAGTTCTGTGCTCCCGGCAGAAACCTTGCCTGAAGATTTAGCTGTAAACTGAGAGCAGTCTCCCACAAAATCATTGCTTGCCTGCATAGAGGATAAGAATGTGTTCCCCCTTGCTTGTTGATGTACCACATGACAGTTGTGTTGTCTGTTAGAATCAACACCTGCCCTGGAAGAAGTAAATCCTTGAAAGCTATTAATGCAAATTGGACTGCTAACATCTCCTTCAGGTTGATATGTAGATGTTGTAGTCTGGCAGGCCACGTGTCTTGTATCCACTTTCCATTTAGATGAGCTCCCCAAGCTTTGTCTGAGGCATCTGTCGTTAGAATCTGACTCGCCTCTGGCCGGGTCACAGAGAGTCCCTTGTTTAGGTGACATTCCTGAGCCCACCACAAAAATTCCTTTTGAATGCAAGGTATTATCTGAATGAGTGTCCATACGTTTTTGAGATACCATTGTAGCTTCCTCATATGCAGTTTGGCATTGGGAAGCACCAGAATACAAGATGCCATGAACCCCAAGGCTTGAAGGACTGTCCTTGCAGTCAGCCTGGACTGATGAGACAATTGATGGAAGTAAAGGGAAAGATTCTTTTGTTTGTCCGGGGTCAAAAAGGCCATCTGGGATGCTGTATTCAGTCTTACACCCAGAAAGCACATGTCCTGAGAGGGTACTAGACTGGACTTTATTTCGTTCACAGAATACCCCAGGCATCTTAGCACTGCTATCACATATTGCAAATGATGAAGAAGTTCGTCCCTTCCTTGAGCCAGAATCAGGCAATCGTCCAAATAAGGATAAATCTGAATTCCTTTTAGCCTGAAGAAAGCTATCACTGGAGCCAGAACTTTCGTGAACACTCTGGGCAGTAGATAAGCCAAAGGGCAATGCAGAGAACTGATAATGAGAAGTCCCAGCCCGAAAATGCAGATACTTCCTGCAACTTAGTCTGATAGGAACATGAAGGTAAGCCTCCTTGAGATCCAGAGTTACCATCCAGTGATCTTTGCCCAGCAGAGGTAAAAGCTGTTGTAACGTCAACATTTTGAACTTGGGAATGTCCAGATAAGTGTTGAGGATAGATAAATCCAAAATTGGTCTCCACGTGTTCCCCTTCTTTGGTACTAGGAACAGGCGAGAATAAAATCCTAGGCCCACTTCTGGCAGAGGGACCGGCTGTATGGCCCCTATTTGAAGTAGCAGAGAAATTTGTTTGTGAGCCTCTATTCTTTGTTGAGGAGGAACGTCTGGCATGCCCTTGAAAGGAGGCAAGGTATGGAAATAAAACTTGTAACCTTGGCGTATGATATCCAATACCCATCTGTCTTGGGTAATTAAACTCCAATTTTCCTTGAAAAGTGCCAACCTTCCTCCCAAAGGTGCTGCCAGGCGAGAAGGCTCTGGCAGCTGAAAAGGTAGGTCATTGGGCCTGTTTACGAAAGGACTGACCCCTGCCCTCACCCGAAGACTGTGCAGGTGAACTCCTGTTCTAGGCCTGAAAGAGCCCTGAGCTCTGCCCCTACCACGTCTAGATCTACCCCTAGACTGGGAATCATAAGAAGGATACGTCCACCCCTTGGTAGGCCAATTCCTACTAAACTTCAGAGGCTGAACCTGCAAAAAATCTTTAACAGTCTGCATAGACTTAGCCTTGTCTTCCATTTTCTTTAAGACTGCCTCCACAGGAGAACCAAACAACACATCAGACTGTAAAGGAGCATCTAAAATCCTTGTCTTAACATGGTCAGATAAATTCTGATCCCTCAGCCAGGCGTGCCTGCGAAGAACTGACCCAGTGGCAGCCACCCTAGACGAGGCTTGTACAGCATCAAAACCACATTGCAAAGAATGCTTACCCACCTGTTCAGAAACATGTACCAAATCCTGTAATTCCTTACACTCAATACCTTCCGCCAGAGCATCTACCTTAGACTTCAATTGAGAAAGTAGATAGTTTTGGTATTTCAACATGTGAAACTGGCAATTCAAAGCCCTCATAGCTAAGGTGGAAGAAGTATAGACTTTCTTTCCCCATCTATCCAAAGCCCTGGCCTCTATCTGGAGGAACCGGATTTTTTACAACAGAAGCCTTGACACCCTTAGGCCCTTGACTAACAGTTTCTGGGTCCGCCCTAGGACTCTTAAAAAGATATTTATGAGCTTCAGGCACCCTGTAATACCTATCCGGTTTAACAGGAGCAGGAGGCAAAGAATCAGGATTAAGAGAAGCCTCTGCAAACACATCTTCCACAACATCCAGAACAGGAGGTAAAGCCAAAGGCCTATGCTGGGGTAAAAACAAATTCCCTAAGCCTTTTCCTGGAATCAGAGAAGTCTTGACCTTCCCACTTAAAATGTTCCCTCATGGAATGAAGAGTCTCTGAAAAAGAAAAATCCTCTGGAGGAGAAGCGGAAGGAGTAGAATCATCCACATCAGAATAAGGAGAATACTCCTGCAAGTCTTCAGCCGAAGACTCTGAAACATCCGAAGCCTGCTCAAAACTCCCCAACTCTGGTTCCACCCTAGGCCTCTTATCAGGAGGGGGCAAAGAACATCTAATTAAAGTAATTAAATCTTCTGCCATTTTAAGCATGTGCTTCTTGGGCACAGATCCTGATGAACTAGGAGTGACACCAACAGAAGCTAAACCTGGCCTGCCTCTGGGAGAAGCCTTGGAAACAGAAGGAGAGGGCCTAACCACCCTAGGAAGGGAGGGGAGTACAGTAACCTGAGAAGCCCCTTCAGCCTGACCTGCCTCCTGAGAGGCCACATCCTGCAATAACAAAGTCTCCCCCTGGGACTCCAGAGAAACCTCCGGTGCAACCCCCGGTTCCACCGACACCTCCAAAGAACCAGCGTCCGCACGGACGACTCTTCTTGCCTGGGCTTAGCTGCTTTGTCTTTGCGCTTCGTGGAAGAAGCGGGCGTCAGAGCATCCGACGGCATATTATAATTGCACCGCTTCGCGAAGACTAACCTGGCACAATCTAACCTTCGCTTAATAGAGTGCTTATTGAACCTAGCACAAAAGCGACACCCAACAACGCCGTGCTCAGGCCCCAAACAAGGAATACACAAAGTATGATAATCTCTATGCGGTATCTGTTTCCCACAAGAAATACAGTTATTCACTTTTTCTGACATCCGGTAAACCACTGAGGCAAGAAAAACTAAAATATTCCCCAACAGGGTACTTAGCCAACTTTGACTCTGTCTGAAACTCCGAATTCGAAAAATTTCAGAACGCCGAACGGCACTTGCAACGCTGCTTCTGCATCGGACCATGCGGCAAAAAAGACTGAGGATATGACGTCGGTCATGCGCATTTGTACCCTGACGTCCTGATGTCAGTCTAATGCGCCTTGACCGACGTCAGCCTTATACTTTGATATTCGGGCCGACCGAGGACAGCGGACTACCCAAGTGTAAGGACTGCAGCAATGTGAGATGAAGAACATCGGATTGTTTTGCTGAGTCAGCAGGTGAGGAATTTGAGGTAAAATCCATGGTGGGCCTTGAGCCATGTTCCTTAATGGATACCAGTGTTGGCGTGGCCAGTCTGGAGCAATGAGTATCATTTGTGGCCTCTCTAATCTGGCTTTCAGGAGCACCTTTGCCAGAAGAGGCAATGGAGTTAAAGCATATACTGTTAATGTTTTGCAACTGAAGGAGAGGGCATCCACTTTCCATGCTAGTGTGTGGTATGTCCTTGTGCAAAATGTCCATAGTTGGTAGTTTTGGGGCGAGGCAAACAGATCTATGTCTGGGCTCCCCCATTTGAGTTATCATTGTGAATACTTGTGGATCTAGTTTCCACTCATGAGGATCCATGATATTTCTACTTAAGTTTGTCTGCCAATATATTTTTCTTTCCTGGCAGGAATTTTGCTTGTAGTTGGACATGGTAGGTCAGAGCTGTGTTCCACAAGGTCATTGCTTGCCTGCATAGGGGGTAGGAATGTGTGCCCCCTTGTTTATGTACCACATCACTGTGGTGTTGTCAGTCTATTAGAAGTTGTCCTGGATGTAGGAGGTCCTTGAAAGCTGTTAGGGCATTTTGTACAGCTAGCATCTGTTTTTGATTGATGTGGAAATGCATTTGATCTGCAGACCATTTGCCCTGAATACACTGTCCTGCCATGCACACTCCTCAGGCGTAATCCGATGCATCTGTTATTGTTTGCCTGGCTGTGGGGAAGGTAAAAGGCTGACCCTTGTTGAGGTGACATGCCTGAGCCCACCATAGAAAGTCCCGTTGAAGGAAGGGAATGAGTGGTATTATTGTTTCCAAGCTGTGGCTGTGTTGAGTCCATACGCTTTTCAGGTACCATTGTAATTTCCTCATATCCAGTTTGGCATATGGTATTAGTTGTATGCAAGATGCCATGAATCCCAAGGCCTGCAGAATTTTTCTCGCAGGGAGTTGGGTCTTTGTTGCCATCATTTTGAAGTATTGAGTCAGTTGTCCTTGCTTGTCTGGCGTGAGGTAAGCCATCTGGGCCGTTGTATTTAAGCTGGCACCCAGGAATATTAGGTCTTGTGAGGGCACTAGTTTTGACTTCTTTGTTTACTGTGTACCCTAGGCAACTTAATAGTTTTTTTTTACAAATGCCAGATATTTTAAAAGAATGTCCTTGCTTTCTGCTTAAATAAGGCAGTCGTCCAGGTATGGATATATTTGAATTCCTCTGTCTGCAGTATGCAATTACTCGTGCCAGGCATTTTGTGAAGACCCTGGGCGCAGTAGATAAGCCAAAGGGCAGTGCAGAGAATTGGTAATGAGTTGAACCTGCTATAAATTGGAGGTATCTTCTGCAATTCTGTCTGATAGGGACATGCAGGTATGCCTCCTTGAGGTCCAACGTTACTAGCCAAGCCTTCTTGCCCAGCATGGGAAGAAGTTGCTGTAGTGTGAGCATCTTGAATTTGGGTACTTCCAGGTATGTGTTTAGAACTGAAAGGTCCAGAATGGGTCTCCAGGCTTTGTCCTTTAGGGGAACTAGAAAGAGTCTTAAGTAAAATCCTTGTCCTTGCTCCTGTGTAGGAACCTGTTGAATGGCTCATGTCCATGAGTGCTGTAATTTGTCTGAGTCTCTGCCCATTGATTTGGTGGCAGGTTTGGGATTCCTTTTACCCTTGGTAAAGTATGAAAGTGGAACCTGTATCCTTGAGATACAATATTTAGGACCCATTTGTCTTTTGTGATGATGTGCCAATTGCCTGCAAAAAGAGCAAGTTTTCCTCCCAAGGGAGCTGCCAAGAGGGATTTGCGTAGCAGTCTGAGGGGTAAGTCATTGTGATTGCCTTCTGAAAGTTTGAGACCTGTCTTCTCCTCCTTTTTGGGTTGTGGCACCCCATTGTCGAGGCTTGTGGCTGACCTCTACCCCTTGGGCGTTTGTATTTGCCCCTCTGTGGTCTGTCAGAAGTTGGAAAGGACCAGTTTTTGGTTGGCCAATTTCTGCTGAAACGAGGGGGTTGAACCTGTAAAAAAATCCTTGACCGTCTGCATAGATTTTGCACTATCCTCCATTTTCTTTAAAACCTCTTCTGCTTTCACACCAAATAAAACATCCTGCTGTAAAGGTGCATCAAATAACTTTGCTTTAACATGATCAGGTAAAGTTTGTTCTTTTAACCAAGCATGCCTACGAATGACGGACCCTGTTACTGCTGCTCTACAAGAAGCTTCCAATTAATCAAAATCCACATTGCAAAGTATGTTTTCCCACTTGCTCTGCTGCATGCAACAAATCTTGCATTTCCTTGTAATCAGGCTGCTTTGTATGTGTGAGCATTTTTTGTTTTAATTGAGACAAATATTGTTGATATTTCAGCATGTGAAACTGGCAATTTAAGGCCCTCATAGCTAGAGTAGCTGAGGTATATACTTTCTAGTGCTCTAGAATCCCTTTCAGAGAGTACAGGATTTTTAGCAACAGAGGCCTTAACCCCTTTGGGACCCTGGGAAATGGTTTCTGAGTCAGCAACAGGGCTTTTATATAGGAATTTGAGAGAGTCAGGGACTCTGTAGTATCTGTCTGGTTTGGGTGGTGCAGGAGGTAGTGAATCTGGGTTAAGGCTAGATTCTGAATAAACATCATCCACAATGTCTAACACGGGTGGAATAGCACGGGGTCTGTGCTGGGGTAGTAAAAGGAACTCTCGGAGCCTTCTCTTAGAATCAGAGTAATCTTGGCCTTCCCAGTGGAAATGTTCCCTCATGGTATATAAAGTTTCGCCAAAAGAGTAGTCTTCTGGGGGAGATGCTGAAGGAATAGACTTTTCAGCATCAGAGTCTTCATAAGGGGGGAAAGGAGTTTTCCTGTTCCTCAGAAGAATCTGAGGAAATAGAAACCTGGTCAGACGAGGCGTAGTCCCTCCTCCTGTCTAGGCCTTTTGTCAGGAGGGGGATGGGAACCCCTGATTAGGGTAATTAAGTATTCAGCCATCTTAAGCATCTGTTTCTTAGGCATGGGGCCTTGTACTGGAGACTGTACAGGCTGCCTTACTTTTAAAGGAGTTTTCAGCTTTGCATAAGATTTTATATAGCAAGTGTAGTCAGTCTGAAGACACTTTCAGCAACTGAAGGCCTTTCAACTACATCGGAATCCCCTTCAGCAATGGAGTCGGAAGGGCCTAAAGATAAAGGCTCTGGAGGCCCAGCAATTTCCGCTTGAGTCTCGGATGCAGCCTGGGGTTCTAAACCAGCAGTCGTCAGGGGCTGCGTAGGCACCTCATTGAAAACCAGAGAACCGGCGACTGGCCTAGCAGAGGCCTCGGTGTCTGGTTTGGGTCTCAGCTGCCTGTCCTTATCTTTGTGCTTTTTATGCATCCCAGTCATCGGTTGCTCCGACGGCATGGTGTAATTAAATTTTCTACTAAAATAACGTCAGGCGAAATCAAACAGACGCTTAATAGTTCATTTGTTAAACCTAGCACAAAACTGACAACCTGTGACGTCGTGGTCTGGGCCTAGGCAAGGAATACAATAAGAATGAAAATCCTTATGAGGTATTTGCTTCCCACAAGAAATGCAATTAACTTTTTCTGACATCAGTCTGAGGCAAGAAAAGATTCCCCAACGGGGTACTTAGCTTTATTGAAGACTTCGGTCTGAAATTTGATTTGAAAATCTCAGGAGTTGGCCGACCGGCACTTGCGAACTGCTTCTGCTTTGGGCACCGTGCGGCAAGAAAGACCGAAGAAAATGGCGTCGGCTGCCTCTTTTATACCCCTGTCACACTGACGTCAGGGAAGAACCGACGCTGGACCAAGACTTTGGAACTCAGGCCGGTTGTGGGACCGCCTGACGGCAGATAACCCAAGTGTGATGACTGCAGCAGTGTAACACGATGAACATCAAGAGTTGTCATTGAGATCACCGTTAAGATTTTGCAGACATCCGGACAACAAGGAAAATTACACAGTCCTGGCAAGATGTAATGGACTGCACATTATACAAGAGACGGCAAGGAATATACCAGTGTCTGAAGTAAAACAAATGCATGACGCATCTGACTGAGAGAACTACTAATTACACTTATTTGTGTTTACTAGGGAAGAGCACTGATCAAATCTGATCATTGCAGGCTCAGCCTTGTTACATGCATAGTAATGCAAGATTAAGAGTACAATTAAATTATACAGTACAGTGATGCAACAACTTAAATGTAAAAAACACACATTTACATGAAGGATTAAAAATAAACAGGATCAGGAGCATACAATGCATAATACAAGTGAGGTAAACATGATCGAGCCAAATGAACTGACATTGCATACACCAATTATGGAGGGATATTCTAGCAGTGAAGACAGCATCAATTGTGGAATACTAAAAGTTGCAATAGAAAAGCTAACAGGAGAACTAAATATTAGATACGTAGTAATGAATGGATAGGGCTTTGAAGTTAAGTAGTTTGAGGCTTACTTTTCTCAGAAAGCAATGTTCCTGAAGTGATAGTGGTAGGAACACTAATCCAGCCCAACTGGTCATGTAGTGATACAGAAACAGCAATCTTGACACCACTACCCACATGGAATTCACAGCAGGCTATTGTGCTTACATGCCTGGATGGTTTACTGTCATAGGCAGTACTTGTAGGCCTTTGGCAGTGAATGACTTCAGTCAATAATATGCAAAGTTTTGCTGTAAAAATGTCAGCATCCCCATCAATGTAGCAATAATGGTCTCAGTTACAAGACTGCAGTCAACAAATAGCACCAACTTTAAACAAAAGTACAGTTGTGTACATTTACCATAAATGTGGATGTTAGTGTGTATTCACTGTTGCAGTCATCACATTTGGGTTAACTGCCTGCAGGTAGCTCTCAGCCGGCCTGAATACCAGAGTCTTTGGATTTCTGCATCGGATGCTGTCGCTTCTTCCATGACGTCAGGTCATCAGGAGTATAAAACATGCAGGCAACGCCATTACATAAGCTTTTCTTGCCCCAGATGTCAGGTGCCCCCACAATAGGAAGCACTTATATGGTATGAAATACCCCCAGCAAAAAGCAAATACACATGATATAATACATGCCAAAGAAAAAAAAGTTAGCGCCAAGAGAAGTCAGGGGGCTGGAGGGAGGGTAACGAGGATTGCAACAGTGAATACACTTGAACATCTACATTTATGGCAAGTGCACACGACTGTACTAGGTTCTTTGTGTTTAACTGTTGCAGTCATCACATTTGGGTTGATTCCCAAAGCTAAGGAAGAGTGGAGGCAGTTAAAGAGCAATAAGGCTAGCAATCAGGCCCTGTAAGACTGCTGTGGCAAATCCAGCTCTGGATTTAGAAAAGATAGGCAAGGTGGTAATGCTTGGCGAAAGTATGTACAGAGCTCCAGGTAGCAGCTTCCAGGATGTCCCTGGTAGGGACTCCTCTGAGAAATGCCATAGAGATGGATGCAGCCCTGGTGGAATGTGATCTTATACCTTTGTGGGATAGGTTTTCCATGGTGCTTGTAGCAGAAATGGATGCAATGGGCTATCCATTTGGAAATGCTGTGCTTTGAAATGGCCTTCCCCTCTGCCCCTGCAGCAAGGCTAACAAGCAGCTGGTCAGATTTTCTGAGAGGCTTAGTTCAGTCTGAACAGAATCTAAGCTATCTGTGCATGCCTAGAGAATCCAGTATCTTTTCCCCCTTATTTTGAGGATTGGGGAGAAAAGTAGGCAAATGAATGGACTGGTTTAGAGCCACACTAGACACCACCTTGGGCATAAAGGATGAATTAGTCCTGAGGGAGGCCCTGTCCACATGGAAGATAATGAAGGGTTCCACTGCCATGAGGGCATGCAGTTCAGACACTCTTCTTGCTGAAGTGATGGCTAGAAGTAAACCACGACAAGGCTCCTCAGTAGTTCACTCGAATAGAATTTATTCACAATACATCAAAAAATAACAAACGAAAGTAACAGTAACGAAATGAAAATGTAGAAATAAGTACTTGGCGCTTTCACCCTGTAAAACCTTTGGGGCATCTTCAGAGTACTGAATAAATTATCCATTCAACCACAGTTAAATACATTTATCTTAAATTACACAACGCCTGTCATTGGTTAATTGATTGATTGTTTAGAATTCATTTGTACCTTATTAGTAAATATAGTACAATAGATTAAAAAAGATAAAACACAATGTAATAAATACTATAAATATTATAAATATTGTAAATATTCTAAAAATTGGATATATTTTAATACATCAACATATAAAAACCTATATAAACTAAAAATAGTGTCAAACATTACTGGATGTTTTAGTTGAGTAGTAATATTAGATAAAAACAAGTCAATACGGTAAACCTATTTTATGATATTCCTCACCTTAAGAAAACATAGAATTAAAATTAAAATAACCATTTATGAACTGTATTGTGCTGTAAAGGCATTAGTATATCAAATACAATGTGATCTTTGTTTTAAAATATTTGAAATAGAAATATGTCCATTAACACCCAGTAAAAAACTGGCATTTTAAAACAAAGATCACATTGTATTTGATATACTAATGCCTTTACAGCACAATACAGTTCATAAATGGTTATTTTAATTTTAATTCTATGTTTTCTTAAGGTGAGGAATATCATAAAAATAGAAGTTATGTTCTTACCATAACGTTCCATGTTAGTTGTCTTCTTCTCGCCGCCTTCTTGCTGGATGGGTTCGGAGCCGACCTCGGCTCCGACTCGGCCACTCTAAAAGCTCGAGAGTTGGTTCCACCGGCTCGAGGCTCCCCCTATATCCCACAATGCTAGGCGTGAGTTACCTCAGATCTCGTTTGTAAGCTAGGCCCAGCCTATAATAGTAATAGAATAACTAGTAACAAAGTCCACCTCTATAAACAAGGGAGAAGAGAAGGGTGACCTACATCCTGATCCAGGAAATATGCACAGCAGAGCATATACCTAAAGTACAGAGATGGTAGAAAGAGAGGTCACAATCAAAACTCCTCTAGGTCTTTCCAGGCCAGGGGGAAGGAGGGTGGGACGCAAGAAGAAGGCGAGAAGAAGACAACTAACATGGAACGTTATGGTAAGAACATAACTTCTATATGTTAAGTTGTCTATCTCGCCTTCATTCTTGCTGGATGGGACCGCGTCCCTAGCACCTTGAGCCGGGTGGCCTAACGGAACAGACTCTTGAGAACAGTGGAACCAAAGTTAGCTCTAGGTCTAGAGGCTAAATCCAGCTTATAATGAGAAATGAAAGTGTGAGGAGTAGCCCAAGTAGCCGCTGCACAAATGGTGTCAATAGGCAGTCTATCTTGGAAAGCTATAGAAGTAGCCAAAGCTCTGGTAGAATGGGCTTTAGGTTTGCTAGGCAGCTCTTGGTGTCTAATTTCATAAACAAGGGAGATCAGAGATGTTAGCCATCTGGATAATGATACCTTTGAAACTGAAAGTCCCTTTCTGCCTTCTGCATAAGACGAACAGCTGGTCAGATTTTCTGAATTGTTTTGTTCTATCCAAATAGTACCTTAACTGACGATGAACATCTAGCCAATGCAATCTTTGTTCAGATCTGTTAGAATATTCTGGAAAAAACACCGGGAGGTCAATGCTTTGATTTAGGTTAGCCAAGGAGGCTATTTTTGGTAAAAAGGACGGGTTGGTTCGTAAAGATACCCTGTCCTTATGGAACAACAGATAAGGAGGTCGACAGCTGAGTGCATGAAGTTCTGAAACTCTTCTAGCTGAAGTAATAGCTACTAGAAAGAGAGTTTTCCATGATAGTAATTTTAAAGAACAGGAGGCTGTAGGTTCGAAAGGAGAGAGAATTAAAGAACTGAGAACTAAATTTAGGTCCCAAGGAGGAGGAGGATTTCTTACTGGAGGTCTGAGTAGAAAAACTCCTTTCAAAAAAGCTTTGCAAAGCTTGTGGGACATGATGGCAGAATCTGAAATGTCCACATGAAAGTTAGAAATAGCTGCCAATTGAACTTTAAGAGTAGAAGGAGATGAACCTGCATGGAAGAGTTCAGCTAGGAAATCAAGGACCATTTGGATGGAAGCAGTGAAGGGATCTATGTCCCTTCCTTGAGCCCAATAGGCGAAACGTTTCCACTTACTCAAATAAATCTTTCGAGTGGAAGATTTATGGGAAGCTATCAAAATATCTCGAACAGAGTGAGATATTTGAGGAAGCCTGGCTAAGGTTGGAATTGGAGGAACCAAGCAGTGAGGTTCAGGGAGGGAAGGGAGTGATGAAACTGACCCGACTGATGGATCAAAAGATCTGGAACTAGGTCCAGATGCCAAGGTCGCTCCAACAGAAACTGATGTAGAAAGGGGAACCAAACTTGTCGAGGCCAGTACGGAGCAATGAGGATCAATGAAGCCTTCTGAGCGATAGCTTTCTGTATCACTTGAGAGATTAGTGGGAAGGGGGGAAATGCATACAGAAGTCCCCGGGGCCAAACTTGGACTAGAGCGTCTTTGCTGGGTTGGCCTGGTAACGGGAATAGGGTGAAAAAATCTCTGCACTTGCTGTTTTGGGGAGTAGCAAAAAGGTCGCAGCAAAGCTGGCCCCACTTGAGAAAAATTTCTCTCACAACAGAGTCTTTCAGAGACCACTCGTGAGGAATGAGGATAGCTCTGCTCAACTTGTCCGCGATTTGATTGGACTTCCCGGGGATGTGCGTTGCTATCAGAAAACGCTGAGAAGAAATCGCCCATTGCCACAGTCTGAGTGCTTCTCGACACAGGGGGTAGGACCTGGTTCCGCCTTGTTTGTTGATATACCACACTACAGACATATTGTCCGTCTGGATTGCTATCGTTCCCAAAGGAAGAGAGTCTTGAAGGGCTTGCAACGCTAAAAGCACTGCTCTCATCTCTAGAACATTTATGTGCAAGTGGCATTCGTCTGGTTGCCATGTGCCCTGGACAGTTCTGCCCTGATAATGCCCCCCCCCCACCCGATCAGGGAGGCGTCCGTTGTCAGAGTAGCAACCGGAGGGGAAGGAACAAAGGGTCTTCCCAATGAGAGCGGAGGGACTTACAACCACCACAGAAGATGATTTCTGCATGTTTGCGTGATCATAATGGTGTGAGACATCGGAAGTTGCTGGTACGACCATTGCGTGAAGAGCACCCATTGAAGGATTCTCATGTGGAATCTGGCTAATGGAAGCAGAGGTATGGCAGCCGCCATAATCCCCAACACTTTCAGAACTAACCTGGCTTTGATTCTGTTGCTGCTGAAGAGGAGCGAGACCATTTTGTGTATGTCTGTTATTCTCTGATCTGTTAGTCTACAGACATGTTGACTGTGTCTAGATTTAGCCTATGAAGGTAATAGTGCGACAAGGCGACAAAACAGACTTTTCAAATTTATTGAAATGCCTAAATTTAGACAAGTGCGAAAGGTGTAGTCCCTGGCCATTAGAAGAAGATGCTTGGTGGGAGCTGTGAGGAGCCAGTCGTCCAAATATGGAAACACCTGGAATCCTTGTAGTCTCAGGTGAGAAGCTACCACTGCCATGCATTTGGTAAACACCGGGGGCAGTGGTGAGACCAAAGGGCAGGGCCCTGAATTGAAAATGACTGGATCCCAGCCAGAAGCGGAGGAATCTTCTGGGCGTCTTTTCATTTTATGTGATAGTACATCCTGAAGATCTATAGAGCACATCCAGCTTCCCTTTCCCAAAGGGGAAGGATGGACTGCAGCGTGACCATCCGAAATCTTGTTTTCTTGACTGACTTGTTCAAGATACTGAGATCCAAAATTGGTCTCCAGTCCCTGTTTTCTTTGGAACTAAAAGAACCTGGAGTAGATTCCGGATCCTTGCTGGTCTGCTGGAACTGGCTGAATTGCTCTTTTTGCAAGCAGCTTTGAAATTTCCAAAGCTGCAAAATCCCTTTGAGCGGGTGGAACATCTGGAAGGGATTTTTGATTGGTTTGGAATGCGAAAGAAGGGGATGGAATAGCCTTCGGAAATGTTGGACTGTACCCATTTGTCTTGAGTCAGGGATAGCCAGGCTTTTGGGTACAATGACAATCTTCCCCCGACTGCCTCCGAAGGTAGGCCGTCGGGCCACACCTCAGGGGTGCTGAAAAGGCTTATCAGAAGACTTCCGATTGCCCTGGTTCTGCGGACCCCCTGCCTCTAGGGCGACGTCTACCATTGTTGTTCCCCCCTCTGCCTCTGGCGGGGAACAGACTTTGTGCGTCAGGCGAAGTCCCTTGAGATTGTTTGCAGACCCACATTTTTCCACTTTTCTGGCCTTTGGGGTAAGGCCTAGAAGGAGTAGAGAAACGGACTCCGACGGCAGAAAGAGTCTTGCCATCAGTCTCGCACCTTGTCATGGTTTCTTTCACTTCAGGTCCAAAACGGGATGATCCATCAAACGGGGAATTAGTGAAAGACGTTTTAAAAGGGTCCGCAAAGTTACATAACCGCATCCAGGCGTGCCTGCGTAAGGCCACACCTGTCCCTGCGGCCCTGCTCGCTCCATCAGCCGCATAAGAAAGTAGGCGCATGGAGGAGTTAGCTATGGAGTTCAGGGTAGCCAGCTGAGTGTTCATCTTGTCCTGAAAACCCGCAGCTGTTGGATCCTTCAACATATCACTCGCTTCCTTGATCAAGTCCCTCTGAAGATGAGTAAAATGGCATAGGTAGTTCAGCAAACGCATTGCAAAGGTTGCTGACGAGAACATCCGCTTCCCGTACCTGTCCATAGACCTGGATTCCTTGTTAGGTGGATGGACAGGCACCGAAGGATCAGCTAGTTCCTTCTTGGTGGCAGCAGCTACCACCATAGCATCCACAGAAACACCTTTTGTAAGAAATTGCTTGTCAGTTGGTGCTGTTATAAATTTGGAGGGTCTCCTGGGGGTAGGGTCCACTGAATCAGGAGCCGTCCAGGCCTTCTTTGCAATCACCTGCATGAGGGGATCAAAGGGGGGGGGGCACCCAGGAGGTGGAAGGACGAGAGCCAAACGCCTCAAGATACACAGATTCATCCTCCGAAGGGTTAAGGGCTGGCCAATTTCCCCTCTGTTTCAGGATCTCTAGAATGTCTGCGAAAGAGACATCTTCAGAAGGGGAACGTGGGGAACCCTCGGAATCCTCTAAATCTGAGTCAGAGGTGACAGATCAGGTGAGTCTAAGTGCTTCCTCTTACACTTTCTCTTCCTAGGGGGCTCCCCTGCCAATTCAGGGGAGGCCTCGGAAGAGGATGAGATCCCCACAGGGGATTCTTGAGGAGCTTGCTCTCTGCGGTCTGGGATGAGGGAGTGAGTCGACATAACCAAAGGCACCGAAGTGGGAGGGGCGGACGGAGCCGACTGTGGAGTCCAACTAGGTTCCAACACACTCCGTATGACCTCGAATGCACCCCTGTCAGGCAGAGCCAGAGGTCCCCGCTCCGAGAAGCTGAGAACCTCCCTCGGCACCGACAGAAATGGCTCCGAGGCCGATGTCGGAGCCGAACTCACCAGCGCCGAAGCACCGAGAGGGAGAGGGGGGTCGGACAAGGGTCCAATGCCACTCACCCCCTCAGAGCCGACGAGGGAAGCCCGGCGCCGAGATTCTTCAAAGGAAGAAATCGGAGCCGACGACGGAGCCGAAGACAAATGTATCGGCTCCGACGCTACCACAGTCTCGGTTCCGAGACACCCCGGCTCCGAGCTCAAAGGAGTCAGAGGAGGAATATTTATTGGAACAAGCTGAGGCATCGACTGATGAGTCGGACTCTGGAGCATTTGGGCCAGTGCCTCGGACTTCAAAAGTCTACTCACTACCCTCTGGAGGTCGTGATCTGAGAGCCTCGATGACCTGGAGGAGTGAGATCTATGGCTCCGTTCAGACAGCAGGGGAGACGCTGGAGCCGAATGAACGGAGCCAAGGGATGGTGACCTCGATCTCTTTCTAGATGTCGGCTCCGATGGTATGATCGGAGCCGACCCATGACTCTCTAATGCCTCGGCTCCAGCCGGAGCCGAGGAAACCACTGAAACAGCAGTCAAAGACTCATCGGCTCCAGCGGAGCCGATGAAGCAATGGCTTGAAGCCTTAGGCCTCGACTCTGAAGCTGGAGCCGAGGTCTTAGAAGCCTTGAAGGTTTCCCAGAAGACACAGGAAGGGAACCTTCAGGCTTAATTAAACCCCTCAAAATGAGTTTATTTTTTTCTCTCCTGCAGGACTCTAGGGCTGAAGCCATGGCATACAGCACAAGAGTCCTGCAGTAGTCCCAGGCAGTACACACAAGAAGTGTGACCGTCTGTCAGAGACATTTTCTGACAGCACGAGTCACACTTCTTGAAGCCTGAGACCTTTGTATCATGGACATACTCAAGGAACCCGGTGTAATCACACAAAAAACACACACACAGATTACACTGATAGGAATAAAAGGGAATTATTTAAAACTAAAGGTAAGTTAATAAAAATCCCTAAGTAAAACACATACATCCTCTAAGGAAAGGGAAGGAAGGGCCCGAAGGCCTTAGGGAAGAACTAAGTGTTCTTTATAAAAGGAGGGGGCTGGATAAAGATAGTAAGGGATAATAAGTCCACTACACTAAGTGGGAAAGAATTTTACACTAAACTAGCCTAAGTTTAAAGAATTTAAACTAGTCTAAACTTTCACTAACCTGGAGCCGGTAGAAAACACACCTCGATCGCTGTAGCGGCAAACGAGATCTGAGGTAACTCACGCCTAGCATTGTGGGATATAGGGGGAGCCTCGAGCCGGTGGAACCAACTCTCGAGCTTTTAGAGTGGCCGAGTCGGAGCCGAGGTCGGCTCCGAACCCATCCAGCAAGAATGAAGGCGAGATAGACAACTTAACATTAGTAGGTTTACAGTATTGAATTGTTTTTATCTAATATTACTACTCAACTAAAACATCCAGTAAAGTTTGACAATATTTAGTTTATATAGGTTTTTACATGATGTATTAAAATATATCCAATTTTTAGAATATTTATAGTATTTATTACATTGTTTTATCTATTTTAATCTATTGTACTATATTTACTAATAAAAAGGTACAAATGAATTCTAAACAATCAATTAACCAATAACAGGTGTTGTGTAATTTAAGATAAATGTATTTAACTGGTTGAATGGATAATTTATTCAGTACTCTGAAGATGCCCTAAAGGTTTTACAGGGTGAAAGCGCTAAGTACTTATTTCTACATTTTCATTTCGTTACTGTTACTTTCGTTTGTGTTTTTTTGGTGTATTGTGAATAAATTCTATTAGAGTGAACTACTGTGGAGCCTTGTCGTGGTTTACCAGTTTTTACAGTTCGTGGATGGCTAGAAGTAAGGCTGTTTTCCAAGAAAGGAATTTCAACTCTGCTGTAGCAGTTGATTCAAGGGGGGGAGTTTTTCCCAATATAAAGTTAAGGTCCCAGTCTGGAGTGGGAGCTCTTCTGGGGGTGGGAGGTCTTAGATTTTTGGCCCCACTAAGGAATTGTTTTAGCAGGGGATGAGAGAAGAGGGGTGGCTCAGTATTATAATGTGCTGAAATGGCAGAGGTATGAATCTTAATTGAAGAGAAAGATAGGCCCTTGTGGAGCATTTTTGTTAAATACTCTAGAATATGAGGTAAGCTGGGCACCGGTCTGCCCGTCTCCTGAGCCTGGCTCCAGGAACAGTATCTTTTCCACTCTTCTGAATAGGATTTTCTAGTACTAGGCCTTCTTGCCTCAAGAATGACATCCAGAACCTGCTTACTGAGGGTTGCTAGAGGTGAGCTCAGGGAATTAGCCAGGCTGCAAAGTTCAGGGTTTGAAGCTGAGTGCAGAATCTGGCCCGCCTGCTGGGACAGCAGGGAAGGAGTCTGAGGCAGGTGCCATGGTTGCAGCACTGTCAGACTGCGAAAAGGGGGTACCAGTGCTGGTGTGGCCAGTCTGTGGGAATCAGTATTATCCTTGGTTTGCCCTGTTTGATTTTTAGTAGAACCTTCAAGAAGAGAGGGAGAGGGGGAAGTCATAAACTGAGAGGCTTTCCCAGGTAAAGGACAGAAATAGAAATTATGTCCTTACCATAACGTTCCATGTGGAGTGTTCATCTCGCCTTTGTTCTTGCACATGGGTTCGGAGCCGATCCTCGGCTCCGTGTCGGCCGCCTGCAAGCTCTGCATCGAGAAGAAGCTCGAGATCACCTAATACCCACAATCCCTCTCTGCCTTTACCTCAGATCTAGTTTGCAAGCAAACCAGCAGCCAGAGAGAGCACACTCGTACAAAAATTTACACAATCTAGAATCATCTATATACATATATACATATATATATATATATATATATATATATATATATACACACATGTGCATCATACAAATACAACCACTGCAAATGCAGAAGGAGAATACTCCAGACCAGGCACCAAATTGAACGTTCTTCCTGAGGGAGGGTGGGAATGTAAGAACAAAGCGAGATGAACACTCCACATGGAGCGTTATGGTAAGGACATAACTTCTATATGTGAGAGTGTTCGATCTCGCCGTTGTTCTTACACATGGGTAGCGTCTAGCTCCATGTTCCTGAGGAACTCACGGGAGAATGTTCTTGAGCACAGTGGAACCAAAGGTTGCCCTATCCCTAGAAACCCTGTCCACTTTGTAATGAGAGATGAATGTATGCGGTTTAGCCCAAGTAGCAGCTGCACAAATCGTGTCTAATGGTAGGCGAGCTGCATGAGCCAAGGATGTAGACACTGATCTTGTAGAATGTCCTTTAGGTTTGACAGATAAGGTTTGATTAGAAGACTCAAACGTATATGATACAATCAGTTAGCCATTTGGAAAGAGTTCGTTTAGTAACGCTACACCTTTCCTGCTGTCAGCAAAGCTACAAATAGTTGATCAGATTTCCTGTGATCCTTTGTTCTATCCAAATAAAACCTGAGTTGTCTATGGACATCCAATTTGTGCAACATATACTCTAACTTATTAGTGTGATTTTTGAAAAAGGTGGGTAATTCAATGGACTGATTAATGTTATTGGTAGAGCAAACTTTGGGAAGAAAGGATGGATTAGTGCGAAGAGATACTCTGTCAGAGTGGAAAATCAAATAAGGGTGTTTAATAGAAAGAGCCTGAAGCTCAGACACTCGCCTAGCGGATGTAATGGCTACCAAGAAGAGAGTCTTCCACGATAAAAACTTCAATGGGCAAGGAGGCTGGCTCAAAGGGGCAACATCAATTTAGAAAGTAAGAGGTTCAGATTCCAAGGTGATGTAGGAGTTCTAACTGGTGGTCTAATATGAAAAGATCCTTTTAAAAAGGCCTTACAAAGTCTGTGAGCCATAACAGGTGCCCCACATTCTTCCACATGAAAGTTGGAAATTGCAGCCAATTGCACTCTTAAAGTGGCAGGAGAAGCTCCTTCATGGAACAATTCTGTCAAAAACTCCAAGATCTTGTTTAACGGAGCTATTACAGGGTCCAAATGATGTGAATTCGCCCAGAAAATGAAAAGCTTCCATTTACTGGAGTAGGTCTTTGTAGTGGAAGCTTTATGAGAAGCCACTAATATATTCTGAACTGCCGGTGTAAGAGAGTCAGACCTGGCTAGAAAGGCGGAGCAGCCAAGCTGCTAGATGGAGTGATTCGAGAGATGGGTGAGGAGCTCCTGGCCAGGTGAGTCAGTAGATCTGGCTCTGGGTCCAGAATCCAAGGTCCCGAATGTGGTGTTGCAATAGAAAGGAACCAAATTTGACGAGGCCAGAATGGGGCAATGAGGATTATCGTCCTTTGAAGGTTGTTGGCTTTCTGCAGAAACTTTGCAATCAGGGGAAAGGGAGGAAAAGCATACAGGAGACCCGGGGGCCAATCGTGCACCAGCGCGTCCCTGGGGACTTCCACTGGAGGGGGTAATAGGGCAAAGTAGCTCCTGCATTTGGCGTTCATTGGAGACGCAAAAAGATCGCAGGAAGGCTGGCCCCACTTGCGAAAAATCATCTTCGCAATTGACTGTTTGAGGGACCACTAGTGAGGCAACAGGATTGCTCTGCTCAGCCTGTCGGCTATGACGTTGGATGACCCCGAGATGTGCGTTGCAATCAGAAAGCGACCCGTAGACTCCGCCCATTGCCAAATTCTCATGGCCTCTCTGCATAGCTGATAAGACCTGGTTCCCCCTTGCTTGTTTATGTACCAGACTACAGACATGTTGTCTGTCTGAACTGCAATAGTCCCTAGAGGAAGAAGGGGAGCAAAGTGTTGCAACGCTAGAAACACTGCCCTCAACTCTAGAACATTGATGTGCAGATTGTACTCCAAATTGGTCCATTCGCCTTGGACTGTCTGTCCCTGAAAAATGCCCCCCCACCCTATCAGGGAAGCATCCGTGGTTATTGTCGCTATCGGCGTGGGTAGCACAAATGGTCTTCCGCTGGAAAGGTTGCAAGTCTGAAGCCACCAGGTTAGGTGTGATTTGCATGTTTTTGTAATCAGAATTTCGTGCGTCAGAGGTAGCTGTTGGAAAGACCATTGTGCAAACAGTAGCCATTGTAGAACTCTCATGTGCAGTCTTCCCAATGGTATCGCAATGAGAGAAGCTGCCATGAGACCCAAGACCTTCAGAACCAGCTTTGCCGGGGATTTTTTTGATGACAGGAGGAGAGAAATGTGGGTTTGTAGTGAAACTATCCTCTCTGGAGGGAGTCTTAGTGTTAAATGATGCGTATCTAATTCCGCTCCTATGAATAAGATATGCTGTGATGGCTGTAGTAAGGATTTTGAAATTTACGGAAATTCGAGGTGAACACAAAGTTGTAGAGTGTAATCCCTGGCCTGTATCAGTTGGCCTGGTGGCAGAAAGGAGCCAGTCGTCCAGATACGGAAACACCTGGAATCCTAGGCGTCTCAGATGAGACGCTACCACTGCCATGCATTTGGTGAAAACCCTGGGGGCTGAGGTTAGACCAAAGGGCAGGGCTCGAAACTGATAGTGACTGGCTCCCAGCCGGAAGCGCAAGTGATCCCTGGACGCTCTGGCCATTTTGATGTGGTAGTATGCGTCCTTCAGATCTATTGAGCACATCCAGTCGTCCTTCTGTAAGAATGGAAGGATCGATTGAAGCGTGACCATTCGGAACTTTTCTTTCTTGACAAAGGTGTTGAGGCTGCTTAGGTCCAGAATCGGCCTCCAATCCCCTGTCTTCTTTGGAACTAAAAAGAACCTTAAAGTTCCGAATCCTATTTGGTCCGCTGGGACTGGTTGGATGACTCTTTTCTAGCAGCTTTGAAACTTCTATAGCTGCTGGGTCTCGCAGATGGGGCGGCACATCTGGGAGTCTTTTCTTTGGAATGGGAGTGGATTGAAAGGGTATTTTGTAACCTCTGGTAACCACGCTTTTTACCCAGTTGTCTGTAGTAAGATTCTGCCAGGCC
>NC_056731.1:848651241-848933741 GCF_019279795.1 Protopterus annectens
TGAGGGTATGACAGTGATATTTCTTGAATGGGGAAGTACTGCAATTTTTTGGGGGAAGGGGCAATGTTCCTCATTTGTTATAGTTGTAAAAAAAATCAGTAAGTTATACAATGCTACTCAAGTGTTCAAATAAAAAAAGTACTTTTAGAATAGAACAGTATACAACTTTATGATCAGTTTTCTTTCAGGAGCTGCCAGTTCAGGATTTCTGTGTAAAGTATTTTTGTGCATTACTATGCAGTGAAAAGACTGCATCTTGAGGCCCCAGCAAAAAAAAAAAAAAAATAGCAGTGCATATGAAATGGTTTCAGCTGCATTCCTTAATGGTTTTAGTTCCTGTTGTTCACATGTATTCATGCTGAGCAAATCATTACTATTCATCACTAATGAACTACCCCCAAATTAAAATCACCCAATCCAAAGCAAATAAAACAAAAATAAACAGATAAAATGTTTTTCAAGTCCTTAAACCACATTTGAGTCAGTTCATGCAGTAAGCTTATTAAGGTCAAGAGTACAACTGCAAGACATTTTATACAAAGGGAAGTGAAACCACCTAACAGAGAAATGCTAATGTAGCCCCAGGTATTTGAAGAAATTACCATTACTAGGATGGATGGTAGGAAAATAAACAAATAGGGGACAGATTCCTTAACTTCGTGAAAGTGGCTACCCAATCAGCTGAAGAGAGGAAGCATTAAAAGAAATCAGCTTGCTTAATTAGAGATCATGCATATTAAGAGGAATTAAGAATTGCATTACATTGACAAAAGAATTACCAATACAGTTCTGAGACCAATTCCAAAGTCTTAAAATTTGCATTGATGGCAGGACTTAAATGAGCTATGTAATGTTTGATTGATAAAGATTGGGTAGATTATAAGTGATGTATAATGCTTGCAACTGGGTGTGTGTCAGTATGGTTTGTGATGTAAAACACTTGCAACTAGGATTGGGTCGGAGTGATTTGTTTTCCTTTATATAAATGTATGATTACCTATGTAGTAAGTGATGGTTTAATAAAGATATTTCTTGTTTAGGAAAAAAAGCAGGACTGAATAATTCATGTAATGTTGCTTAGGTTATATGAAACATAGCAATATATGTAAAGTATAATAAAAGGTTTTGTCTGACCATAACTTGGCATCCGCGTAGTCTTCCTTCATTCCTCCTCACAATAGGGTCCCGGACCAGACCCTCAGATCCAGCTCGACCACATTCTACAGACTTGGAACAGACTCTCAAGCTCCTCCCTCCTAGTCATAATGCCCCACATCCACCCAAGTACCTCTGATACAGTTTGCGGATTCCAAACATTCAGCACCCACATATCAAAGTAACGGTAGAGGAGGCTCAGACATAGGACAAGAGTCCCTTCATTATCCAGGTTCCTCTAGAAGAAAATAGCAAGGGAATGGTTTGGTGGGAAAGTGAGGAGGAATGAATGAAGGCACAGATGCCAAGTTATGAAACACAACCTTTTAATCTGTTGTCTTCATTCCTCTTCAAGATAGGGTCACGGTCCCCAGATAAATAAATCCTGTACGGCCCTCATGGATGGATATGCTGGAGTACCATCGAACCAAAGGAGGCCCTGCTCCTGGATGACATTCAACTTGTAATGCGATACAAAGGTATGGTTATTAGACCATGATGCTGCCGCGCAAATGTCATCAATGGACGTTCTAAATAGAAGGCCGTAGAATAAGCCACAGCTCTGGTGGAATGTACCCTAGGAGGCTTAGTTAACTTCAATCTATTGGATGAGTAAATGTACGAGATGCAGTCATATATCCATTTTGCCAAGGTAATTTCAGATACCACTTGCCCATGCCTATTAGAGGAGTAAGTTATGAAAAGCTTATCAGACTTCCTATGTTTGGTCCTGTGCAGGTAGACACAAAACCTATGAATGTCTAGAAGATGGAGAACATACTCCCATTTAATAGAGAAACTAGGAAAGAACACTGGTAATTGGATGAACTGATAAATATTGTTCTCTGTAGCTACTTTGGGCATAAAAGGAGGACTGGTGCGCAAGGACACACTGTCTTTATGAAAACTTATGTAAGGAGGTTCAGAGGATATGGCTTGTACTTCAAAAATCCTCTTACTAGTTGCAGCCACCAAGAGGACTGCCTTTCATGACAGAAACTTAATGTCGCAACTAGCTGTTGGTTCAAAAGGTCCCTGGGTCAAAGCCTGCAGCACAAGAGTGAGGTCCCAAGGGGGAGATGGGGCCTTAATGAGAAAACACCTTTCATGAAGGATATGCATAGTCTAAAAGTGAACAGAGAATGGGACTGACGCAGTATGGAAGCTGGAAATAGCAGCTAATTGTAGTTTGACAGTCGAGAAGCTAGCACCTTCGTCAAACAGGGTGCTAAGAAATACAAAAACATCTGAAATTGGTGCTGAGAAAGGATCAATGTTCCTGCTTGTGGCTCAAACAAGAAATCTCTTCCACTTACTACTGTAGTGGAAGCCTTTTGCAAGTTTAGAAGAATTTTACAGAGCAGAGACTTAAGCCTGGAGACTCTCACTACGGCTGGAAATGGAGAAATCAAGCAGTCAATTTGAGAGCTGGAAAGTTTGGCTGTTGCATCCCTGACGCATGGGAAAGGAGGTCCTGACTTGGCTCCAGAACCAGAAGAGGATATTTCAAATGAGACCATAGGAAGGGGAACCACATGAGGACAGATGGGGACAATGAGGATCACTGAGCTCTTCAACCTTCTTGCCTTCTGGATAAACTTTGGAATGAGTGGAAGAGGTTAAGCATACAGCACACCCAGCGACCAATCATGGACTAGTGCATCCCTTGGAAACTCCCCAGGAGGAGAGATCAGAGTGAAGCATTTGCTGCATTTATTGTTTTGGGGAGAGGCAAATAATTCACAGCAAGGCTGACCCCAACTGCTGAAGATCATGACCACCACTGACTCGAGGGACCACTCATGCGGGACCAGGAGTGACCTGCTGAATCTGTCCACGAGATCATTTGTTTTCCCCAGGGTATGCGTTGCAACTAGAAGGCGGTCTGAAGATACCGTCCATTCCCACACCCTCATGGCTTCCCTACAAAAGGAGCAAGAACAGGTTCCTTCTTGTCTGTTGATGTACCATACAACAAACATGTTGGCATGTGTACTGCAATAGTCCTCAAGGGGAGAACGCCTTGAAAGGCTTGCAACATTAGGACTGCTCTCATCGCCACGACAATGATATGCAACCTGGTCTTGGTAGGGGACCATCTTCCCATTGCAATGCTCCCCTGAACTGATAAGTGTCCATGGTCACGGTGGCTATACGGGGGACTGTTCAAGAACGGTCTGCCTAGAATGACGTTGTCTGACTGTATCCACCAACTGGGGTGATGCCTGCAAATGGAAGTTAACCTGATGCAAAAGGACAATGGATGAGAAAGGATGGACAACTGTCACTAATGTCCACTGGAAACCCACATGACAAATCTGGCTAGAGGGATTAACAGAATGGCTGCAGACATGGATCCTAGGGGTCTGCAGAATCAATCAAGCCAAGGAGGGGGGGGGGTCTGTTGGGCTAACAGTTCCTATATCCGATTTCTCAAAATGGCTACTCTGTGAAAAGGAAGAGAAGCTATCTGATCCCTTGTGGTGATCTGCATACCTATGAATTCCAGGTACAGTACCAAAGTCAGGCTAGATTTGCTCATGTTTACGGTGATATCCAGGGAATGTGATAACTGGATTAAGTAGTCCCTGGCTTGGAGTAGTCAATGCCTCTTGGGAGCGGTCAGGAGCCAACAGTCTAAATATGAAAACACCAGGAATCCCCTCTGAGCCTCAAGTGAGCTGCTACCACTGCCATGCACTTGAACACCTGGGGGAGGGGCTGTAGTGAGCCCAAAGAGCAGTACTCTGAACTGGTAATGATTGGCTCCCAGCCGGAAGCACAGATCACTCCTTGAGTGCCTATCTTGATGTGATAGTATGCGCCCCTGAAATCCATCAAGCACATTCAGTCGTGTTTGTGCAGTGGCAAAATGGACTAAACCATAACCATTCAAAACCTTGACTTCTTTTTGTATTCTTTTAGTTTGCTTAGATCAAGGATGGGTCTTCGGTCCCCTACTTTTGACACCAAAAACAAGCAGGAGTAGGTCCTAAACCCTCTGTTCAGTTGGGACCTCTTGGATGACATTTTAGCAACAATTGTTGGGTTTCCAGTGCTACATGATCTCTGACTAGGTGGCATGTTGGGAAGCCTTTTGGAGTTTGCAGGAAGAGAAAAGGGAATGTAATAACCTCTGGACATTATGCTTAGCACCCAAAAGTTTTCAGTCAACTGGGTCCTGGCTTCTGGGAGCAAAGCTAGTCAGTCCCAGACTGCTCCAGAGACGGGCAGTCAGGCAGCTCGTCAGGAGCACTGGTAGGACTCATCAGGAAGGGGTTCACTAAATCCCTGGTTCTACGGACCCCCTCTGCCTCCTGGGTGGCATCTACCATCAAACCTTCCCCCCTCTGCCTCTAGAAAAGGGTTCCCTGTGCAGGTCCTGGAAAGGCCCTTGGGATTTGCAAAACCACATTTTCTTATCTCCACAACGGTTCCTAGAGAAGGACCTCGGGGGGAGGGGTAGAAAATTTGATTCCAACAGCAGAAAGGGTCTTTCTGTCCTTTTCACTGCGGGTAAGTGTCTCTCAAACTCACTGCCCAAAACGGGAAGAGCCATAAGGGGCACTGACAAAATGCCTTAAAAGGGCCCCACAAAATATAGCCTCATCCAGGCATGCCTACTTCGCGAAGGTCCTTAGCCGGCTGCAAGTGAGGTGTTCTCTGTGGTATGGGGGATTAACCTCATCCATGAGTTGATCGAGAAAACAGTGGTCAGATAGGGAGAAATTCTTAAATTCCTCCACAGGCATGGACTCAGAGGCTGAGAGTTACTTAAGATTTCTCTCTGCAGCTGAGAGAAATGAGCCAGATAGTTTGACAACCTCAGTACAAAGGTGGCCGAGGTGTAGATGTGCTTCCCAATCCTGTCCAGCACCCTACACTGGTATGCTAGGCGGATGGACATTGGCAGTTTCTTCTGTCAGCTCTTTCTTGGTGGCTAAGTATTGAGAAATCTCATCATCCTGGCCATATCTGCCTCGGTCCAGCTTCTGGAGGACCTGGATGAAGCCAATGAGGGGGGGGCAGGGAATGCTTGGACTTATTGGAAGGCGCAGGACACCTCAAAGGTCCTTGGATCAGGAGATATGAGATCTGATGTAGGAACCAATGAAGATATAGTAATATCATCCCCCAGATCAGTAGAAGCTGTAGGATCCGACTGGGGAGGTAATTTCTGCAGATCTGAAGTAGGATCTGTAGATCTGTTGGGCTTCTTAGCTTCAAGAGAGTCCCTCAGGGAGAGACCTCTTTTTTCACTCTTTAGGAGCTGCAGGGCAGGAAGAGAAAGAAGCCACAGAAGGGTCTGAGCCTCCAGAGCAGAGGGGGGAAGTAAGCCCCTAAGAATAAGTTTATTTCTACAGTCTGCTAAAGCCTGTGGATTGAAAGCAGCACAAATGTTACACACTGCTTTCGAATGGTCAGCACCCAAGCACTACATGCACTCCTTGTGGGAACCCTGTTGGGAATTTTATGGCCAGAAGTGGTGTTTCTGCCATGACTACAACAAAAACACCAAAACAACTGTCACCAAGATGAAAATAACAATCAAGTAAGTTCTAACTCAAACATTTGAAATCTAAATTTTAACTCTAATTCTTTTAAACTTCACATTAACTGTAAACTATGAGCTAACCCTTTAATATACTTCTAAAAATGTTACATATAAAGCTTTTTTTTTTTTTAAACAGGAAAAGAAGAATCACACAGAGGAAAACGGTGGGAGGACTTAAGAAATGCACTTAAAACTGAAAAACAGCAAGAACTAGGATAAGTAACGCAACCTTGAGAGCACAAGATCTGCGTCCGGTTCACTGAAGCGGCAAGAGCGATCTGAGGTACTTGGATGTATGTGGGGGATTATGGGTAAGAGGGAGGAGCTTAAAAGTCCAATCCAACTCCGTAGAATGTGGCTGAGCCGGATCAGAGGGTCAGATCAGAAACCCTATTGTGAAGAGGAATGAAGATATCAGATTGATTACTTTTATATTAATGTAAATTTGCCCATCTCACAAGTGATAATTCAATGAAGGTGTTTGAAAAAAAATTGCACTATACGAGTTATTGAGAAAAATACCCTACTTATGAAAGTAAAAACTGAGGACAGCAGTAACTGATCTTGGGTAGTTCTATTGGCAAATATTTTTGTCCCAATGACTAGGACTACTTTAGAGCAAGTTACAATGTCAAGGCAACATAAATTTGGTCAATCACGCAAGAAGACTTGTCTAAAGACCCTTACTAGTCAAGACCCTGACCAAAGTACATAACTACATGGACAACATAGTATATCAAAATATTCTTGGAAGGTGGGAGAAAACTGAGTATAGAGAACACCCATGCACAAACGGGAAAAAAAACATTTAAACTCTACACAAAGTAATCGGTCAGGACTGAACCCAAACTCTACACAAAGTAATGTCAGGACTGAACCTAGAACCAGGAAGCTGTGAGAAAGAGATCTCTTCAATAAACCAGAATGCTGCCCACAGTAGTTACCGTGTGGAAAACCAATGGTTCACAATTATCTTTGCAATCATCTTAGACCACAAGGTAAACAACTGTCATACAGTTTGAACTTTAATTTCAAATCAAGTCCCTTGCCATCTTCACAAGTACGTTTAGGATTGCAACCTAAATCACTCACTATGAGACAAAATGGGATATGGTCCACAAATGGGAGCTTAATATGAAATTCATGTTCAAACTCTATATAAAATTTGAAATTTACCCTGTGATCTAAGATGATAGCTGACCTCAATGTTTGTTGTGAGCCACGTTTTTTCCCCCAATTTAAATAATTTGGTCTTCATAACACACTGAAATGTGGTCTGAATAAGTCCTACCTATGTGGACGAATGTGTTTACCATTAACTAACACAACTCACTCAAGGTGTCCTTGCATCACATTTGGTCTTGTGCTTCCCCTTATATTAAGAGTTCTAGATGTTCTACATTAGCACAGAAGGCAATATTCTGCTGTTTTTATTACTGAAGAATTCAAAATACAAGACGGAATATTTATTCTTACCTTTTTCTGTCCTATTTGTGGTCTTGGATAATGATGAATTATCGATACTGTTTGCCCTCGTGTCTACATTCGTCACTTTAAATCTGCAAAAACATTTTACACAGTTTTAAAAAACAAAAGAAATATAGCAGGCTCTGGGTAATACGTGAAGCTCGGTGTAAACTCTTGCTCAGAATACCCACCGAGATGTACTACATTAAATGCACTAACACTCTTGCTCAAACAGTAACTACACAGGATATTTGCTAAGCGGCCCAAGGCACAAGAAAACATGCTGTGCAAGGATTCTGCTCACCTGGACTTGTATGAAAGTTGGAGAAAAAAAAACATCTCAGAATTTTCACATTAACAACAAATTATATGACCAGGTTATAGCTCTCACACACTATATCAGACCTTGCCAACAACAATCTGACAGTGAGGGGTAAGATATCACTTGAGTTTATTACATTTCACAAATGCACCATCTGCCCTCTAAGCATTTGTATTATCAGTGAAATGTGGGGAATCTGAAGAATTTTTACAATGAACATTGGACAGACTTGACTGCAAACTATGGTAAGCAGTCACTGTACGCCAACGTTTTTATACAGAAATGCAAAGGAAAGGTGATGCATGTTAAATGATTAAGGCCATGCTAAAAAGCAAAGGGGTAGTGCTTTACGTGCAAGTTAATCTCAACAGGTACTAATGACATCACCACTCCTTAAAAATTTAGCCTGTATTTTAAATATATTGCCAAATATGAAGCATGTAGAAGATTGTCTGTATAACTAATACTAATGACACAGACAGAATTGAATATTAAAGTTCAGAGTTTCCTTGGCTCCACTGATGTGTTTCACTGGTGGGAAAGTACAGTAGAGTCAGAAAATAATCCTAGTGGCAAATGATCACTAGGATCACTTTGCTATAGTACAAGTAACTATCCTTGTGATGACAATTAGCAGAAGGCAAACATCTGCCTTTCTGGTTCCCAAACTCCAGAGCTTTTGCAATGCTGTCATTCAGCTGGACTTCTCCTCCAGCTCAGAATACCTGAAACAAGGTAAAAAGCTCACTATTTTTAAACTTTTTTCTGGCCAAAAGTAACAGTGCTTGGATGTCCTAGCTAAACATCAATCTGTAAAGCTCTCAAAGACCTAATTATAAGCAAGTTTGTTTAGTCAGACTAATAAGCCAGACTGGATCACATAGGGAATCTCATGTCCAAAATGCCCAGAACTGATCAATACATGAAGTAAATTATCACTCTCTTGATTTCCCATACTCTGAAGGGTGAAAAAAATCTTGTAATGAAGAGAAGAACCTATAGTGATGCAATCCCATATTCAAATATGTATTATGGCATGTTCCTCAGACAATATACTACACTGCAATTTACCCAACTACATTTAACTGGGCAAATTAACAGGACCCTTTCCAACCATGACTGGGGCCAAAGGTAACAAAAAAAAAAAAAAAACAATGTACAATTTATACCTTAGGTTTGTAGAACTGTATCAGAATCATAGACATAAGACTTAGGCTACAAAAATAGAATACTTATCGTAATGATCTGTCTTTAGTAAGCTGACATCTGAATTACCTCAGGAACTTGCTTCCTTCCTCCAGCAAAGCCCCCATCTCTCCAGTTAAGGTTGTCATGCTAATCTTAATACTTCTAGGATACACATCAAAGCCAACCTCATGGGAAAAGTCAGAAGATATTTGCAACCCAGAGCCTGCTGCATGCATGGAGAAAGTGGCAGGCAACTGGAAGACAGGGAGAGGGCTGTTACTAAAGATGGACAAATTCACTGTTATGGTAAGTGCATAACTTTTGCATCTAGTAAGCAGCCGCCCATCAAGACTCAGCCCCCAGCTACTTAGCTAGGTGGGCATGACTCGGCAACAATTCCTTCAATAATGGCTGTTCCCAAGAAATGCATGCCCTAGGAACAATGGCTTGCTTGTAATGTTTAGTGAATGTGTTTTGTTTGCATTTCTGATTAAAACAGCTAATGCAGCTAAAACCAAGAATGGGCTTTCAAATGGAGCGGAAAATCATGGCGTGTCAAATAGTAAAATAATTCGATACAGTAAGAAATCCATCTGCATAAGGATTTTGAAAACAGCATAAGCTATCTTCCTGCAGTAAACAAAACAAAGAGCTGGTCACTTTCTCAATTCTTCAGTTCTACTGATGTAGAATCCGAGTATCCTTGTTGACATCATTTAATACAATGCACCCCCCCCCAATTGTTCAGGAAGATAGGAAAACATGGGCAGGTCGCTGACCAGGTTTAAAATGGTCAGCGCTGCAACTTCCAGAATGAAGATGAGGTTAAGTATGAAGAGCCATCCTGTACTTTTAGAAAATCACAGATGAATTTTTTTTTTTTTTTTTAAACCTAAACTGCTTCCAGCTCTGAAATTCGTAACAGCAGTTATAAAAACTACCTTCTGAGATGGCTATCCGATGTCTGTAGTGGAAGCAGGATCTAAGGAAACTTTAATGCTTCCAGAATCAGAGAGTTCCAAGGACAGAAAGGGGTTATTCACTGAGGTTTTAAATACACTGTTCCTCTGAGAAGGCCTTACTTACTATGGTAGCTGCTATCAAAGCAAGTGCTGTCCTTGGTGAAGATCACTGCAAGATGAACCTTAATGGAGTAATAGCAGAGTACTTGCACACAAACATATCTGCTAAACACCTCAGAATGTGCTCCACTTACTGCCTGCAGGTATTTATGCCCCCTCAGTCCACTGGACAAAAAAAAGTTTCCACTTTTGCCTGCAAGGTTTCCTAGTGGAAAGTTTGAGATACATTTTCTCCCTGACCCTCGGGAAAAGGGATTTGCTTGCTACATTTAAAACTGGAAGAAAGAAAAGTCTGTTTGAGAGCACTATGGTCTAAGGCAAGACTCCTTGGATGCATGAAATACTAGATGCCTGCATGGAATGAGTCAGTGTGGTCACAGAAGCCTGTATGGAATGAGGGGTCTCTCCAGGTGTATGCAAGGCCAGCAATGGAAATCACAGCTAGGTAACAGAATAAGGAGTCAGTATAAACATCCACAATTTGTGGGATTGAGCTTGCTGTCTATTATGAGAAAGAGAATAGAAAGGAGAGTTATTTTGGAACTTTAATTGTAGACAACCCCCTCGGTTCTTATAACTAACTCAGCTGACAAGAGTCTAACCTAGGCCGAAGCAATTTTACTCAAGTCTTTAGCACATAAGGTATTAACATAGCTATATATTATTAAAATACTTACAGCCTTTAAGTTCCCAATTTAAATTTTGGGCTACTTTCCCATAAAACCTGCACAACTGCAGTCACATATGATTTAAAGATGACTTATTAATCCTTAGTGCTATTCAACAGAAATATACCCACTTTCGTCACAAAAGTATTGGAAGCAAGGAAGAGTTTAAATACTTAGACAACACAGCAAACTTTATTCCAAAACGCAAATGCAAAGTACAGTAGAAGTAAACTGCCTCACAGTACATCTTTTAAAGAACTCTGGCTATCAGAGGAAACCGGGGAGGCATACTGGAACACAAGTTATGGAACGCATCATCATGAACTTAAACAAGGATATAGGGACTCTCCAAACTCTGGATCCCACACAGTTTGGTTTTGTGAAGGGTCAATCATGCCTGCTCACCTCAGGCTTTTTCCTTACCGAATGGCACACTGCTACAGTCATCCCTCTCCATAAAGGGGGAGCGACTACAAACCCTGGGAATTATCGCCCCATTAGCCTGATGAGTCTGATATGTAAGGCTATGGAGTGCACCATCATGGTCCTAATTAACAAGGATATAGGGAATCTCCAAACTCTAGATGACACACAATTTGGTTTGTGAAAGGTAGATCATGCCTGCTCAACCTGGTTGACTTCTTTGAGTCAGTCAACAGAGCTGTGGATGAGCGTAAGGTAGTTCATACAGCCTACCTCAATCTGGCCAAGGCCTGTGATACCATTCCCCACTCAGGAATCCTAAAAAAAATCACTAAGTTAGGCAACAACCTGTATATCACTAGGTGGGTTGCAAAATGACTCACAGACAAAACCCACAGTATGAAAGTAGCTGACTTCAAGTCAGACTGCCGACCAGTCATGAGTGGAGTCCCACAGAGTTCGGTCCTGGGTCCTCTGCTGTTTGGTATCTACATCTCTGAAGTCCAGGCCAACACGAAGGGACTCTTGCTGACCAAGTTAGCAGATGATTGCAAGCTGGGAGCTATTAACTCCCCAAGTGATATTGACATCCTACGGAAAAGGCCTCACTGAGACCAACGACTGGTGTCAGAACCAGTCTTAAGCTCAATGCCAAAAAAGTGTCTCATCCCCTTTGGGGAAAAACCCGGTTCCCATGAATTGCCACATCGATGGTAGTCCACTGAACACAGAAGGCATTATAAGAGAGCTCTGGGAACACAGGTTGACAGCAACCTCTCTTTTGAGCACCACACTGCCACTGTGGTCAGAAAGTCCTTCTATGTGGCACATCTCATAACTAAGGGTTTTGCATCCAGGAAGAAAGAGGTCATTGTCTCCCTCTACTCTTCCCTCATTAAGCCAATCATAGAGTACAATGCCCCATTTTGGCATGTACCTCACTAGACACCTGCAGCAATTGGAGTTGCTGCAAAAGTACCTCACAAAAAGTATCCTAGGCCTTAAACACTTGTCCTATATGGACAAATTCAAATAAACTACAACTATTGTCTATCTCATATTGCCTACTTAGAGGCAATCTCTGCTTGACTTACAAAGCCATGTCTGACGCAGCTCTGTTAGAAATGCTACATCTAAAGAAATCCCAATCCCTCTGCACCACATGCTCCAGAGACCTCTACCTTATTACCACAATCAACATAACCTACAGGAGGGACAGGTTCACAACCCAGAGACTGCCCATGCTATGGAATGGACTTCCTATACATGTCAAACAGAGCACCTCACTAGCCCCCCAAGAGAAATCTTGATGAGTGGATGGGAAATTGAAAATTCACCCCAGGGATCACTCCAGTGGCTCTACTCGACAGAGGCACTGGGAACCAAGGTCAAGTGGCACGATGCCAGGGTAATCTTATGGGCTAGGCTTGTAAAGGCTCCAAGGCCATTAGCCTAGTAAACACCTATGAACATTCCTGTGCATGGAAATGAAAAGGTAAAGGTCTTCAAGGCCTTTTGCTGTGTGTTCTGGAGCAGAATTTCTTCAGAAGGCAGACATATCTGGGGAGTTCCCCCAAAAGTGGATGACCTCTGTGTGAACTTTCAATTCATTTGGGGGGGGGGGGGTCTGTCTTGGAGCTGCTCTATAGTTCTGTCACAGTATTCTGCTCTGACAGAATGTAGATAGCTTGAAGGGACACAACGCACTGAAATGCAAGTTTCAAGCTATCATTACTAGTCTGCAAAGGGGGTAAGATCAGATCCCTACTGCTTGTTGATATATCACATCACAGTGGTGGCATTTGTGATAAACCGGTCCTGGAGTCCATAAATTCAGTGTCTTTAAAGCATTCAATACCATATTTTCTTTGATGTTTATATGCTTCATCTGGTCCCAACGTACCTGTACCTTAATTCCCTTGGATACAATCTTCCAAAAGAAGTCAGACATATCCATGACTATAGACTAGGGAGGTGCTGGGAAGACAAATAGAATACATTCATTTAGAAGTAATTGGTCTGTTGACCAGTGAAGGTTTTTCTAGACAAAGTTTAGTACATGGATTTGAAAAGAGGGTGTTAGGTCCATACAGATTTGAGAAAATAAATTATGTACTCACCATAATGATGCATCTGTGTTGCCCATTTTCATTCTTCCACAACTGATAGGTCTCTGACCAGACCTTGGATCTGATTTGACCGCTTTTACTAGATTCACAGATCCAGCTCTCGGGACCTCCCTTTACCCCTAATGCCCCACCATCCTGGCATACCTCAGACCATGTTTGCTGCCCCAGGACATCATATCATCGATGACAATGCAAGATAAAGGCATACAGAAAGGCTGAAGCTCAAAAAGGGAACAGGTGGATTCTCAAAGTAACATCCCTTAGGCCTCAGTACGAAGACGGGGAAGAATGAAAATGGACAATATAGCTGCATCGTTACTGTGAGCACATAGTTTTTGTATATGATGTCACTTTCATTCATTCCCCAACTGATGGGACAAAGTCCCCAGCTAGATGAACCTTGGGTGGTCCTAGTGAAAGGATATTCCCAGAGTACAGTGGAACGAAACTTCCTATTTCTGGACAGTATGTCTAACATCTATTGCTCATTACAAATAGCAGTAGCACAAATATCATTTATAGACACTCTTGATTAAAAGGCCGATGAGGTGGCTACAAATCGCATGGAATGTACTTTGGTGGCCTGGGTAAAGATAAATGTCTTTCTTTATAAACTAAAGATGTACAATTAGTTAACCATTTGGTTAGAGTTATGTTAGAAACTGCTTTGCCCAATTTGTTCTTGCAGAAGGATACAAACCATTGGCCAGATTTTCTAAAATCCCATGTTCTGTGCAAATAAAATCTAAGCTGCTGATGCATGTCCAGAAGTGCAGCATATATTCTTTAAGAATTTGGGAAAGAACACAAGTAAACTGATGACCTGATTTAAGTTGGGTTCGGAAGCCACCTTAGGTAGAAAAAAAAAGACGTTCCATCTGTGTTGTTTATCTTCATCCATTCATCACTGATGGGTTTGGTTCAGAGCCCTTGGAATAGAGTTGGCCTTGCACCAAAGCTCGCGCCAGCCAAAACCTCTCGAGCTAAGCATTTACCCATAATCCCCTCTTACCATTTACCTCAGATCGAGTTTGCCCTAGTAAGTAAAGCAGAGGCTGCCTCAGAGGAAAAACCTTAGCCCAGGAAAAGGACCCAAAGATCCCCCAGGAGCCTCTAAAAGGGGGAAGGAGGGTGGGATGTGATGAATATCAACACCACAGATGGAACATTATGGTAAGGCATAACTTCTTTATCTGATGATGTTAATTTTCATTCCATTCATCACTGATGGGACACAGAGTCCCCAGCTACCTTATATCCATGTGTGGCCCTAAGGAATAACATTCCTGAGCACCACTGAACCAAAGGACGCCCTTCCCCTAGAGACCAGACCCAGTTTGTAATAAGTGATGAAGGTATGGGGGGAAGCCCACGTAACTGCTGCACAGATGTCGTCCAACAAAGCTCTGGAGTGGAACGCCACAGAAGTTGCCATTGATCTGGTAGCATGAGCCCTGATATTTGGTGGGACAGATTTTTCTTCTAGCTTATAAATGAAGGTGATACAGTCTCTAAGCCATTTGGATAGAGTCACTTTAGAGACTGACTTTCCCATTTCTGGACCAGAAAAGGAAATAATTGGTCAGATTTCTTGGTTGTCTTTGTTCTGTCCAGACAAAACCTCAATTGTCTGTTAACATCTAATAAATGTAAATACTCTCCCTTGTTGGAAAAATTTGGGAAAAACACAGGCAAATCAATAGTCTGATTAATGGAGAACTCAGAAATTACTTTGGGCAGAAAGGAAGGATTGTTCCGAAGTGATACTCTGTCCTTATGAAAAATCAGATAAGGATGCTTGACATAGAGCTTGGCGTTTGGGAATGCGTCTAGCCGAATTAATAGCCCCTAGAAAAAGGGATTTCCAGGAGAGAAACTTGATGTCACACGCGGCTGCTGGCTCGAAGAGAGACCATGTCAAGGCTTGCAAGATAAGTGCGAGAATCCAGGGTTCAGTGTGCTGCTTAAGTGGGGGGTCTCGAATGATAGATTCCTTTCAAAAAAGTTTTGCTCAGACGATGAGAAATTGAGAAAAGTCCCCAAAACCATTATGAAAATTTGAAATGGCAGCTAAATGGACATTAGTTGAAGCTGCGGTGCCCTTCTCAAAACATCTGGATAGATATTGGAGTACTGCTGAGATGGGAGCAGGAAAGGGATCCAATTCTCTTTGTCTAGACCAAAACGCAAATCTTATCCATTTGTCGGTATAAAGTTTTCTGGTGAATGGTTTATGCAAAGCAAAAATAATATCACGTACTGGAGAGGAAAGATTACCAAGCTGTGAGCCTGAGGCTGAAAAGGCTCAGGTGGCTCACCCCTTGTGGGCGAGATATCAGATCTGGAGTTGGATCCAAGCTCCACAGACTGCAAAGGAGACAAGGCCAGAGAAAGGGGAACCACACCTGTCGAGGCCAAAAAGGGGCTGAGAGGATCATTTTGCTTTTCAAGCAAAGGGCTTTCTTCAGGACTAGAGAAATCAGAGGAAATGGGAGGATAAGCATAAAGTTGTCCTGTGGGTCAATCGTGGACAAGTGTGTACCTCGGGGGCTCCCCCTGTGGGGGAATTAGGGCAAAGTAATTGCTACACTTGTGGCTGGATGGGGAGGCTGGCCCCAACAGCTGAATATCTACACTATTAAGTTGAGTTGAGGGTCCACTGGTTAGGCAGGAGAACGCACCTGCTCAACTTGTCTGTGATCACATTGGAGATTTCCAGGATATGCTTTGTTATCAGAAAGCTGCTGGAAGCTATTGCCCACTGAAACACTCTCATGGCCTCGCGACACAGGAGAATAGGACTTGGTTCCCCCGTTTGTTGATGTACCAAACTACTGACATTTTGTCCGATTGGACAGCAACTGTTCCCGAAGAATGGGCAGTCTGAAATGTTTGCAATGCTAAAAGCACTACCCACAATTCCAGAACATTTATGTGCAGATTGGCTTCTAGATTAGAACATATGCCTTGGACAGTTATTCCCTGATAATGTCCCCACCACCCTATCAGAGAAGCATCCGTGGTCACAATGGCACTGGGCTGAGGGGAATGAAAAGGCCAACTCCAAAGTGCTGTGTCTCGCTTCATCCACTAAGAAAGATCCAGTTTGCAGTGATCCATAATACGAATCTGGTAAGACAACGGTTGACGAATCTGGTACCACTGAGTCAACAGAAGCCACTGTAGAAGTCTCATGTGATACCTTGCTAGAGGGACTATAGATATAAATGCTGCCATCAACCCTAGTAACTGCAGAACCTGTCGAGCTGGAACCAATCTGTGGCAGAGTGTCACTCAGAGCTATACCCTTAGTCTCTGAAAAGTACAGTTTTGTACCTACCATAAATGTAGATGTTCGAAGATCCACATTGCTGCAGTCCTTACATATGGGTAATCCGCTGTCCTTGGTCGGCCCGAATACCAAAGTATTAGGCTGACGTCGGTCATGGGCGCTCAGATCTGACATCAGAGCGTCAGGGAATTAAAGCGCATGACCGATGTCATATCCTCAGTCTTTCCTTGCCCCAGATGTCAGAAGGCCCTAAAAAGAAAGGCCACAGCCAAAAATAGAATACTTCCCAAAAGGCATGTACAAATAACAGCTACCACCCAAACCATACAACCATTCCAAACTACAGAGGGGAAGGAGGGAGGGTAAATTGGACTGCAGCAATGTGGATCTTCGAACATCTACATTTATGGTAGGTACAAAACTGTACTATGTTCTTCATCTCACATTGCTGCAGTCCTTACATATGGGTAGAATCCCAAAGCAGAGGTAAAGGAAGGCTGGCAAAATCATAAAGCATTGGGAGCTGCCAAAATGCCCTGTAAGATTGCAGTGGCAAATCCAGCCCTAGATTTGGAATAAAGAGGAAGGTGGTAATGTTTAGAAAAAGTATGCACTGAACTCCAAGTAGCTGCTTCCAAAATGTCTTTAGTAGCTACTCCCTTAAAAGGCTGTAGAAGTGGCAGTAGCCCTAGTGGAGTGAGGTCTGATTCCAGCCGGAATCTCCTTACCATGATGAGAATAACAAAAAGCAATACAAAAGCCAATCCACTTAGAAATAGTTTGTTTTGAAACAGGTTTCCCCTGAGAACCCAAAGCAAAAGAAACAAACAACTGCTGAGACTGTCTGAACCCTTTAGTCCTGCTCAAATAATAACGCAACTGCCTATGAATATCCAAAGTGTGCAAAATTTTCTCCCCTTTATTTTGGGGATCTGCATAAAAAGTAGGCAAATGAATTGATTGGTTCAAGGCCACATTTGAAACCACTTTAGGCATAAAAGTAGGATTAGTACGCAGAGATACCCTATCTCTATGAAAAATTAGGAAGGGTTCAACTGCCATAAGAGCCTGTAATTCAGAAACCCTTCTAGCAGACGTAATGGCCAACAAAAAAGCAGTCTTCCAAGACAAAAACTTTAACTCAGCAGTAGCTGCAGGTTCAAAAGGAGGTAAAGTAAGTTTTTCCAACACAAAATTGAGATCCCAGGCAGGAGTAGGAGCTCTACGTGGGGTCTTATGTTCTTTGCCCTCTAAGAAATTGCTTAAACAAAGGATGAGAGAATAATGGAGGGTCACAGTCATAGTGAGCAGAAATGGCTGCAGCATGAACTTTTATAGAGGAGAAAGACAAACCCTTGTCTAATAATTCTGTAAGATATTGAAGAGAAACACTTAAATCAGGCCTGGAAACATCAAAGCCCTTTGTTTTGCTCCAAATTAAAAATCTCCTCCATTTATCAGCATAAACTTTCCTTGTACTAGGCCTTCTGGCCTCCAAAATAACATTCAAAACTTGTTGTGGAAGCTGCGACCCTCCAGGTTCTAGAACAGAATATGCCAGGCTGTTAGATGCAGGGACTGAATCCTGACATTGAGGAAATGATTGCCCTCCTGTGACAAAAGGTGCGGAATCAAGGCAAAGGCCATGGAGGCTCCCGTACTAAACTCCTCAGCAGAGGGTACCAGTGCTGTCGAGGCCAATCTGGAGCTATTAGTATCATGGAGGGCTTGTCTTGTCTGACCTTCAAGAGTACCTTGGGGAGGAGAGGCAGAGGCGGAAAGGCATAGACGTGAAGATTGCTCCAACTGAATGATAGAGCATCCACTTTCCAAGCTGTGGGGTGAAACATTTTTGTGCAAAACTTTGGCAACTGGAAATTTAGTGGAGAAGCGAACAGATCTATGTCTGGAGTTCCCCATATCACTGTCAATTTTCGAAATACATGAGGATCCAATTTCCACTCGTGGGGATCCACTATCTGTCTGCTCAAAACATCTGCTAAGGAGTTCTGTGCTCCTGGTAGAAATCTTGCCTGAAGATTGAGGTGTAAACAGAGCAGTCTCCCACAAAATCATTGCTTGCCTGCAAAGAGGGTACGAATGGGTTCCCCCTTGCTTGTTGATGTACCACATGACAGTTGTGTTGTCTGTTAGAATCAACACTTGCCCTGGGTGAAGTAAATCCTTGAAAGCCATTAATGCAAATTGGACTGCTAACATCTCCTTCAAATTGATATGTAAATGTTGAAGTCTGGCAGGCCACGTGTCTTGCACCCATTTTCCATTGAGGTGTGCTCCCAAAGCCTTGTCCGAGGCATCTGTCGTTAAAATATGACTCGCCTCTGGTCGGGTCACAGAGAGTCCCTTGTTTAGGTGACATTCCTGAGCCCACCACAAAAATTCCTTTTGAATGCAAGGTATTATTTGAATGACAGTGTCCAGATCTTGGCAGTGTTGTGTCCATACATTTTTGAGATACCATTGTAGCTTCCTCATATGCAGTTTGGCATTGGGAAGCACCAGAATACAAGATGCCATGAACCCCAAGGCTTGAAGGACTGTCCTTGCAGTCAGCCTGGACCGTAGAGACAATTGATGGAAGTAAAGAGTAAGGTTCATTTGCTTGTCCGGGGTCAAAAAGGCCATCTGGGAAGCTGTATTCAGTCTCACACCCAGAAAGCACATTTCCTGAGAGGGTACTAGACTGGACTTTGTTTCGTTCACAGAATACCCTAGGCACCTTAACACTGCCATCACATACTGTAGATGATGAAGAAGTTCGTACTTGTCTTGAGCAAGAATCAGGCAATCGTCCAAATAAGGATAAATCTGTATTCCTCTTAACCGTAAGAAGGCTATCACTGGAGCCAGAACCTTTGTGAACACCCTGGGTGCAGTAGATAAGCCAAAGGGCAATGCAGAGAACTGATAATGTAAAGTCCCATCCCGAAAACGCAGGTACCTCCTGCAACTGGGCCTGATAGGAACATGAAGATAAGCCTCTTTGAGATCCAGAGTTACCATCCAGTGATCTTTGCCCAACAGAGGTAGAAGTTGTTGCAACGTCAACATTTTGAATTTTGGAATGTCTAGGTATGTGTTGAGAATAGATAAATCCAAAATCGGTCTCCAAGTGTTTCCTTTCTTTGGTACTAGAAACAGGCGAGAATAAAATCCTAGGCCCACTTCTGACAGAGGGACCTGCTGTATAGCCCCCATTTGAAGAAGTAAAGAAATCTGCTTGTGAGCCTTTACCCTTTGCTGAGGAGGAACGTCTCGCATGCCTTTGAAAGGAGGCAATGTATGGAAATAAAACTTGTAGCCTCGGTCTATAATGTCCAACACCCATTTGTCCTGGGTGACAAAGCCAGTTTTGCTTGAAGAGTGCCAACTTTCCTCCCAAAGGAGCTGCCAGACAGGAAGAATCTGGCAGCTGAAAATGCAGGTCATTGGGCCTGTTTACGAAAGGACTGGCCCCTGCCCTCACCTGTAGATTGTGCAGGTGAACTCCACGTCCTAGGCCTGAAAGTACTCTGAGCTCTGCCCCTACCACGTCTAGATCTACCCCTAGACTGTGAATCAGAAGAAGGATAAGCCCATCCCTTAGTAGGCCAATTCCTGCTAAACTTAGGAGGCTGCACCTGCAAAAAATCTTTAACAGTCTGCATAGACTTAGCCTGGTCTTCCATTTTCTTCAAGACAGATTCCACAGGAGAACCAAACAAAACTTCAGACTGTAAAGGAGCATCCAAAATTCTAGTTTTAACATGCTCTGACAAATTCTGATCCTTAAGCCAGGCGTGCCTGCGAATAACTGAACCAGTGGCAGCCACCCTGGAAGAAGCCTGTAAAGCATCGAAACCACACTGCAAAGAATGCTTACCCACCTGTTCAGAGGCATGTACCAAATCCTGTAATTCTTTACACTCTATGCCTTCTGCCAAAGCATCCACTTTAGATTTTAGTTGAGTAAGAAGAAAATTCTGATACTTCAACATATGAAACTGGCAATTCAAAGCCCTCATTGCTAAAGTGGAAGAGGTATACACTTTCTTACCCCATCTATCCAAAGCTCTAGCATCTTTATCAATAGGAACTGGATTCTTTACAACAGAAGCCCTGGCACCCTTAGGTCCCTGGCTAATAGTTTCTGGGTCAGCCCTTGGACTCTTATACAGATATTTATGAGCCTCAGGTACTCTGTAATACCTGTCCAGCGCAGGAGGCAGAGAGTCTGGATTAAGGGAAGCCTCGGAAAAAACGTCTTGAACAACATCCAAAACAGGAGGTATAGCCAAGGGCCTATGTTGTGGTAAAAACAAAAATTCCCTAAGCCTCTTTCGGGAATCTGAGAAATCCTGACCTTCCCATTTAAAATGTTCCCTCATGGAATGCAGGGTTTCTGAAAAAGAAAAATCCTCTGGAGGAGAAGCAGAAGGAGTGGAATCCTCTGCGTCTGAATCAGAATAAGGAGGAAAATCCTGAATGTCTTTAGCCGAAGACTCTGAGTAATCTGAAGCCTGCTCTAAACTTTCCACCTCTGGCTCCACCCTAGGCCTCTTATCAGGAGGGGGCATAGAACCTCTGATTAAAGAAATTAAATCTTCTGCCATTTTAAGCATGTGTTTTAGGCACAGAACCTGCAGAACTAGGACTGACACCCGTGGAAGGCAAACCAGGCCTGCCTTTAGAAGGAGCCTTAGAGACAGAAGGAGAAGGCCTAACCACCTTAGGCAAGGAAGGGAGAACAGCAACCTGAGAGGCCCCCTCAGCCTGACCTGACTCCTGAGAGGCCACATCCTGCAAAATTAAAGCCTCCCCCTGAGACTCGACTGAAACCTCGGCTGGATCCACAGATTCCACCGTAGTTTCTAAAGAGCGGCGTCCGAACGGACGACTCATCTTGTCTGGACTTTAAAGATTTGTCTTTGCGCTTCTTCACGGTAGCGGCGCCGGAGGATCCGACGGCATATTATAATTACACCGCCATCAAGACAAGCCTAGCGCAATCTAACCTACGTTTAATGGTGCGCTTATTAAACCTAGCACAAAGCGACACCCGACGCCGTGCTCAGGTCCCAAAAAGGAATACAAAGAGAGTGGTAATCCCTATGCGGTATCTGTTTCCCACAAGAAATACAATTATTCACTTTTTCTGACATCCGGAATTAACTGAGGCAAGAAAAAACAAAAATATTCCCCAACGGGGTACTTAGCCCAACTTGGTTTCGGTCTGAAACTCAGAATACGAAAATTTCAGAATGCCGAACGGCACTTGCAAACGCTGCTTCTGCATCGGACCATGCGGCAAAAAAGACTGAGGATATGACGTCGGTCATGCGCTTTAATACCCTGACGCTCTGTCAGATCTGAGCGCCCATGACCGACGTCAGCCTAATACTTTGGTATTCGGGCCGACCGAGGACAGCGGATTACCCATATGTAAGGACTGCAGCAATGTGAGATGAAGAACATCCTGTGATTTGGGAGAGAAATCAACAAGAGCAGGGTCCGATTCGGAGTTAGATTGGACTTCTCCCAGTTTATGGATATTCCCAGACGATATGCCAGAGAAAGGGTGTAATGCAAGGCTGTTACCAGTAGTTGCTTGGTGGAGGCAGTGAGGAGCCAATCGTCCAGATATGGAAACACCGGGAAACCTTGCAGTCTCAAGTGACCTGTCACTGCTGCACTGCATTTGGTGAACACTCGGAGGGCCATGGAGAGTCCAAAGGGCAGATCATGGAATTGGTAATGATTGGCTCCCAGGAGGAAGCGAAGGAACCTTCTCGAGCATTTGTCCCATTTTGATGTGGTAAAACACATCTCAAAGGTCTATCGAGGACATTCAATTGCCTTCTTCCAGAAATGGGAGAATGGACTGAATAGCGACCATCCAGAATTTTTTCTGGCTGAAGAACTTATAGCTGAGGTCCAAAATTGGCCTCCAGTCCAGTCTTTTCTGGCACCAAAAAGAACCTTGAGTAAGATCCAGATCTTATCTGGTCTGGTGGGACTTTCTGGATGACTAAGTACAGATGTTCTATGGGTGGGACGTCTGGGATTTGCTTTGGAGGTTTTGGGTAGGGGTTGAAGGGGATTATGTAACTTCTGGTTATCTTCTGCACCGAAGAGTCAGTGGTAATAGATAGCCAGGCACTGGAGTGCAGAGAAAGCCCCCGACTGCTTCCAGAGGAAAGCAATTGTTCCACTCTTCAGGAGCACTGATAGCTTGCCCAGAGAAGGAATCTCTGGAACCCTGATTATGTGGACCCCCTCTGCCTCTGTAGGGGCATCTTCCAGAAGAGTTGCCCCCTCTGCCTCTGGGGATAAATTTGCCACATATGTCACAAAAAGAACCCCAAGACTTTTTGTGTCACAATTTCCACTTCTCTGGTTTCTGGAAAAAGGATGCTGAGGAGTGGATAAACATACACAAACTGCAGACAGGATCTTGCCATCTTGCTCACACCTGGTCATGTCCTTCACTTTGGGGCCAAAAAGGGAAGACTCTTCCACTGGAGCATTAAGGAAGACTTAAAAGGATCTGTGAAGTCACACAGGCGTGAAGTCTCTCAACCACGACTGAACCCGCAGCTCTAGCCGCCCCTTCGGTTAAGTGTGAAATCAACCTTATGGATGAATTAGAAATCGATTCCAGGGTCGTTAGATGAAAGACTACCTTGTCATTAACCTTATCAGACACCTTTCCTGGCAGAGTACCAGAGAGTTCAGAGATAAGGTCTCACTGGAGTCTGGTGAAATGTGCCAGATAGTTCAAAGACCGAACAGCAAAGGTCGATAAAGCAAAAACTCGCTTCCCCAGTCAGTCCACTGCTTGGGACTCCCTGCTAGGCGGATGAACAGCACGGCTCTCCTCAGCAAGCTCTTTCTTGGTGGCTGCCACCACCACCATAGCATCTAACAGTAAACCTTTGGGCCAATGAGGAATTTCTTCAGGAGGAGAGGGGGATCTTGTCTGGTCTCTTGGGGATTGCTTCAACCGTGTCAGGGTTCTTCCAGGAGCACTACACCACAAACTAAACCAAATCGTCTGCAGGCAGGGTCACCCAGGAGGTAGATGGTCAAGCACAGAAGGCCTGTAGGAAAATAGACTCCTCAGAAGGGTTTTTGGACTTCCAATCACCCCTTTGTTTCAAGACCTCCAGAATGTCTCCGAAGGAGACATCGGGAGTGATCATGGGGACCTTTCCCCTTCATTGTAATCCGTATCCTAGGTAAGGGACTCCTCGAGGGGAGTCCATGTGCTTCCTCTTACATGATTTCTTCCTAGGAACCTCCTCAATGGGAGCTTCTGAGGAGGACCTGGAAGAAGGGATAACCTGTGATTGGGTCTCCTGCAGCTCACATGCACGAGCTGGACGGTGGCCTGTGACAGCTGCAGCACAAGGGGAGGACATGGGGACTCCGATGCCAAAGGCTTGCTCACAGAGGCAAGAGCCCTCTACATCATCTAGAAAGCAGGGCCGCCCGAAGAGGGATGGGAGCCTGGAACAGAGAAGGACAACCTCGGAACTGGGGTCACACCTCAGTTCGTTAAGCCCGCTCCCAAGGATGGAGCCTCAAAGCTGGAGAGGTACAGACAGGGTTCCCAGAACTGTGGACGGCACTGTAGAAAAAGCCGGTGCCAAACTCTGTACTGAAGAAACTGCAGCCCAATTCCAGGCCTGAGGAAGACCCGGTTCCAACAGAATCAAAGGCCAAAGGGTCGACTCCGAGGTCGAAGTGAGGTCAACTATTGGAATTGAAGCTGAGGGTTCTGAGAGAGGCATCGGTGCAGAGGGCTTCAGAACCTGTAAGGACAGAGTGTAAGATGGAGTCCTTGAAGCAGAAAACACAAGTCCTAGAAGTGATTGGGGTTTAGAATCAGAAGGAAGCCCCCTGGCCGTCAGGAGCTGGTCCACAAGGCGCACCACGTTGAGTTCAGGGAGGCTGCTTGTGGATCTAGTGGATATCCCAGAGACTGACTCTGGACGCTCTAAGAAGGGACTACTAAGTCTGTCCCAAGAAGGGATCCACAGATGGGGAGTATCAGGTCCAAGCTTGTGTGTCTAAAGGCACCACCGTCTCTATTTTAGAGAAGAAAGGAGTAGCAGTGTCAGATTGAGTTAAAGTCGTAATCGGTGTTAAGGTCACAATCAGTGCCACAGACGTCAGAGGTGAGGGAGCAGGCGTAGACGCTAGAGAAATACAGTACAGAAGACGGTACTGCGGGTGAAGACTTCTGCCCCAGTGCAGAAAGTTCTGGCATTTTCGATTTTGGAGGTCTTTCCTTCTCACCAGAAGGTGTAGAGGGAATGGAGTGGGGCCTCTTTTTTTGGAGGGGTGAACCCCCCCCCCGACATGGACAGAGCCTCTGAGAAGGGCGATTTGAGAAGGCCCTTCAAAATCAATTTGTTCTTGTGTTCATTCATGGTATGAGAACTAAACCCCGCAGAGAAGGAGCAAAGGGGTTGTACTGAGAGGAGAGATACACTCAAACAATAAACAGTCATCATGGAGATCACTATTAGGCATCTTCCTACTACACTTCAGGCATTGCTTGAACCCTGAAATGCCCTTTTTATCAGACATGTTAACACCAATAAGTTCAACAAATCACATGACGAGAAATGCCCTATAGTAAAGGGGGAGAAAGATACCAATGATGGTAAGGAGAAATGTCACAGTGGGTACGAAGAAAGAGCTCAAAAGCAGCAAAAAAAGTCCAGCACCATTCAGGAGGTAGATGGAATTAGAACTAAATGTGACAGAACAAAAACAGCATACCGGTTTTGGCAAAACTTACAGCCTTCTTCAGTGCACGGTATGCTGTTTTTGTTGTTCTGTCACATTAAATTCTAATTCCATCTACCTCCTGAATGGTGCTGAACTTTTTTTGCGGCTTTTGAATTCATTTGGTTTGGTCCATGCACCCTGTCTCACTTGCGTGGGGTTGAGTAAGGTTACAAAGTAAGAGTGCCAGCGATGATACGAAGATTACCAACAAGTAATTAACAGGAAAAAGGTGAATTAGAACTTAGCGATACACAGAAAGTGGTATCACACTAGGTAGAAACAAATTAAACTCTCTAGCTCTAACAGTAATATCAAAAAATCAAAATATTCCAAAAATATTAGACTTAGCTGAGAGCTGGCTTGAATGCGGCTTTACGGCAATGCGTCAAACGAGATCTAAGTAACAGGGAGAAAAGGATTATGGGTAAATGCTTAGCTCGAGAGTTTTTGGCTGGTGTGAGCTTTAGTGTAAGGCCGACTCGGTTCAGAGGGCTCAGAACTGAACCCATCAGTGATGAATGGAATGAAGATGAACATCAGATGATGGGTTCATGTGCAATGACACTGTATCTTTATGGAAACAGAAGTATGGAGATCTTGTGGAGAGGGCTTGGTGTTAATATACTTGTCTAATAAAGGTTATATACTTGTCTAATAAAGGTTATAACAACCAAAAATACTTGTTTTCCAGTACAAGAACTTAAGGTCAATCTTAGTGGAAAACTCAAAGGGAGGTTGGGCAAGAGCTTGTAAGAGAAGAGTCTAATCCCAAGGGGGTGTAGGGGGGTCTTTAACTGGGGGTCTAATTAAAAAAAAAAAGTACCTTGCACAATCTCGAAGAAGCCAAAAAATGATTCTCTCCAGGGTGAAATTTCGAAATGGCTGCTTAATCTTGAATAGTAGAGTAGCTCACCCTGTTTTTAAAAATGGAAGCCAAAAAGCGAGAACTACTGAGACCGAAGCAGAGAAGGGATCCAGGTCCCTCAAAGGGCCAGATAGAAAATCTAATATTTACTTTCCTAAATTTTCCTGGTGAAAGCTTCTGAGAGGATAACAGAATATGTCAAACTGGGGGAGAAAATCTGGACTGCAACCATTTTTGGAACTGAAAAAAACATGCAGTCAGCTTTAGGACATTGATGTCCGGATGTTGCATCCCTGTTGGGCGATATGGAAGTGTGGGTGTGGATCCAGTATCTAAGGATTGATAAAGATGATGAGACCAAAGGAAGGGAAAACAGGTAAAGAGGCCAAAAAGGCTCAATGAGAATTACTGTGCTCTTCAACCGGGATGCCTTCTGTAGAAATGTGGGGATTAGGGGTAATAGGTGGCATGCATAAAAGATATCAGAGGGCCAATGTTGGACTAAAGCATCTCCTGGTGACTTCCCCTCTGGAGGGACCAAGGTGAAGAACCTACTGCACTTCTTAAGGGGAGAAGCAAAAAAAAGATCTGGTCCCCCATTTGTTGATATACCAGACTACTGGCATGTCTGTATGCATCAACATTCCTGAAGGTAGAACATTTTGAAAAGCCTGCAACACTAGTAGGACAGCTCATTTCCATGACACTGATGTGCACATTGGCCTCTTCCAGAGACCATACACATTGGACTGTCTTTATCAAAAAAAGCACCCACCCACCCAACTTGAGAGGCAGCTGTGCTGACTGTGGCTGCTGGCTGTGGAAGAACAAAGGGGTGACCTTGAGAAACTTTCTAAACGAAGCCAAAAATGACATTCCTTGCAAACCATGGAAATCTTAACCAGGATTTAGAGGATGCTGAATAGACCACTGTACTGAAACAGTCCATTGTACATCATATGCATATGATACCTGGCTAATGGAATTACGAGTTATTGCGACTGTCATCAATCCTAATGCTTGGAGGACTAGTCTTACTGTAAGATAAGAAAAGGAGATCACTCGTGTCCTGAGAGGACAAACTAGTTAGAAGTGAAGCTATCTGGTTGGCCGTGTCAAGATGAGGACCTATTAACTCCAGGGTCTGGGCATAAGCTGTGATTTGGTGCAAGTGACTATGATGCCCAATTGACACAACTAGAGCAAGTATCACTCGCTTGAATTAATAGATGCCTGGAAGCGATAGTCAGGGGCCAGTCTAAATATGGAAACACCCAGAATCTTAGTCTCAGGTGTACTATTACCACCACCATATATTTGGTGAACTCTTTTGGGGTTGGGGGCTGTAGTGAGGCCAAAGGGCAGTACTCTGAACTGGTAATGGCTGGCTTCTAGCCAGAAGAGCAGGTACCTTCTAGAGCGCCTGTTCATTTTGATTTAATAGTACATATCTTGATCTATTTGAGCACATCCAGTCATCCTATCATAGAGGCGGTAAAAAGGACTTAACCGTGACCATCCAGAACTGAGTATTTTGTATATTGGTAGAGACTGCTGAGATCTAGAATTGCCCTCAAGTCCACAGTCTTCTTTGGCACGTAAAACAAAGTTACAGATCCTTGCTGGCCCGGGGAACTTTTTGGAGGATTCTTTCTAGCAGCTTTTTCTATTTCCAAGGCTGCGGCCTCCTCCTAATTGGTTGGTACATCACGGGACATCTTTGTTTTTGTTGGTGGAATTTGGGAAATGGTATGAAATAACCTCAGGATGCAACCTTCTGCAAAGTGTCTTCTGCGATGAATGCTCAGGTAAGCACCCCTCCAAACTACCTCCACATTGTAGCAGTTAGGTAACCCTTCAGGAGCACTGACAGGGTCTGTCAGAGAAGGTATCGCTAAAGCCCTGCTTCTGTGGGCCACTTCTTGCCACAAGGATGGCACCATCCATTAGAGATCTACCCTCTGCCCTGGGGAAAAAAACCTCCCCATGATTCCTGAAAAGGCCCTTGGGACTTGCAAAACCACACCTTTTTTTACTACCATGCTGATTCTTGGAGAAAGACCTTTGAGGGGTAGAGAAAATTATACCAATGGTAGAAAGGGTCTTTCTGTCTTGCTCACTTCTGGAGAGTGTTTCCTTAACTTTGGGGCTGAACAGAGATGATCCAGCAAAAAGAGCATTGATGAATGAAAACCTGAAGGGCTCTGCAAAAATCAGAGGTGAATCCAGGCGAGTCTCCTGACTGCAATGCCTAAACCTGCAGCCCTAGAGGTACCCTCCCCTCTGCATGAGAGATTAACCTCATGGATAGACTGGAGATGGAATGTAAGGTGGCCAGTTGTGAAGAAACTTTCTTTTGGTCTTCCACAGACATGAATCCTAAAACAGATTTGGAAAGCTCCTTTGTCAAATGCCATTGCAGTTTGGTGAAGTGTACCAAACAGTTCAGTGACCGAAAGGCAAAGGTCGTTAAGGAATAAATGCACTTGCAAAATCTACCCAAGGCCCTGGACACTATTAGGGAGATGGACAGACTAGCTCTGTTCTGCAAACTCCTAGTGGAAGCCACCACCACCGTGGCATCTGTAGGGACTTCCTTACTCAGGTGGGCAGGAGCTAAAACTTGTTCTGCCTCTTGCATATGGGTTCCTACCATGCTCTGTGAAAGATAAGACTGATGAATTCATCAGCCAGAGAGACTACCCAAGATATAGCCAGGCCAGCCTTAAAAGCTTCTAGAAACAGACTCCTCTTGGGAAGGGGCATCAGAGGACCATCCTCTTCAAGTTGTTCCGGAATCCCTCCAAAGGAAACTGTTATGTTTAAATCTGGGGGACCCCTTCCTCTTCATTGAAGTCCTTGTTTCTGGTAACAGATTCCTGAGAGGAATATAGGAACCTCCTTTTGCACATTCTCTTCACCGACCACCCCACTGGTGAGGTCCCTAGGAAGTACTGGAAGGAGACAGGAAATCCTGGATGATGACATGCTGTAGGCTTACACAGGGTGGCTGTCCCAGCTGAACAGGGATGAGAGGATCAGGGCTCAAAGTCATTGGAGGAAGAGAAGGATCCGAAGATGGTAAGGATGTCCTCTCTCTGGGTACACAGAACGCCCTCTGCACAATCTCAAAGGGAAAGGATCCAGAAGAAATAGCAGCTGGTCACACTGGTGCCAAAGCTACCTACGCCAAACTCTGGATTCCTGCCTCAAGGAGAGAGCCTGAGTTTAGTTATAAAACTCTGAGGCGCAATGGCGGCTCCAAAAGCTTCAGAGTCCATCTCAACCCCCCAAATAGTGGGTACTTTGGCTAAGAGTTATCCTGCTCTGAAGTAGTCAGAGACAGTTGACTCAGAGGGGTTGGCTGGGGTTAGAAGAATGAGAAGTCTTCAGATCCAACAAAAACATCCCTAAAGATCTCAGATCAGAGAGATCCAAAACCACTGGCCAGATCAGGAGGAGATGCAATGTCATGTTGAGAGGATGGCAGGCTCATGGGTCTAATGGAAGGCAGATGGATTTACCCCCACCTGGATCTGAGCTCTGAGAAACTTCATCATCCTATCCACCTCTGCCTCAGATAAGCTCATAGGAGACTTAAGGGATGTAGTAGAAGAAGGTGGTCTGGAAGATTTTCTAGGTGTCCCCTATAAGAAAGGTGAGTGAAGCTAAGGAGATATCGTATCTGGTGTGAAAAGTGGAAACTGGATCAGAGGAGACTTGGATCTTGACATAATAGGATCTGAGGAAGGCATCAGCTTGGATGTCTTGGGAACTTTAGTTGGCAGTTCAGGAATCGGAGCTGAACAGGGAGAACAATCAGGGGAACCTTCTCTGGACTCCTTTTCGTTTGGAGCAGAGTACTTCCCTTTGTCATATTTACTAGATGAGGTTTGAGCCCCAGAAATGGCAGAAACAACTGTAAAAGGTAGCAAGCCTTTCAAAACCAACTTATTACTCCTATCACTTCAAGTATAGGACTTGGACCCCGAACAAACAAAATAGTCCACATCTAGATGGGCATTGCCCAAACAATACAAGCATTCCTTGTGGGCCTTTGAGATAACAATTTTATGCCCACAGGAGATGCACTTTTGTAAAGCCTGTAGACTTGTCAGCCATACTGACAGGACAAAAAAAAAAGTTATGTACTTACCATAATGTTCGATGTTGGTAGCCCATCTCGCCTTTCATTCTTACACTTGGGACAGGAACCGAACCTAGTCTCCGACTCGGCCATTCTCTAGCTCAAAAACTTCTGGTTGGCTCATGGCTAGGAAGTATCCCTTCATGCACCGCTAACATAACCCAGATCTTGTTCACTACAAAGGAGAAGCATACAGAGACAAAAAACAAACCATGTTGAAAATACCCAACATAACAATAAGGCAGTAGTCACTCTATCCCCAGGTCCTCAAGGGGGGTGGGGGGTGGGGGTGGGCAGGAGGTAAGGTTTGTAAGAATGAAGGGCGAGATGGACTACAAACATTGAATGTTATGGTAAGTACAAAACTTCTTCATGTTCTGTAGTCCTATCTCGCCTTAATTCTTACACTTGGGACAGCGTCCCCAGCACCTTCATCTTGGGTGGTTCATTGGAAAAAGCTCCTGAGTACTGTGGAACCAAAGGAAGACCCGTTCCTGGAAGCCATATCCAATTTGTAGTGAGTAATGAATGTATGAGGTGAAGCCCATGTTGCTGCTGCACAGATGTTATCTACTAGAATTTTTGTCTGAAAAGCTACCGAGGTAGACAGAGACCTGGTAGAATGAGCTTTCAACTTGAAGGGAACATCTTTGCCACTGGATGTATAGACAAAGGAAATGCAGCTGGAAATCCAGCGAGATAATGTGACTTTAGAAACTGGAAGGCCCTTTCTTGTATCTGAAAAGGAAACAATTGATCCAACCTTCTGAAATTCTTAGTTCTGTCAAGATAAAAACACAATTGTCTATGCACGTCCAGTTGGTGAAATTTGTACTCTGCCTTGTTAGAAAAATTAGGGAAGAAAATGGGAAATTCAATGGACTGATTAATATTGGCCTGAGAAGAAACCTTAGGAACAAAGGAAGGGTTTTATCTGTAAGGAGACCCTATCTCTGTGAAACACCAAATAAGGGGGCTTAATGGAAACCGCTTGCAGTTCAGATACCCTCCTTGCAAATGTGATGGCCACTAAAAATATAGCTTTCCATAAGAACTTAAGGTCACAAGATGCTGAAGGTTCGAAACGGCTTGAAGTCAGTCTATGGAGTACAAAATTAAAATCCCATGGTGCCACCGGATCCATGACTGGGGGACTTAACAAGGTGATCCCTTTAAGGAATGCTCTATACAGTTTATGAGCCATAAGGTTAGGGTCATTAGCCGAATGAACGGTAGAAATAGCTGCCAGTTGAACATTAATAGTGGCAGCTGCTGAACCTTGATGGAACAACTGAGAAAGGAACTCTAAAATGGCAGAAATGAGAGCCGTGTAAGGATCGAGGTTTCTTCTCATGGGGCCAAAAGGAGAATCTTTTCCATTTACTGGTATAAGTCTTTCTGGTAGAAGACTAGTGAGAGAATGTCAGAATGTGTATACCCCTCAGGAGAAAAGTCATGAAGCCTGACTAGGGATGGAATTGGAGCAGCCACGGTGTCAAATAGAGGGTGTGGAGAGAGGGATGGAACACTCCTGACGTGTGTGTCAGCAAATCTGGCACTGGGTCCAGAGTCCATGGTTCGTCCATTAGATGAGGTCTGAGGAAGGGGAACCAAATCTGTCGAGGCAAGTGAGGAGCAATTAGGATAATTTTGCTTCACAAGGATATTGCTTTCTGAATTACCTTCGATATAGGGGGTAATGGTGGAAAAGCATAGAAAAGTCACAAGGGCCAATCGTGAATGAGTGCATCTCTGGGAGTCTCCCCCTTCCTGGGGAATTAGGGTGAAGTAGTTGCTGCATTTGACATTGAGAGGAGTGGCAAATAGATTGCAGCAAGGCTGACCCCATTTGTGAAAAATTTGTTCTGCAATTTATGCGTTCAGAGACAACTCGTGAGGCAACAGAATAGCCCTGCTGAGCTTGTCGGCTATCACGTTGAATTTCCTCGGAATGTGCGTTGCGACCAGAAAGCAGTGGGAAGACACTGTCCACTCCCGAAGGGCTTCTCTGCAGAGGGGATAAGATTTGGTCCCTCCTTGTTTATGTACCACACCACCAACATATTGTCCGAGTGGATCGCAATCATCCCTAGAGGGAAGAAAGCTGTGAAGTGCTTGCAACTCCAGAAGCACTGCTCTCATCTCCAAGACGCTGATACGCAAATTAGCCTCGTGTTCCTGCCACGTGCCTTGGACTGTTCTCCCTAGATAATGACCCCCACCCTATCTGGGAGGCATCTGTGGTCATGGTGGCAATGGGGGGGGGACTAACGGACTGCCTGTGTTTAGATTGCTGGTCTGGATCCACCAGCGAAGATCCTGTTTGCACCAATCTGTTATCAGGATGGAGTGAAAAAGAGGTAGATACGGCAGTGACCATTGGGCAAAGAGTAACCACTGCAGAACACTCATGTGCAGTCTGGCTAATGGGACTAATGTACAAGCAATCGTCCCTAACAACTTGAGCACCATCTTTGCTTTCGCTTTTCCTTAGAGGAAGTAAACTCAAAACTCCTTCCCTGAGGTTCTGAATTCTTTCTACAGGAAAGTAAGCCTTCATTGAGAAAGTGCTTATTTCGGCGCCAATAAAATTCACATGCTGAGGGTGATAATGCAGATTTTTGCCAATTTACTGTAATGCCCAACTGCAAGCAAATTGAAATGGTGGCATCCCTGGCCTGTAACAGTAGATGTGGTGGCAGTCAGGAGTCAGTCGTCCAGGTACGGAAACACTTGGAACCCCCGACGTCTTAAGTGAGCCATTACCACTGCCATGCATTTGGTGAACACCCTGGGGCTGTGGTGAGACCCAAAGGGCAGGGCTCGAAACTGATAAGCTTCCAGCTGGGGGCCAGTCATTAAGTGACTTCCCTGCTGCCCTGTCCATCTTGATATGGTAGTATGCATCTTGGAGGTTTATGAAGCACATCCAAACGTCTTTCCCTAACAATAGTATCGACTGTAAGGTGACCATTTGGAACTTGGACTTTGCACAGATTTGTTCAATTTGCTGAGATCCAAGATGGGTCTCAACTCCCTTATTCTTTTTGGCACCAAAAAGAATCTAGAGCAAGCCTCTAATCCTACTTGATCTGCGAGGACGGGTTGGTTAGCTCTCTCTGAACAACTTTTGGATTTGTAGAATTGCTGAATCCCTGTGATTGGGTGGAACATCTGGGATTCATCTGATCCCAGGAGCTGGAGAAATGAAGGTAATATGGCAACCTCTGGTAATTATCCTTAATACCCACTTGTCGAGTGATACCATGCCAGGCTTCTGGGTATAAAGATATACGACCCCCGACAGGCTCCAGAGACGTGCAGTCAGGCCTCCTTTCAGGAGCGTTGGTAGGGATGACTACAAAAGGAATTGCAGTCTCCCTGGTTCTGCTGGACTCCCCCTGCCTCCAAGGCGGCGTCTACCATTAATTCTTCCTCCCCTGCCTCTGGAGAAGGAATCATCTTGTGCGTCCTGAAAAAACCTCTGCGACTTCCTGAACCACATTTTACTCCTCTTCTGCACTTTGGGATAGGGTCTAGAAGGAACGGAAAAATTAACTCCCATGGCAGACAGGGTTTTGCCTTCCTGTTCGCACCTGGTGAGTGTGTTCTTTACCTTGGTTCCAAAGAGGATCCATTAAAGGGAGCGTTGGTAAATGTAGACAAAGGCCTCTGCAAAGTTACACTAGTGCATCCAGGAGTGTCTAAGAGAAACTCCTGAACCTGCTGCCCTACTCGCTCCACCAGCTGCGTAAGATAAACCTCATGGAGGAGTTTACAATAGAATTTAAGGTAGATGTGTGTGTGCGTTAACCTTCTCAGATACCGTTTCAGATAAGTTACCTTGCAGAGTCTCTCCCAGTTCTTTTAGATCTCTCTGGAGCCTTGTGAAGTGAGACAGCGAAAGTGTAAAAGCCGCTGAAGGAAAGATGCGCTTCCTGTACTTATCCATCGTTCAAGACACCTTGCTCGGTGGGTGGACAGTGGAGGAAGTTTCTGCAAGTTCCTTTTTGGTGGCTGCTGCCACCACCATGACATCTACTGGAACACCCTTAGTAAGAAAGTCTTTGTCCTGGGGTGCTAACAAAAATTTATTTGGTCTTCTAGGAGCAGGTACCACAGAATCAGGAGATTCCCACACCTTTCGACTCACTAGATCCAGTAGCTCGTCAAAGGGTGGAGACCCAAAAGCCTTCAGATACACTGACTCCTCATCAGAAGGTGATGTGGTGGGCCAGCCACTTCTCTATTTCAGGATCTCAAGGATAGCTGCGAATGAGATATCAGAGGACGACGTGGGGGACCCTTCGGACTCCTCGAGGTCAGTGTCCGATGTAACAAACTCATCAAGGGAGTCAACATGTTTCCTCTTACAAGTTTTCCTCCTAGGTGGATCCTCAGAAGGGTATTCTGGGGAGACCTTGGAAGACTGGGGACCACTCATGGAGGTTTCCTGAGGCTGCGAGTCTCTGCTGTGTTGGGAGAGAGGGAGGTGAGACTGAAGTCAGCGCTTTAGGAGGAAGAGTGTCGGTACCTCTGGTTCAAACGGACATGGACAGCACACTCATCACCTCGAAGGCTGATCCTGCCGGCTCCAACGATGCCCCCCACTCCAAAGATGCAGAGGCAGTCCACTGCACCGAGGTGATGGGATTTGTGGCAGATATGGGGTCCAAACTCACCCGAGCCAAAGCACCGAGAGGTAGGCTTGGAACTGAAGAAGTTCGATTCTAAGAATCCCTTTCTGGACCGACTGGAGAACTGAGGACGCACGGACGGCACCAAAAGGGTCGGCACAGACACTGGAACAGAGACCAACTGAAATAGCCGGAACTGACCTTTCCACAACCAGAGGAACCGACATCTCTGGCTCCGAAGGCCCAGAGTGGCTCGGAGGATCATCAACAGGGTGCAAGGGCACATTAGACTCCGGAGCCGTCCGGGACAGAGCCGAAAGTAAATTTGCCAACACTGAAGTCTGAAGCAGTCTGAGCACCACTCTCTTGACGTCCTCATCAGAAAGGCTCCTACAGGACCTGGAAGATAGAATGGAGGACCTAGATCGCTGAAAGATAGACGACCCAAGAGTCGGGGAGACTGGTCGGAGTTCAGCTGACTGGCTTTGAGACGGGCTCAGTTATAGGCTCTGAAACTCCTGGAGCCGAAACTGATGGATCCACAATAGAGATTTCTGTCGGCACAGAGACCAGTTGAGCCGACGAGGATGTAGTCATTTTGGCAATTTCGTCCGGCAGCTCCGACGACACAGAATGAGTGGGAGACCACCTTTCTGTAGATTTGGCTTTGTCTTTCTTGGAGGAAGGAGATTTAGAGCTGGAGGATAAAGCCAACTCCTCCTCAAAAGAATGCTTCAATAGTCCTTTCAAGATAAGTTTGTTCTTTCTCTCCTGAAGAATACGGGGACTAAAGGCATGACAAAACAAGCAAGACTTGGAGGTGAATAGTCCCCAAACAGTACACACACAAATTGTGCCTATCCGTTAAGGACATTTTCTGGGCACATTTTGTACATTTTTTAAAGCTCAAAGGCTTGTGATCCTTAATATCCTTAGACACAGTGCAATAAGCAACTAAGATAATGCACAAGAACTACCTCCAAAAAATAGTCAGGCAACAGCAAAGACAAGCAGACAGAGAGAGGACTAGGTCCTCTAACTTAAACGGGCCTAGCCCTAACAGAAGAAAGATAACCGGAGGACTAGGTCCCTCTAACTTCAACATCCTAGCCCAAGGTGAAAGGGAAATAGGAACAAAAGCAAGAACAATCCGCACAAGCGAAGCGATGCAGGGATACAAGAAGGCCAATGGAAGAATGGCCAATCAAAGCACAAACAGTACACATGGTAAACAATGCAGCAAACTGTCCAAGACAGACATGGAATGCTATAACACACTAAACTATAAAATATAATTATTTTTAGTTAACAAATAACTAGTAAAAATGTATTGAAAGTTTCCACTTAGCCACGGCCAAGAAGAAGCACGTCTGAGCTCAACGAGCAGCAAACGAGATCTGGGTTATGTTTGTGGTCTGATGGGATACCTCTTGGCCATGAGCCAATCAGAAGTTTTTGAGCTAGAGAATAGCTAAGTCGAAGCAGAGATTTGGCTCCGGTCTCAAGTGTAAGAATGAAGGCGAGATAGGAGAAATGTTAGATGTTTTGTAGTCCTAAGGCACAAGAGAGAGACTTTTTTGGCAAGGAAAATGTACCAACAATGGTACTTGAAGGATACCCTAAATCGGGCAGACAGAATGAGAGGGAAGGAATACCCATATTATTTGAGACCAACCTTCCTGCAGGATGGCAAAGTCATTTGAGGGATTCAGGGACTTCTCCTTTACTTCAGAAAAGTATATCGCAAATAGGAGAAGTCCCAGCACAGAACCCTATGGACTACACTGGTGACTGGTCTTTCTGGAGGTAACGTTCCCCTATTTTGATCATCGGTGTCCCATCTGTGACCCAGATGGCAATCCAGTGGGTGACAGAGGGGTTTAATTTTAGCTTTTCAACTATGCCTGAGTGGGGAATTGTGTCCAAATCTTTGACCAGGTTAAGGCAGGTGGTGTTTACCATTTTGCCTTCATCCATTGCTTTGGTAACTTTTTCAAAAAATCCATCTGGTTGAGTAAATATAACCTTACCTTGACAAATTCAAACGACAGTTAAGCGTTTAGAGGTGACCCAAGTGATGACTGACTAAATTTTATGACAAGTCCGTGGCTTTGCTTATGAGGCTGGTCAGACTTATGGGTTTGTAACTGCCTGGGTGTGTGAAAGGTCCTCCATTCTGCAGGTGAATGACTGTAGATGTTCTCCATTCACTTGGAACAAAACCTGTATGATGGGAGAGATTAAAATGTGTTAAAGGTGCGGTTAAACCATGTTTTTTTAAAAAGCATCCAGGGATACTGTCAGGACCCACTGATGCAGTATTTTTAGCTTCTAATAGTACTTTTAGGACTTGATCTTGTGTGGTAACTGGAGGAGGGTCAGCTTCAGGTACATCTTGAGAGAGACGAGGGGAGAGAAGGGTAAAGTTGGATCTAAATTTAATGGCCAGTAGATTTGCTACATCTTCAGCCCAGTGTAGGTAACACTGTTCACACTCGGCTCAGTGCATCGCTGTATTGTGCTTTTGATATTACGAATGTAAATAAAAATATGCTTTGAGATGGTCTTTGGCTTGGGTAACTATTTCAGCCTCAAACTTCGCTTTGGTGGATTTTAAGCAGCTCTTGAATTGTTTATTTCAGTAACATGGGTTTACATTATGGGAATTATTCTTCTTACTTTTCCTATTATTATAAAGCTTGTTGATGATATGGTTCCACCATGAGAGTTTGTGGTTTGCCCTACACTTATTCCTAGAGGATACAGATGCATCTATGCAGCTATCTGCATGCTGATATAGTCTGGCAGTATACATTTCTGCCCATTCAGTGGTATGAACTTTTTTTTAGATATGTACTTTGACAATGTATCACTTAGGAGGGTAGGCAGTTTGCTTTAAGGTACACTGGATGGAAGGTGTCTAGTTTCAATTTCAGAGACTGCTTTATAGTAAACCCTAATAAGTGAAGAAAAAAAAACAATGGATGGTGCAAAATGCTACCATATTAGTAAAGAATAAGATCCAAAATGCAATTCATCCTAGTAGGTAATTTAATACAAATGTCCTGGAAAAATTGAAGTCCAGGAACCTAGGGGTTTGTGCACTAGTGGTGGTATAGGTTTCCCAGTCTATAGTTGGATACGTTAAATCACCTAGGAAAATGGTAATGGCTTTAATACGGAGTAAAAAAGTTATGTACTCACCATAACGTTCTATGTTTGTAGTCCATCTTACCCTTCATTCTTACACTTTGGTTCACAGCTGAACCTCTGCTCCGACTCGGCAATTCTTTAGCTCAAAGTTTTCTGGTTGGCTCGTGGCAAGGAGGTATTCCATAATGCACCGCTGACATATCCCAGATATTGTTTGCTGCAAGTAGGAAAAGATATAGAGACAAAGAAACCATGCAGAAAGGTCTCAACATAGAGATAAGGCAATAGTCAATATTCCCCTAGGTCCTCAAAGTAGGGGGCAGGAGGGTGGGATAAGGGCGAGATGGACTACAAGCATGGAACGCTATGGTGAATACATAACTTTATTTATGTTCCACAGTTCTATCTCGCCTTCATTCTTACACTTGGGACAGCATCCCTAGCACCTTTATCTTGGGTGGCTCACAGGAAAATGCTCCTGAGTACTGTGGAACCAAAGGAATATCTGTTCCTGGAAGCCACATCCAATTTGTAGTGAGTTATGAATGTATGAGGTATAGCTCATGTTGCTGCTGCACAAATGTTATCCATTGGAATCTTTGCTTGAAAAGCTACCGAAGTAGAAACAGATGTGGTAGAGTGGGCTTTCACCTTGAAGGGAAGATCTTTGCCACTGGACGTATAAATGAATGAAATGCAGCTTGAAATCCAGTGTGATAGTGGGTTTTGAGACTGGTAAACCCTTCCTTGCAACAACTGGTCTGACCTTCTGAAACTTTTAGTTCTATTGAGATAAAATCGCAATTGTCTATGAACGTCAAGCTGGTGAAATTTATACTCTGCCCTGTTAGAAAAATTAGGGGGAAAAAACAGGTAGCTCAAAGGACTGATTAATATAGACCTGAGAAGAGACCTTAGGAACAAATGAAGGGTTGGTCGGTAAAAAATAAGAAGTTATGTACTCACCATAGCGTTCCATCTGAATAGGTAAACTTCATTTGTCAGCAACCTATGGGTTTATCGGATCCACATCGGATCCGAGCCAGCAGTTTCCAACAGCTAAGATCCGAGCTCCAAGCTCCTCCCCCTTACCCATAACTCCCTGCCATCCCTTCCTGACCTCAGATCGAGTTTGCCTAAAAGAAAGACTTGCAATCACAACCTGCCTAGTGTAAACTGGGTACAATCCACCATGAAGCAGGAATATCTATGAACATCCGAAGTGGACAGGGGGACGGAGGGAGGGACAGTTGCTGACAAATGAAGTTTACCTACTCAGATGGAACGTTATGGCTAGTACATAACTTCTTAATCTGAAGTAGTTAACTTCATTTGTGCATCAACCTATGGGACAGAGTCCCCAGCTACCTGAATCTTGGGAGGCCCTTATGGAAGGATGCTCTGGAGCACTGCGGAGCTAAAGGATGCTCTCCCTCTGGAAACCAGATCCAACTTATAGTGGTTTATAAATGTATGAGAAGAAGCCCACGTGGCAGCACAGCAAATGTCATCCAACGAAACTCTAGCTCGAAAAGCAGCAGAGATAGAAAAGTACAGTTTTGTACCTACCATAAATGTAGATGTTCGAAGATCCACATTGCTGCAGTCATAACTTATGGGTAGTCCGCTGTCCTCGGTCGGCCCGAATACCAAAGTATTAGGCTGACGTCGGTCATGGGCGCTCATATCTGACATCAGAGCGTCAGGGTATTAAAGCGCATGACCGACGTCATATCCTCAGTCTTTTCTTGCCCCAGATGTCAGAAGGCCCTAAAAAGAAAGGCCACAGCCAAAAATAGAATACTTCCCAAAAACATGAACAAATAACAGCTACCACCCAAACCATAAAACCATTCCCAACTACAGAGGGGAAGGAGGGAGGGTAAATTGGACTGCAGCAATGTGGATCTTCGAACATCTACATTTATGGTAGGTACAAAATTGTACTATGTTCTTCATCTCACATTGCTGCAGTCATAACTTATGGGTAGAATCCCAAAGCAGAGGTAAAGGGAGGCTGGCAAAATCATAAAGCATTGGGAGCTGCCAAAATGCCCTGTAAGATTGCAGTGGCAAATCCAGCCCTAGATTTGGAATAAAGGGGAAGATGGTAATGTTTAGAAAAAGTGTGCACTGAACTCCAAGTAGCTGCTTCCAAAATATCTTTAGTAGCTACTCCCCTTAAAAAAGCAGTAGAAGTGGCAGTAGCCCTAGTGGAGTGAGGTCTGATTCCAGCCGGAATCTCCTTACCATGATGAGAACAACAAAAAGCAATACAAAGGCCAATCCATTTAGAAATAGTTTGTTTTGAAACAGGTTTCCCCTGAGAACCCAAAGCAAAAGAAACAACTGCTGAGACTGTCTGAACCCTTTAGTCTTGCTCAAATAATAACGCAACTGCCTGTGAATATCCAAAGTGTGCAAAAGTTTCTCCCCTTTATTTTGGGGATCTGCATAAAAAGTAGGCAAATGAATTGACTGGTTTAAGACCACATTTGAAACCACTTTAGGCATAAAAGTAGGGTTAGTACGCAGAGATACCCTTATCCTTATGAAAAATTAGGAAGGGTTCAACTGCCATAAGAGCCTGTAATTCAGAAACCCTTCTAGCAGACTTAATGGCCAACAAAAAAGCAGTCTTCCAAGACAAAAACTTTAACTCAGCAGTAGCTGCAGGTTCAAAAGGAGGTAAAGTAAGTTTTTCCAACACAAAATTGAGATCCCAGGCAGGAGTAGGAGCTCTACGTGGGGGTCTTATGTTCTTTGCCCCTCTAAGAAATTGCTTAAACAAAGGATGAGAGAATAATGGTGGGTCACAGTCATAGTGAGCAGAAATGGCTGCAGCATGAACTTTTATAGAGGAGAAAGACAAACCCTTGTCTAATAATTCTGTAAGATATTGAAGAGAAACACTTAAATCAGGCCTGGAAACATCAAAGCTCTTTGTTTTGCTCCAAATTAAAAATCTCCTCAATTTATCAGCATAAACTTTCCTTGTACTAGGCCTCCTGGCCTCCAAAATTACATTCAAAACTTGTTGTGGAAGTTGCGACCCTCCAGGTTCTAGAACAGAATACGCCAGGCTGTTAGATGCAGGGACTGAATCCTGACATTGAGAAAATGATTGCCCTCCTGAGACAAAAGGTGCGGAATCGAAGGCAAAAGCCATGGAGGCTCCCGTACTAAACTCCTCAGCAGAGGGTACCAGTGCTGTCGAGGCCAATCTGGAGCTATCAGAATCATGGAGGGCTTGTCTTTTCTGACCTTCAAGAGTACCTTGGGGAGGAGAGGCAGAGGCGGAAAGGCATAGACGTGAAGATTGCTCCAACTGAATGATAGAGCATCCACTTTCCAAGCTGTGGGATGAAACATTTTTGTGCAAAACTTTGGCAACTGGAAATTTAGTGGAGAAGCGAACAGATCTATGTCTGGAGTTCCCCATATCACTGTCAATTTTCGAAATACATGAGGATCCAATTTCCACTTGGGATCCACTATCTGTCTGCTCAAAACATCTGCTAAGGAGTTCTGTGCTCCTGGTAGAAACCTTGCCTGAAGATTGAGGTGTAAACTGAGAGCAGTCTCCCACAAAATCATTGCTTGCCTGCAAAGAGGGTACGAATGGGTTCCCCCTTGCTTGTTGATGTACCACATGACAGTTGTGTTGTCTGTTTGAATCAACACTTGCCCTGGGTGAAGTAAATCCTTGAAAGCCATCAATGCAAATTGGACTGCTAACATCTCCTTCAAGTTGATATGTAAATGTTGAAGTCTGGAAGGCCACGTGTCTTGAACCCATTTTCCATTGAGGTGTGCTCCCCAAGCTTTGTCCGAGGCATCTGTCGTTAAAATCTGACTCGCCTCTGGTCGGGTCACAGAGTCCCTTGTTTAGGTGACATTCCTGAGCCCACCACAAAAATTCCTTTTGAATGCAAGGTATTATTTGAATGACAGTGTCCAGATCTTGGCAGTGTTGTGTCCATACATTTTTGAGATACCATTGTAACTTCCTCATATGCAGTTTGGCATTGGGAAGCACCAGAATACAAGATGCCATGAACCCCAAGGCTTGAAGGACTGTCCTTGCAGTCAGCCTGGACCGTAGAGAATTGATGGAAGTAAAGTGTTAGGTTCTTTTGCTTGTCCGGGGTCAAAAAGGCCATCTGGGAAGCTGTATTCAGTCTCACACCCAGAAAGCACATTTCCTGAGAGGGTACTAGACTGGACTTTGTTTCGTTCACAGAATACCCTAGGCACCTTAACACTGCCATCACATACTGTAGATGATGAAGAAGTTCGTACTTGTCTTGAGCAAGAATCAGGCAATCGTCCAAATAAGGATAAATTTGTATTCCTCTTAACCTGAAGAAGGCTATCACTGGAGCCAGAACCTTTGTGAACACCCTGGGCGCAGTAGATAAGCCAAAGGGCAATGCAGAGAACTGATAATGTAAAGTCCCAGCCCGAAAACGCAGGTATCTCCTGCAACTGGGCCTGATAGGAACATGAAGATAAGCCTCTTTGAGATCCAGAGTTACCATCCAGTGAGCTTTGCCCAACAGAGGTAGCAGTTGTTGCAACGTCAACATTTTGAATTTTGGAATGTCCAGGTATGTGTTGAGGATAGATAAATCCAAAAATCGGCCTCCAAGTGTTTCCTTTCTTTGGTACTAGAAACAGGCGAAAATAAAATCCTAGGCCCACTTCTGACAGAGGGACTTGCTGTATAGCCCCCATTTGAAGAAGTAAAGAAATCTGCTTGTGAGCCTCTACCATTTGCTGAGGAGGAACGTCTGGCATGCCTTTGAAAGGAGGCAATGTATGGAAATAAAACTTGTAGCCTCGGTCTATAATGTCCAACACCCATTTGTCCTGGGTGACTAATAGCCAGTTTTGCTTGAAGAGTGCCAACTTTCCTCCCAAAGGAGCTGCCAGACAGGAAGAATCTGGCAGCTGAAGATGCAGGTCATTGGGCCTGTTTACGAAAGGACTGGCCCCTGCCCTCACCTGTAAATTGTGCAGGTGAACTCCATGTTCTAGGCCTGAAAGAACTCTGAGCTCTGCCCCTACCACGTCTAGATCTACCCCTAGACTGTAAATCAGAAGAAGGATAAGCCCATCCCTTAGTAGGCCAATTCCTGCTAAACTTAGGAGGCTGCACCTGCAAAAAATCTTTAACAGTCTGCATAGACTTAGCCTTGTCTTCCATTTTCTTCAAGACAGACTCCACAGGAGAACCAAACAAAACTTCAGACTGTAAAGGAGCATCCAAAATTCTAGTTTTAACATGCTCTGACAAATTCTGATCCTTAAGCCAGGAGTGCCTGCGAATAACTGAACCAGTGGCAGCCACCCTGGAAGAAGCCTGTAAAGCATCGAAACCACATTGCAAAGAATGCTTACCCACCTGTTCAGAGGCATGTACCAAATCCTGTAATTCCTTACACTCTATGCCCTCTGCCAAAGCATCCACTTTAGATTTTAGCTGAGTAAGGAGAAAATTCTGATACTTCAACATATGAAACTGGCAATTCAAAGCCCTCATTGCTAAAGTGGAAGAGGTATACACTTTCTTACCCCATCTATCCAAAGCTCTAGCATCTTTATCCATAGGAACTGGATTCTTTACAACAGAAGCCCTGACACCCTTAGGTCCCTGGCTAATAGTTTCTGGGTCAGCCCTTGGACTCTTATACAGATATTTATGAGCCTCAGGCACTCTGTAATACCTATCTGGCTTAACTGGCGCAGGAGGCAGAGTCTGGATTAAGGGAAGCCTCGGAGAAAACGTCTTGAACATCCAAAACAGGAGGTATAGCCAAGGGCCTATGCTGTGGTAAAAACAAAAATTCCCTAAGCCTCTTTCGGGAATCTGAGAAATCCTGACCTTCCTATTTAAAATGCTCCCTCATAGAATGCAGGGTTTCTGAAAAAGAAAAATCCTCTGGAGGAGAAGCAGAAGGAGTGGAATCCTCTGCGTCTGAATCAGAAAAAGGAGGAAAATCCTGAATGTCTTCAGCCGAAGACTCTGAGTAATCTGAAGCCTGCTCCAAGCTTTCCACCTCTGGCTCCACCCTAGGCCTCTTATCAGGAGGGGGCATAGAACCTCTGATTAAAGAAATTAAATCTTCTGCCATTTTAAGCATGTGTTTTTTAGGCACAGAACCTGCAGAACTAGGACTGACACCCGTGGAAGACAAACCAGGCCTGCCTTTGGAAGGAGCCTTAGAGATAGAGGGAGAAGGCCTAACCACCTTAGGCAAGGAAGGGAGAACAGCAACCTGAGAGGCCCCCTCAGCCTGACCTGACTCCTGAGAGGCCACATCTTGCAAAATTAAAGCCTCCCCCCCGAGACTCAACTGAAACCTTGGCTGGATCCACAGATTCCACCGTAGTTTCTAAAGAACCGGCGTCCGGAACGGACGACTCATCCTGCCTGGACTTTAAAGATTTTTCTTTGCGCTTCTTCGCCGTAGCGGGCGTCGGAGGATCCGACGGCATATTATAATTACACCGCTTACCGAAGACAAGCCTAGCGCAATCTAACCTACGTTTAATGGTGCGCTTATTAAACCTAGCACAAAGCGACACCCGACTACGTGCTCAGGTCCCAAACAAGGAATACAAAGAGAGTGGTAATCCCTATGTGGTATCTGTTTCCCACAAGAAATACAATTAGTCACTTTTTCTGACATCCGGAATTAACTGAGGCAAGAAAAAACAAAAATATTCCCCAACGGGGTACTTAGCCCAACTTGGTTTCGGTCTGAAACTCAGAATACGAAAATTTCAGAACGCCGAACGGCACTTGCAAATGCTGCTTCTGCATCGGACCATGCGGCAAAAAAGACTGAGGATATGACGTCGGTCATGCGCTTTAATACCCTGACGCTCTGATGTCAGATCTGAGCGCCCATGACCGACTTCAGCCTAATACTTTGGTATTCGGGCCGACCAAGGACAGCGGACTACCCATAAGTTATGACTGCAGCAATGTGAGATGAAGAACATCAGAGTAGAATGCTCATGGACTCCATGAGGAGCAGGCCGGCCAGAACTCTCATAAGCCAGGAGAATACACTGGGAAATCCACCTGGACAGTGTTACTTTAGAAACAGATTTCCCCAAACTGGATTTAGCAAAGGACACAAACAGCTGGTTTGATTGCCTATGACCGGCTGTCCTGTGCAAACAGAATCTTAACTGTCTGTGTACATCCAAAGAGTGCAACTTGTATTCGCCTTTATTTTGGCAATTGGTAATTGGGAAAAAAGACTGGCAAATTAATAGACTGGTTGATGTTGGATTCGGAAGCAATTTTGGGGAGAAAGGAGGGATTGGTCCTGAGGAATACCCTATCCTTGTGGAAAGTCAAGTAAGGTGGCTTGGCACAAAGGGTTTGAAGTTCAGAAAAAGTACAGTTTTGTACCTACCATAAATGTAGATGTCGGAGAGGTATGCATCTGCAGTCCTAACAAATGGGTTGTCCTGGCCTCAGGCAGCCCTTCGGTCGGCCAGATTCCAAAGTCTGGGTCTGGCCTCGGCTGGTGTCGCACTTCACCCGACGTCATAGCTGCAGTTCTTCAGGTATAAAGGCATCAGCCGACGCCATTTTCCTCAGTGTTTCTTGCCCCAGATGCCCTCTAGGAAGGCTAAATTTGGATAAATGCAAATGTTTCCAAACAACAGAGAGCAAATAGAAATAAACATATATATACATATATACAAACAAATACACCATAATAGATTCCCCCAGCTAGCTACAAGATGGGCAAATACCCTAGGAGTACCACAGAGGGGAAGGAGGGTGGGTAATCCTGACTGCAGATGCATACCTCTCGGACACCTACATTTATGGTAGGTACAAAACTGTACTATGTCCTTCAAGGATGCATCTGCAGTCCTAACAAATGGGTAGAATACCATAGCCAAACTGGGGAGGAGGCCCTAACAAGATTATGGTGTAGTTAAGATCCCTTGCAAAACAGCAGTGGCAAAACCTGCTCGGGATCTGGAGTATAAGGGTAGATTATAATGCTTGGCAAATGTATGCACGGAGCTCCAAGTAGCAGCCTCTAAAATGTCTTTTGTAGCCACTCCTCGTAAAAAGCTGTAGTAGTGGCTGTAGCCCTTGTGGAGTGAGGTCTGATATTTTCTGGAGTTGCCTTTCCATGATAAGAATAACAAAATCTAATGCAATTTCCTATCCATTTTGAGATTGTCTGTTTTGAAATTGCTTTTCCTTCCATTCCTGTGGCATATGCTACCAGAAGCTGGTCAGTTTTTCTATTGTTCTTGGTTCTGTCCAGGTAGTAGCGCAATTGCCTATGTACATCCAAGGTATGCAGCAGTCTTTCTCCCCTGTTCTGTGGGTTGGGGAAGAATGTAGGTAGGTGGATTGCTTGGTTTAAAGATACCCTGGAGATCACCTTTGGCATAAAGGTAGGATTAGTTCTCATGGACACTCTATCCTGATGGAAGATAAGGAAGGGTTGCACTGCCATTAATGCCTGTAATTCAGAAACCCTTCTTGCTGAAGTGATTGCAAGCAGGAAAGCAGTTTTCCATAAGTACTGTAATTCTGCAGTTGCTGCTGGTTCAAAAGGGGGAAGTGTCAACTTTTCTAGCACAAAGTTCAAGTCCCATGTAGGGAATGGTGGCTTCCTTGGTGGCTTTACATTTTTGATTCCTCTCAGAAACTGCCTGAGTAGAGGATGAGAGAAGACTGGAGGATCCATGTTGTATTCTGCTGAAATAGCTGACGCATGAATCTTAATGGAAGAGTAAGACAGGCCATTGTGGAAAAGCTCTGCTAAGTATTCCAGGATGTTAGCTATGTTTACCAGTGCTACATTTTGCCCTTTTGCTGCACTCCATAAGAGATATCTTTTCCATTTCGCTGAGTAAGTTTTTCTTGTTGAGGGTCTGCGAGCTTCCAAGATAATGTCTTTTACCCTTTGAGATAAATCTGGGTTATTCTGTCTTATGCAATGCTCCAAGCAGCTAGCTACAGTGTTTTCAGGTTCGGATGCAGGATTTTGAAGTTGTTCTGTGTTAGCAGTAAAGGAACCAGGGGTAGAGGCCATGCGAGTTCCCGAGACATACTCCTCAGTAGTGGGTACCAGTGCTGCCTCGGTCAGTCTGGAGCTATCAGGATGATCCTTGGGTGGTCTTCTTTGATCTTCAATAGCACCTTGTGCATCAAAGGGAGAGGTGGGAATGCATATGCTGTCAGGTTTTCCCAACTGAAAGATAGGGAGTCCACCTTCCAAGCAAGTGGGTGGTATGTCCTCGTGCAGAATTTTTTCAATTGGTGATTGTGTGGGGATGCGAATAAGTCTATTTCTGGTAGTCCCCATTTCCTTGTGATGGATTTGAAGATGTCTGGATGCAGCATCCATTCGTGGGCATCCGTGGTAGTCCTGCTTAAGATGTCTGCTAGTATGTTTTCTTTTCCTGGCACAAATATTGCCTTGAGCTGTATGTTGAGGCTTAGGGCCACATTCCAGAGATCCATTGCCATCCGGCATAGAGGATATGAATGTGTGCCTCCCTGTTTGTTGATATACCACATAACTGTGGTGTTGTCCGTCCTTATCAGCAATTGTCCCTGTTGGAGAAACGGTCTGAATGCCTGTATTGCCAGTTTTACTGCCAGCATCTCTTTTTGGTTTGTGTGTAGGTTTAGCTGGTCTTGAGTCCATAAGCCTTGTATGCACTTGTCCAGCATGTGTGCCCCCCAACCGAGGTCTGAGGAGTCTGTGGTGATAGTCTGGCTTGGTTGAGGGCTGTGGAAGGGCAGTCCTTTGTTCAATTGACAGGCCTGAGCCCACCATCGGAATTCTTGCTTCAGGCATGGAATTATTGGAATTTGGGTTTCTAGGCTGTGCTTGTGCTGAGACCATATATTCCTGAGGTACCATTGCAACTTCCTCATATGCAGTCTTGCATGTGGGATCAATATTATGCAGGATGCCATGTAGTAGTAATCTCTGGATTTGACCGACCGGCACTTGCGAACAGCTTCTGCTTCGGGCACCACGCGGCAAGAAAGACGGAGGAAAATGGCGTTGGCTGATGCCTTTATACCCGAAGAACTGCAGCTATGACGTCGGGTGAAGTGCGACACCAGCCGAGGCCAGACCCAGACTTTGGAATCCGGCCGACCGAAGGGCTGCCTGAGGCCAGGACAACCCATTTGTTAGGACTGCAGATGCATCCTTGAAGGACATCCTTTGCGCCCAAGTAACAGCAACCAGAAAAGCCGTTTTCCAGGATAAGAATTTGAGATCTACCGAAGCAGCAGGCTCAAAGGGAGAAGCTGTTAAGGCGTGGAGTACCAGCGATAAGTCCCAAGGAGGAATTACATCCTTCACCTGAGGCCTTAGTAAGAAGGTGCCTTTTAAGAAGGCCTTACACAATCTGGATGAGGTCAAAGGGCCAAGATCACATCCAACATGGTAATGAGTGATAGCCGCCAATTGTACTTTGACTGTGGAAGAGCTAGCACCTTGATCAAATAATCCTGACAGAAAATCCAGCACAGCTGGTAACGGAGCTGTGAAAGGATCCAGCTTCTGACGTTCTGCCCAAACAGAAAAACGTTTCCATTTGCTATAATAAACTTTCCTAGTAGACGGCTTGTGAGCAGCCACTAGGATCGCTCCGACAGGGGAAGAGATGCCGGGAGTCCTAGCTAACAGCGGAATTGGATCAACCAAGCCATGAGCTTGAGGTTGTCCAGGTTCGGGGCCGACAGGCCCAAGGGATGAGATCAGATCCGGGACAGGACCTAGAATCCAGGGAGGATTCACTAGATGAGACCATAGATAAGGGAACCATGCCTGACGAGGCCAGAATGGGGCAATGAGGATTATTGTGCTCCCCAACCATCTGGCTTTCTGCAGAAACTTCAGCATGAGGGGAAGAAGTGGGTAAGCATAAAGTAGACCGGGTGGCCAAGCATGCACTAGAGCATCTCTTGGCGATTCCCCAGGTGGGGGAATTAGAGCGAAGTAGGTGTTGCACTTCGTGTTTGAAGGAGAGGCGAAAAGATCGCAACAAGGTTGACCCCATTTGGAGAAGATCTGCTTCGCTACTTTGGGATTCACAGACCACTCGTATGGCGAGAGAATGGTGCGACTCAATTTGTCCGCTAGGATGTTGGACCGACTCAATGTGCGCCGCTACGAGAAAGCGGTTGGTGGAAATCGCCCATCCCCAAACTCTCATGGCCTTTTGACAAAGTGGATAGCACCTGGTTCCCCTTTGTTTGTTGATATACCAAACGACTGCCATGTTGTCTGTTTGGATAGCAATAGTCCCGACGGGAAGAAGGTTCTGAAGTGCTTGCAACGCTAACAGCACTGCCCTCATCTCTAAGACATTGATATGCAGTGAGGTCTCAGTCTGGTTCCACGTGCCTTGGACTGTCCTGCCGAAACAATGCCCCCCCCCACCCGAGGCGAGAGGCATCCGTGGTCACTGTGGCTAGGGGAGGGGACAGAGAAGGGGCGCCCCTTTTGGAGGTCCGGAAACTGGAGCCACCATAATCCTGCAAACCCTGCTGAGAGGGACAGGATGGCTCAGAGGATAACGCAGGAAGGACCATTGGACTTGGAGGGTCCATTGCAGGATTCTCCTGTTTAGGAGCGCCATGGGGAAGGAGATTGATGGTAGCCGCCATCGAGCCTAGGGCCCTCAGGACCAATTCTGCCGGAGGGGTTGGGCATTGAAGAATGATCTGCACATGGAGTCTTAGAGATCGCATCCGGTCCGGAGTTAAGAAGGCTAAGAGCTGGCGTGAGTGCAACCTGGCTCCGATAAAATCTATGACCTGAGTCGGGAGCAGGGAGGATTTTCCAGCGTGGATCGTGATCCCCAGCCGGGGAGCTAAGTGAAGAAAGAAATTCCTGGCTGCGCAGAGTAGATGCCTTGTGGGGGCGGTCAGGAGCCAGCCGTCCAAGTATGGAAAGATCTGAATTCCCTGGGGTCTCAGGTGGGCCGCGAACACTTTGGTGAACACCCAGGGGGCCGTGGTGAGACCAAAGGGGAGGACCCTGAATTGGTAATGGCTGGCTCCTAGCCTGAAGTGGAGAAACCTCCTAGATCATCTGTCCATCAAGATGTGGTAGTACGCATCCTTGAGGTCTATGGAGCACATCCAGTCATTCTCCTGCAAGAGGGGGTGAATGGAGTGAAGAGTGACCATCCGGAACTTTTCTTTGGCTATAGCCAGGTTCAAGAGGGATAGGTCGAGGATTGGTCTCAAGTCCCCCGTCTTTTTTGGCACCAAGAAGAACCTGGAGTAAAAGCTCGATCCGTACTGGTCTGGATGTGCTGGATTGCTCCTTTTTCTAGCAGCTGACGAATTTCTGTGGCTGCGGCCTCCCTCTGATCGGGTGGGACATCAGGGAGGCACCTGGGTCTGAGAGGGGAATGGAGAAACGGAATCTCATAGCCTCTGGATATAATTCGAAGCACCCAGCGTTCTGTCGTGATGTTCTCCCAAGCTGCTAGGTGAATTGAGAAACGCCCCCCCGACTGCCTCCAGAGTGGAGCAGTCGGGTAACCCCTCTGGGTTGCTGCGTGGGCCGATCAGAGAAAGGCTCTCTGGACCCAAAGTTCCTCGGGCCCCCTCTGCCTCTAGCGCGGTGTCCACCCTGTCCTCCTCTGCCTTTGAAGGACGGTGTGTCCGGGGCGAAACGGGATTGTTGAGACTTTCGGAACCACATCTTCTTCTGTCCCTTTTGGTTCTTTGAGAAGGACCTCTGGGGAGCAGAGAAGCGGACTCAGACGGCAGACGTCTTCCCTTTCTTCTCGCTCTGGACCAAGGTATCACATACGATCTTGCCAAAGAGGGTAGAACCATCAAACGGGACATTAGCGAATGACGCCTTGAAGGGTTCCGCAAAATCACAGTGGCGGAGCCACGCCTGTCACCTTAGGACGACGCCTGCTCCGCTAGCTCTAGCGGCTCCTTCCATAGCATGGGACAGTAGCCGCACAGAGGTTTTGGAAATCGACCTGAGAGTGGTCATTCGGGTAGAGTACACCTGTTTGTCCTCTGCCGACATTGATTCTGGGGACGACCCAGCGTATTCTTTAATAAGATCCCGCTGGAGCCGTATGACGTGTGCCATGTAGTTCAGCGACCTTATGGAGAAGGTAGCTGAAGCAAACATCCGCTTCCCCAAACGGTCCATTGCCGGAGACTCCTTGTCAGGGGGATGGACTGAGGGACTCTTCTGGGCCAGTTCCCTTTTGGGGGCTGCCGCCACCAACATGGCATCTACGGGGGTTCCCTTACTCCAATGTGACCTGTCCGAGGGGGGGCTGAGAATTCTGTCAGGCCTCTTAGGGACGGGCTCCACAGTGTCCGGCTCCTTCCATGCCCTGGTAGTGATCAAATCTACCAGGGGATCGGCTGCGACACCCAAGAGGTAGACGGGCCTGCTTCAAACGCCTCCAGGAACACAGACTTGTCCGAGGTAGGCTTTGGGGCAGACCACCTCCCCCCACCCCCCCGATCCTGAGCATCTCCATGATGTCTCCAAATGAGACGTCTTCAGGGGGGGGGGTGATCTTGGGGAACCTTCCCCTTCCTCCAAGTCCGTGTCCTCTGTCAAGGACTCAGGGTAGTCCAAGTGCCTCCTCTTGCACTTGCGTTTGTGAGGAACTTCCTCGGGGGGGGGGTTGGCTGTCCGAGGAGGCCTCACCAACCATGTCCTGCTCCAACAAGGGAACGATCTGGGACGTCTGAGCAGGCTGTCCCTAGGGCCGGGTGATGGAAGTCGGACCTGTTTGCGAGGGAATGCAGGGTTGAGTGGTAGCTAAGGCCAGGGGCCTGGAATCCCTCAACAGAACCCTCTCCACCACGTCAAATGCCGAAAGAGAGCCGCTCTCCCTAGGTTGAGAGCAGACCCTCCCTCGGATCCGACGAGCGGGCCGGAGCCGATCCGATCGGATCCGAAGGGCCAGTACGCTCCAACCTACCCGGAGCCAAAGGCATAATGACTGCCTTGGATCCGAAACTCAACTCTCGACTCAGAGGGCCTGGATCCGAAGAAAAGGGACCCGACAGGCTCGAGGGCACTGTCGGCGCCGAAGTACCAGACTCCATCGGCACCGACATTCCCTCGGCTCCGACGCTACTCGGCTCCGTAAAACCCAAACCCGGAAAGCGGGTCGGGGAAGGAGCAATCTGGGTGAAAAAAGGGGCCGAGCCCCCCCCCCCCCCCCCGGGAGACAGGAGCACTTCCATCTGCAGCTGGGCCTGGAGGAACCTTCCTCATCATCCGGTCCAAGTCTGCATCTGTTAGGCTTCTCGTGGACCTGGAAGAGGCCACAGAGGCCGGACGGGAGTGCCGCCTCAATGACCTCAAAGAGACTGAGCCTCATATTCCTCTGGCACCGGCAAAAAGCTGGGAGAATGGAGCCGGGAAGGAGAAGGCCCGGACGTCCCAGGGGGAGAAGCTCGCTTGGCTGGCAGGGCCGAAGCAGAGGCTTCGACCCGCCGCTTGTGTTTTTCTCTGCGCTTCTCCCTCCTGGCTTCCCTATCCTCCATGCTCAAGGTGGGAGGTTCAGTCCCGGCCAGGGGAAGGGAAGTATCCGTAGGCGCTGACGCAGCTGCGGCAGGAGCCACGAAGGGACCTGAGGATGGAGCAGTGTCCGGGGGCAGAAGTCCCGCCAGAATCAGCTTCGACCTCCGGTCCCCAATAGCCCTGGGGTTGAACGCTGCACAAATAGAGCAGCCAGAAGACAGATGTTCAACCCCAAGGCATATAACGCACTGAGTGTGGCCATCAGCCGGGGAAAGCTTATGGCCACACTCGGTACACTTGGAGAAGAAAGTTTTGGCGGCCTCAGACATGACAACCTAAAAATACACACACTAGGTTCCAAAACCACACACACACCCTAACGCTTTGACGAGAAACGGGGGAGGGAAAGGCTAATTACACTAAACTAATGGAAAGATCACAAAACACAAAACTCACTCAAAAAACTTTAACTAGAAGTTGAGAGAAAATATTTTTCTCACAGAAGAAACTTATGAAGACCTGGAAGCTCAAGATCAAGCTGCTGGAGTAACGCGTAACTGCGGCAAACTAGATCTGGGGTCAGGAAGGGATGGCAGGGAGTTATGGGTAAGGCGGAGGAGCTTGGAGCTCGGATCTTAGCTGTTGGAAACACTGGCTCGGATCCGATGTGGATCCAATAACCCATAGGTTGCTGACAAATGAAGTTAACTACTTCAGATACCCCGTTTCTGTGAAATACCAAATAAGGGGGCTTAATAGAGAGGGCTTGCAGTTCTGAGATCCTCCTTGCAGATGCAATGGCTACTAAAAATATGTTTTTCTTTGAAATTAATTTGAGGTCACAAGTTGCTAAAGGTTCAAAGGGATGCGAAGTAAGTTTTTAAGTACAAAATTCAAATCCCAGGGTGCCACAGGGGCCATAACGGGGGGGGGGTCGTAATAATGTGGCCCCTTTAAGGAAAGCTCTACACAATCTATGCGCCATAAGGTTAGGATCATTAGCCAAATGAAAGGTAGAAATAACTGCCGGCTGAACCTTAATAGTGGCAGCAGCTGAACCTTGATGGAACAATTGTGTAAGAAAAGTACAGTTGTGTACACTTACCATAAATGTAGATCTTAGAGTGTATTCACTGTTGCAGTCATTACATTTGGGTTATCCTGTTGGCAGGTTGCTCTCAGTCAGCCAGAATTCCAAAGTCTTGGGTCCTGTGTCAGATGCTGTTGCCTCTTCCCTGATATCAGGTCGTTAGGGGTACAAAAGATGCAGCAGACGCCATTTTATTCAGTTTTTCTTGCCCCAGATATCAGGTGCCCCCAAAAGGGTAGGCTAAAATTACGTAAATAAAACATACATGCACCAAAATAAGCTTTACCTTCATCTATAAGCAAATACACCACCTTGGTTGTATAGATTAGACAAGTAAAGATAAGTTCCAGCAAAAAATAAGGGGGATGGCGGGTGGGTAACCTGGACTGCAACAGTGAATACACTTGAACATCTACATTTGTGGTAAGTGTACACAACTGTACTATGTTCTTCGTGTTTCACTGTTGCAGTAATTACATTTGGGTCGAGTCCTAAAGCTTTGGTTGGGGGGCTGGAGCTAAACAGCATTAGGAGCGGCTATGAGGCCCTGCAGAACTGCAGTGGCAAAGCCTTCCCTGGATTTAGAGTAGAGAGGCAGATTGTAATATTTTGTAAAGGTATGCACTGAACTCCAAGTAGCCGCCTCCAAAATATCTTTGGTTGGTACTCCCCTGAGAAAGGCTGCAGAAGTGGCTGCAGCTCTGGTTGAATGTGGCCTAATGCCCTTAGGCACTGGTTTGGCATGCTGTGAGTAGCAGAAATGAATGCAGTGACCTATCCACTTTGAAATAGTCTGCTTGGAGATAGCCTTTCCTTGTGATGCTGCGGCATATGCCACTAGTAATTGCTCTTTCTGAAAACTTTAGTTTTGTCCAAGTAGAATCTAAGTTGTCTGTGTACGTCCAAAGAATGCAGAATCTTCTCCCCCTTGTTCTGCGGATTCGGATAAAAAGTTGGCAAATGAATTGTTTGGTTAAGGGTTAGACTGGATACCACCTTAGGCATAAATGTAGGATTTGTTCTCAGAGAGACCCTGCCTGGATAGAAAATGATAAAGGGTACCACAGCCATGACAGCCTGTAGCTCTGAAACTTGTCTTGCAGAAGTTATTGCTAGGAGCAGAGCTATTTTTCAAGATAAGAACTTTATGTCCACAGTAGCAGCTGGCTCAAAAGGAGGTAATGTGAGTTTTTCCAAGACATAATTGAGGTCCCATGCAGGTATTGGCGTTCTCCTTGGAGGCCTTAAGTTTTTGGCTCCTCTGAGGCACTGCCTTAATAAAGGATGAGAAGAGTGTGGTTGCTCTGTATTGTAATGAGCTGAAATGGCAGAGGCATGGATTTTAATTGATGAAAAAGATAAGCCTTTGTCCAGCATCTCAGTAAAGTATTGCAAAATCTGAGGAATATTTGGGACAGCTGTATCAGTTCCTTGAGCTTGGCTCCAGGTGCAAAATCTCTTCCATTTCCCAGCATAGGATTTTCTAGTATTAGGCCTTCTGGCTTCTAAAATGACATCCATCACAGCTTTACTGAGAGGTGTGGTTTGTATGGCTACATTATCCACCATGCTGCCAGGTTTAGAGTCCTGAGTTGGCTGTGCAGAATCTGATTGTTTTGCTGGGACAGTAGATGAGGTATTTGAGGTAAGGTCCAGGCTGGGCATTGGGACAAGTTCCTTAAGATCAGACACCAGTACTGGCGTGGCCAGCCTGGGGCAATCAGAATCATTTTTGGGGGAGGAGAGGCAGTGGAGGAAAGGCATATACTGATAGGTTTGTCCAGTTGAAAGATAAGGCGTCCACTTTCGAAGCTTGTCTGTGATAAGTCCTTGTGCAGAATCGTTTTAGTTGATTGTTTTGAGGGGAGGCAAATAGATTTATGTCTGGGTGTCCCCATTTCTTTATCATGCTGAAGACTTGTGGATCCAGGTGCCACTCGTGGGGATCCATGAGGTTTCTGCTTAGTTTGTCTGCCAGAGTATTTTCCTTTCCTGGCAGGAATTGTGTCTGCAGCTGAACATGGTAAGTTAATGCTATGTCCCATAAAGCCATGGCTAGTCTGCACAAGGGATAAGAACGAGTGCCCCCCTGCTTATGTACCACATGACCGTGGTGTCTGTCTTTATCAGTAGTCCCGGATGAACTAGGTCCTTGAAAGATGTCAGGGCATTTTGAACAGCTAGCATCTCTTTTTGATTGATATGTAGATGCTTTTGGTTTGTGGACCAGGTGCCCTGAATGCCTCTTCCCGCCATGTGTGCCCACCAGGCATAATCTGACGCATCCGTCGTTAGGCTCTGCCTGGCTGGGGGTAGTGAGAATGGCTGTCCCTTGTTTTGGTGACAAGCCTTTGCCCACCATCAAAATTCCTGTTGCAGGCAAGGAATTTGAGTAATCATTGTTTCCAGACTGTGGCAATGTTGTGTCCAGACACTTTTTAGGTGCCATTGAATTTTCCTCATATGCAGTCTTGCATATGGAATTAGTAAGATGCAGGATGCCATGAAACCAAAGACCTGCAGAATTTGTCTTGCAGATAACTGGGCCTTTGTTGCCATTTCCTTGAAATAGGTAGTCAGTTGCCTTTGTCTGGAGTGAAATAAGCCATCTGGGCAGTTGTATTTAAGCTTGCACCCATGAATATTATCTCTTGAGAGGGTACTAGTTTTGATTTCTTTTTGTTGACTGTGTACCCTAGGCATGTTAAAAGTCTTATCGCAAATGTCACATGCTGAAGTAGAATATGTCCTTGTTCTCTGCTAGTATGAGGCAGTCGTCCAAGTAAGGATATATTTGTATCCCTCTGTCTGCAGAAAGCAATTACTGGTGCCAGGCACTTTGTGAAGACCCTGGGCGCAGTAGATAAGCCAAAGGGCAGTGCAGAGAATTGGTAATGCTTTGAGCCAGCCTTGAATCTGAGGTATCTTCTGCATGATTGCCTGATTGGGACATGCAGGTATGCCACTTTTAGCTCTAAAGTCACGAGCCAAGCCTTGCTGCCCAGCATGGGCAGAAGCTGATGTAAGGTTAACATCTTGAATTTTTGTATATCCAGGAAAGTGTTTAGAATAGACAGGTCCAGTATTGGTCTCCATGCTTTGTCCTTTCTGGGTACCAAGAACAGTCGAGTAAAATCCTTGTCCCTGCTCTTGCTGTGGCACTTGTTAAATAGCCCTCATGTCCATGAGAGCTGCAACTTGTTTTTGAGCCTCTGCCCATTGATTTTTTGTCAGGTCTGGCCAACCGTTTGCCCTTGGCAGGGTAAGGAAATGAAACTTGTAGCCTTGTGACAGTATGTCTAGAACCCATTTGTCCTGGGTTATAATGTGCCAAGTTTGAGAAAAAAGTGCTAGTTTCCCCCCCTAAGGGTGCTGCCAGAAAAGTGCTTGGTGCAGGCAAGGGGAAGTCATTGGGACTGTTTCCTGTATGGTTGTGATTTGTCTTCTCCACCTTTGGAGGTAGAAGCACTCCACTGCTTAGACCTGTAAGAACCTTGCAGCTGTGATCTGCCTCTAGGGCGTCTGGATCTGCCCCTTTGAGGTCTGTCGGAGACTGGAAAGGACCAATTCTTTGTAGGCCAGTGTCTGCTAAACCTAGGTGGCTCTACCTGTAAGAAATCCTTGACCATTTGCATAGATTTAGCTTTGTCCTCCATTTTCTTTAACACCTCTTCTGCCTTAACACCAAACAAGGTATGTTGTAAAGGAGCATCTAATAATTTTGCTTTAACATGGTCAGGCAGATTTTGTTCCTTTAACCAAGTATGCCTCCTAATGACAGAACCCATAACAGCGGCCCTGCAGGAGGCCTCCAGTGAATCAAACCCACATTGCAAAGTATGCTTTCCAACTTGTTCAGCTGCATGCAATAAATCCTGCATTTCTTTGTTTTCTGCACATTCAGAATTTGCCATCATTTTCTGTTTAAGCAGTGTCATGACATATTGCTGATATCTGAACATATGAAACTGGCAATTTAAGGCCCTTATAGCCAAAGTAGCAGATGTGTAAATCTTTTTTCCCCCATCTATCAAGTGCCCTAGAATCCCTGTCAGAGGGGGTAGGATTTGGATTTTTTGCAGTAGAGCCCTTGACCCCTTTGGGACCCTGAGAAATACTTTCTGGGTCTGCAGTAGGGTCTTTGAAAAGGAACTTATGAGAGTCAGGGGACTCTGTAGTATCTGTCCGGCTTAACAGGAGCTGGAGGTAGAGAGTCAGGGGTCAGACTAGACTCTGAGAACACATCATCTACAATGTCTAACAGGTGGAATAGCTAGAGGCCTGTGTTGAGGTAATAAAAGGAAGTCTCTGAGCCTTTTCTTAGATTCTGAAAAATCTTGGCTCTCCCAGTGGAAGTGCTCCCTCATGGTATGCAAGGTTTCCCCAAAAGAGTAGTCCTCAGGAGGAGAAGCTGAAGGAATTGATTCTTCAGCATCAGAATCCTCACAGGGGGGAAGAGAATATTACTGATAAGAAGAGGAATCAGAAGAAATGGAAACCTGATCTGAAGATTCATAGTCTGTCTCTTGCCTAGGCCTTTTATCAGGAGGGGGATAGGAACCCCTGATCAAGGTAATCAAGTCTTTGGCCATTTTGAGCATCTGTTTTTTGGGCATGGAGGCCTGTCCTTGTGGCTGAGCTTGGTTCTTTGCCTTTAAAGGTGCTTTAGCCTTTGTCTTTGAAGTCTGTTTAATATATAATTGTTTAGGTCTGAAAACACCCTCAGAAGCCGATGCCTGCTCAGTGGCTCCGGACCCATCTGAGGGAATAATCTCCGAGGCTCCAATACCTTGAGTTTCCAGCAGCGTGGCCGACTCCACGTGGGAGTCGGCAGCGGCCTGCGACTCTAAAGTAGCAGGCATCAGAGGCTGCAAAAGCGCCTCACTGAGGACCGGTGAACTGGCGACTTGATTAGGAGAAGCTTTGTCGGTTTTGGACCTCGGTTGCATTTCTTTTCGTTTTTTGTGAACTCTGGTAGTCGGATGGATATCCAACGACATTGTATAATTAAATCTTCGCCTAAAACAGCTTAATGCAAAGTCGTACCCACGCTTAATAGTGCGTTGGTTAAATCTAGCACAAAACCTACATCTAGCAATGTTGTGGTTAGGGCCTAGGCAAGGAATACAGTAAGAATGAAAGTCCTTATGAGGCATTTGCTTCCCACAAGAAATACAATTAACTTTTTCTGACATCGGTCTGGAGCAAGAAAAAAGTTTCCCCAATGGGGTACTTAGCTTTTAATAAAGACTTCGGATTTGAAAAACGAAAATCTCAGGAGTCAGCCGACCGGCACTTGCAAATTGCTTCTGCTTTGGGCACCGCGCGGCAAGTAAGACTGAATAAAATGGCGTCTGCTGCATCTTTTATACCCGACGACCTGACGTCAGGGAAGAGGTGACAGCAAACGACGCAGGACCCAAGACTTTGGAATTCAGGCCGACCGAGGGCAGCCTGCCAGCAGGATAACCCAAATGTAATGACTGCAACAGTGAAACACGAAGAACATCTCCAAAATCGCAGAGATGGGAGCTGTATACAAATCAAGGTTTCTATCACGAGCCCAGAAGGAAAATCTTTCCACTTACTGGCGTAAATCTTTCTAGTTAAAGGTTTGTGAGAAGATGTCAGAATAAGTACATCAGGAGAAAAGTCATGAAGCTTGACTAGGGATGGAATTGGAGCAGCCATGCTGTCAAATTGAGGGTGTGGAGAGAGGGATGGAGCACCCCTGACATGTGCGTCAGTAAATCTGGCACTGGGTCCAGAGTCCAAGGTTCATACATTAGGTGAGGTCCGAGGAAGGGGAACCAAATCTGACGAGGCCAGTAAGGCACAATGAGGATCATTTTGCTTCCCAAGGATCTTGCTTTCTGAATTACCTTTGATATCAGAGGAAATGGTGGGAAAGCATAGAGAAGTCCCAAGGGCCAATTGTGAATGAGTGCGTCTCTGAGTGCCTCCCCCTTCGGGGGGGGGGGGGGAATCAGGGTGAAGTAGTTGCTGCATTTGGCATTCAGAGGTTTGGCGAAGAGATCGCAAGGCTGACCCCATCTGCGAAAAATCTGTTCCGCAATGTGTGAATTCAGAGACCATTCGGGAAGCATCAGAATAGCCCTGCTGAGCCTGTCGGCTATCATGTTGGTTTTCCCAGGAATGTGCGTTGCGATCAGAAAACGCGAAGACACTGCCTACTCCCACACTGGAAAGGTCGATAAGATTTGGTCCCTCCTTGTTTATGTACCAAAGCACTAACATATTGTCCAAGTGGATCGCAATCATCCACAGAGGGAGAAAGCTGTGAAGTGCTTGCAATGCCAAAAGTACTGCTCTCATCTCCAAGATGTTGATATGCAAATGAGCCTCGTGTTCCTGCCATGTGCCTTGGACTGTTCTCCCTAGATAGTGCTCCCCACCCCATCTGGGAGGCATCCATGGTCACGGTGGCAACAGGGTGAGATGAAACAAATAGTCTGCCTGTGGTCAGATGGCTGGACTGCGTCCACCAGCGAAGATCCTGTTTGCGCAATTCTGTTATCAGGATGGGGTGAGAGAGGTAGTTGCTGCGACCATTGGGCAAAAAGTAACCACTGCAGAACCCTTACATGCTGTGGAAGTAGACTTCAAATCTGTTGCCTGAGATTCTGGATTCTCTCTACGGGGAGGTAAGCAGTCATTGTAACTATTTTGGCGTCAATGAAATTCACATGCTGAGAGGGCGAAAATAAGAAGTTATGTACTCACCATAACGTTCCATCTGAGTAGGTAAACTTCATTTGTCTGCAACCTGTGGGATACGGATCCGACCTCGGATCCGAGCCGGCAACTTTACAAAGCTTAGATCCGAGCTCCTAGCTCCTCCTCCCCTTACCCATAATCCCCTGCCAACCCTGACTGACCTCAGATCAAGTTTGCCCGCAAGCACTATATAACTACATTATCAGAAATGGTACATCACTATATGTCATGAAACACATCTGAAGGTCAGGGGGACGGACGGTTGCAGACAAATTAAGTTTACCTACTCAGATGGAACGTTATGGTGAGTACATAACTTCTTAATCTGAAGTAGTTAACTTAATTTGGTCTACAACCTGTGGTTCAGAGTCTCCAGCTACCTAAACCTTGGGCGGCCTTCATGGAAGGATATTCCGGAGCACTGAGGAGCCAAAAGTAATTCTCCCTCTAGAGATAATGTCCAATTTATAATGATTAATAAAGGTATGAGATGAGGCCCAAGTGGCTGCTGAACAGATATCATCAAAGGAAACCATGGATTTAAAGGCGGCAGATGCAGCCATAGCCCTAGTTGAGTGGGCACGAACTCCTTGAGGTGCAGGCCTGCCAGAATTTTGATGCGCTGTGATGATACACTGTGAAATCCATTTCAATAAGGAAACTTTCGAGACTGGTTTACCTAGACTACATTTGGCAAAGGAGACAAACAGCTGGTCGGATTGTCTATGACCAGATGTTCTATGGACGTAAAATCTAAGTTGTCTATGTATGTCCAAAGAATGTAATCTGTACTCCCCTTTGTTCTGGTAGTTAGGAAAGAACACCGGCAAATTGATAGATTGGTTAATATTAGATTAAGAAACTACCTTCGGGAGGAAGGAGGGATTGGTCCCGAGGTAAACCCTATCCTTGTGAAAGGCTAAGTATGGGGGTTTGACAGAAAGAGCTTGTAATTCAGATACTCTCCTGGCTGAAGTAATATCCACTAGAAAGGCTGTTTTCCAAGACAAATATTTGAGGTCTACTGAAGCCGCTGTTCTAAGGGAGGGGCCGTCAAGGCTTGTAATACCAGGGTCAAATCCCATGGAGGTACAGCTTCCTTTATTGGAGGCCTAAGAATAAAGGTGCCCTTTAGGAACGTTTTGCACAATTTTGTAGTAATCAAAGGACCCATTTCAGTACCTACGTGATAATGAGAGATAGCTGCTAACTGAACCTTAACCGTAGAACAGCTAGCTCCGCCACTAAAAAGACCTGAAAGAAAATCCAGCACCGCAGGCAAGGGGGCTGTAAAAGGATCCAAATTATGGCGTTCTGCCCAGATAGAGAAACACTTCCATTTACTACCATAGACCTGCCTAGTAGAGGGCTTGTGCGCTGCTACTAGGATAGTTTTAACTGGAGATGAGATACTGGGAGTCCTAGCTACAAGTGGAACTGGAGCAGCCAAGCCGTAAGCTTGAGACTGACCAGGTCGGGAAGTGGGAGCCCCAGGGGGTGGGAAATTAGATCCGGAAGGGGATCTAGAATCCAGGGCGGATTCAGTCAATGAGACCAGAGGTAAGGGAACCAAGCTTGGCGAGGCCAGAATGGGGCAACGAGGATCATCCTGCTCCCCAAACCGACTGGCTTTCTGAAGGAGTTTCAGCATGAGGGGAAGAGGAGGGTAAGCATAGAGAAGACCGGGTGGCCAAGCATGCACCAAGGCATCCCTCGGGGCTTCCCCGGTAGGGGGAACCAGAGCGAAGTAAGTGTTGCATTTAGTGTTTGAGGGAGATGTGAAGAGATCGCAACAGGGCTGCCCCCAAACGGCAAAAATTCGACTTGCTACTTGAGGATGGAGGGACCACTCGTAAGGTGAAAGGATGGTGCGACTCAGTCTGTCCGCCAGGATGTTGGTCCGTCCCGGAATGTGCACTGCAATGAGAAAGCTGTTGGTGGAGATTGCCCATTCCCACACACTCATGGCTTCTTGTCAGAGTGGGTAAGACCTGGCTCCCCCTTGTTTGTTGATATACCATACTACAGACATACTGTCTGGCTGGATTGCAATTGTTTCTGCAGGCAGAAGGCTCTGAAGTGCTTGCAACGACAACAGCACTGTCCTCATCTCTTGAACATTTATGTGCAATAAGGTCTCCGAATCGTTCCACGTGCCTTGGACCGTCCTGCCCGAATAATGCCCCTCTCCCAAGATGAGAGGCATCCGTGGTCACCGTGGCGAGAGGGGGGGCCGTGGCAAAGGAGCATCCCGCCTGGAAGTCCGGCGATTGAAGCCACCAAACGACAACCCTCTTGCAGGCCCTGCTGAGAGAAATGGGGTGAATCAAGGGGTACAGGTGAAGGGACCACTGGACTTGCAGAGTCCACTGTAAAATCCTCATGTTCAGACATGCCATGGGAAAGAGGTTTATTGCGGCTGCCATGGACCCCAGGGCCCTCAGAACCAATCCCGCCAGAGGTTTCGAAGATTGAAAGAAGGCTCGCACATGTGCCCTCAATGTGTGCAACCGGTCGGGAGTTAGGAAGACTAGTTGCCTGTTGGTGTCCAGTCTGGCCCCGATAAAATCTATCACCTGAGTCGGGGTGAGAGAGGACTTGTCTGAGTTTATAGTGATCCCTCGTTGCGGAGCAAGGTTGAGGAAGTAGTCCCTGGCTACGCATAGTAGATGCCAGTCGTCCAGTTAAGGGAAAACCTGCATTCCCTGGAGTCTCAGGTGGGCCGCTATCACTGCTAATATCTTGGTGAACACCCTGGGGGCTGAGGTGAGACCAAAGGGAAGGACCCTGAATTGATAATGACTGGCTCCCAGCTGGAAGCGGAGAAACCTCCTGGATCGCACGTCCATCAATATGTGGTAGTACGCATCCTTGAGGTCTATCGAGCACATCCAGTCGTTCTTCCACAAGAGGGGGAGAATACATTGAAGAGTGACCATCCGGAACTTTTCTTTGATTACTGACAGATTTAGTAGGGAAAGACAGAGGATGGGGGCCTTAGGTCCCCCATCTTTTTTGGCACCAAAAAAAACCTGGAGTAGTAACCTGATCCGGACTGGCCTGGGGGGACGTGCTGGATAGCTCCTTTTTCTAAAAGCTGCCGAATTTCTGCAGCCTCTCTCTGACTGGGTGGAACATCAGGGAGGTGTTTGGGGGTGTAGGGAATATAAGAAAGGGGAATTCTGTATCCTCTGGATATGATACGAAGCACCCAGCTGTCTGTTGTAATGGACTCCCAAGCTGCTAGGTGCCTCGAGAATCGCCCCCCAACTGCCTCCAGAGTAGAGCAGTCAGGCAACCCCTCAGGGTTGCTGCGTGGACCGATCAGAGAAGGTTTCTCTGGACCCAAAGTTCTTTGGGGCCCCTCTGCCTCTACGGCGGTGTCCACCCTCTCCTCCTCTGCCGAAAGACTGGGAGTCCGGAGCGGACTGGGACTGTTGCGACTTTCGAAACCACATCTTCTGTCCCTTTTGGTTCCTGGAGAAGGACCTCTGGAGAGCAGAGGAGCGGACTCCGATGGCAGACGTCTTCCAGTCCTTTTTGCTCTGGACTAAAGTCTCGAACTGTCTTGCCAAATAAGGCAGAGCCATCGAAGGGGGCATTCGCAAAGGACGCCTTGAAGGGTTCCGCAAAATCACAATGTCGGAGCCAGGCCTGACGCCTCATAACTAGGCCCGCTCCGCTGGCTCTAGCAGCTCCCTCTGTAGCGTGGGATACAAGCCGCATAGAGGTGTTGGATATAGACCTAAGAGTGGCCATGCGAGTGGAGTACAACGGTTTGTCCTCCGCCGACATGGACTCCGGGGGCGATGCATCATACTCTTTAATAAGGTCTTGCTGCAGCCGTATCACATGTGCCATGTAGTTCAAGGACCTTACAGCGAAGGTTGCTGAACTAACGACCCGCTTTCCCAAGACGGTCCATCGAGTGAGACCCCTTGCTCGGGGGATGGACCGAGAGACTCTCTTGGGCTAACTCCCTCTTGGTGGCTGCCACCACCAACATGGCATCTACAAGGGTCCCTTGCTCCAATGGGACTTCAGTGGGGGGACTTGGAATTCTGTCCGGGTGTTTGGGGACTGGCTCCACAGTGTCCGGCTCCTTCCACGCCCTAGTGGTAATAAGGTCCACTAAGGGGTCGGCCGGAGGGGATACCCAAGAGGTAGATGGGCCTGCTTCGAACACCTCCAGGAACACGGATTCGTCTGAGGAAGCCTTGGGGGTGGACCACCCCCCCTTATCCTAAGCATTTCCATGACGTCTCCAAAGGAGACATCCTCAGGGGGTGACCTTGGGGAGCTTTCCCCTTCATCCAAATCAGTGTCTTCTGTCAAGGACTCGTGGGAGTCCACGTGCCTCCTCTTGCACTTTCGCTTGTGAGGAACATCCTCTGGGGGGCTGTCCGAGGAGGTCTCACCAGCCACGTCTTGTTCAAGGGGAACGACCAGAGACGTCAAAGCAGGCCATCCCTGTGGCCGCGTGATGGAAGCCTGACCCAACCGAGAGGGAGTGCGGGATGGAACCGAAGCAAAGACTGGGGGCCTGGATGCACTCAACAGAGCACTCTCCACCACATCGAAGGCCGAGGGAGAGCCGCTCTCTCTGGGATCCGAGAGCAGACCCTTGCCTGGATCCGATGGATGGATCGGAACCGGCGCCAAGAGCATCGGATCCAAAGGACCAGTGTGCTCCGACCTGGACGGAGCCGAAGGCACAGACCCCCCTCGGATCTGAAGCTCAGACCATGGCTCCGAGAGCTCAGGTCCGACAAGGAAGGATCTGACAGACTTTGGAAGAGTCGGAGCAGAAGTACCCGATACTGTCGGCGCCGACCCACCCCCGGCTCCAACGCTGCCCGGCTCCGAGCACTCCGAACCCGGGAAGCGGGTCGGAGAAGGAGCTATCGGGGCAAAGAAGGGTGTTGAGCTCCCCCCCGGAGGGGGGGGGGGGGCAGGAGCACTCCCATCTGCAGCTGGGCCTGGATGAACCTTCGCATCATCCGGTCCAAATCTGCATCCGAAAGTCTACGGGTGGATCTCGACGAGGCCACCAAGGCTGGCCGGGAGTGCAGCCTCGATGACCTCGACGGAGATCGGGTCTCCTCCTCCTCAGGTCCCGGTGAGAAGCATGGAGACTGGAGCCGAGAAGGAGACCACCTAGAAGCCCTGGAAGGAGAAGCCCGCTTAGCCGGGGGGCCAAAGCAGAGGCCTCGGCCCGCCGCTTGTGGTGCTTCTCCCTCCCTTTTCTTCTTTCCTGGCCTCCCTCTACTCCGGCGCAGAAGCGGGAGTTTGAGTCCTGGCCGGGGGGAGAGAGGCAGGAGTGACCACCACCGAAGCCTGGGAGGAGGCCACAGAAGCACTGGAGGCCAAAGCCAAATCCGGGGGCAAGAGTCCCGCTAGAATCAGCTTCGACCTCCAGTCCTTCAGTGCCCTGGGGTTGAATGCCGCGCAGATAGAACACCCAGAGGAAAGGTGTTCAACCCCAAGGCACCGGACACACCGAGTGTGGCCATCCGCTGGGGAGAGCTTATGGCCACACTCGGTGCACTTAGAAAATATCGGTTTTGGGGCCTCAGACATTTTAAACTAAAAGAAAAACTCACTCGGTAGGCCACAAACACACTAAACACACACACACGAACTACGACCAGCGAGGGATGGAAAGAAAAATTTGACTAAAATTTAAAAGGGTCATTTAAAAAAGAGGTTATGACAACGGAAACCTAACCAACACAAAACACTCACAAGTTTAAAGGTAGAAAATTAAGAAATAAGGACTTATCTGACTAAAAAAAAACCCAGGAGCTCGCAATATAGCTGCTGTTCAGAAGCGCGGCAAACTAGATCTGGGGTCAGTCAGGGTTGGCAGGGGATTGCGGGTAAGGGGAGGAGCTCGGATCTAAGCTTTTTAAAGTTGCCAGCTCGGATCAGAGGTCAGATCAGTATCCCACAGGTTGCAGACCAAACCAAGTTAACTACTTCATATTTAATATTTTTGCCAGTTTATTGTAATCCCTAGCTGCAAGCAAATCATAAGGATGGCGTCCTAATAAATTCTTGTCAGCACCTCAAGACAAAGATTTTCTCACTAAAGGTGTGCCAGTAGATGCCATGGTGCTGGCAGCAGCCACCAAAAAGGAACTTGCTGAAACTTCCTCCACTGTCCATCCACCGAACAAAGAGTCTGGAATGATGGATAGGTACAGGAAGCGTATCTTTTCTTCAAAGGCTTTTACACTCAGATCGCTGAACTTACCTGTCTCATTTCACTAGGCTCCAGAGAGATCTCCTGAAAGAGCTTGGGAGATGCTCTTCAAGGTAACGTATCTGAAGTGGTGTCTGATAAGATTAACACATAGATGTCTACCTTAAATTCTATTGTAAACTCCTCCATGCTGCTGATATCTTATGCAGCGGATGGAGTGAGTAGGGCAGCGGGTTCAGGAGTTTCTCTTAGGACACTCCTGGATGTGCTTGTGTAACTTTGCAGTGGCTTTTAAGTCTACATTTACCAACGCTCCCTTTGATGGATCCTCTTTGTTTGGACCCAGGGTAAAGGACACACTTACCAGGTGCGAACAGGAAGAGAAAACCCTGTCTGCCATGGGAGTCCGTTTTTCCGATCCTTCTAGACCCTATCCCAAAGGGCAGAGGGGGTGGAAAGCTGTGGTTCAAGAAGTTGCAGAGGTTTTTCCAGGATGCACAGGGTGATTCATTCTCCAGAGGCAGAGGAGGAGGAAATAACAGTAGATGCCACCCTAGAGGCAGGGGAGGCCCACAGAACCAGGCAGACAGTGATTCCTTTCGTGGTGTCCCTACCAGCACTCCTGAAAGAAGGCCCGACTGCGCATCTCTGGAGCCAGTCGGGGGACGTATATCCTTATACCCAGTAGCCTGGCATCATATCACTCGACAAGTGAGTACCAAAGATAATTACCCGAGGATACTGTATTCCCTTCTCTTTTCCCCCTCCTCGGATCAGAAGAATCCCGGATGTTCCTCCCAGTCACAGGGGTTCAGCAACTCTAGAAATCCAAAAGTTGCTCACAGAGAGTCATCCAACCTGTCCCCGCAGACCAAGTAGGATTAGGGACTTTCTCCAGATTCTTTCTGGTGCTAAAAAGAACAGGGGACTTGCGACCCATCTTGGATCTCAGCAAATTGAACAAATCTGTAGTGAAGCCCAAGTTCCAAATGGTCACTTTACAGTCGATACTCCCGTTGTTATGGAAAGACATTTGGATGTGCTCCATAGATCTCCAAGATGCGTACTACCACATCAAAATGGACAGAGCATCAAGGAGTCACTTAAGCTTTTGGCTGGGGGCCAGTCATTACCAGTTTCGTGCCCTGCCCCTTGGTCTCACCATGGTGTTCACCAAATGCATAGCAGTGGTAACGGCTCACTTGTGACACCTTGGATTCCAAGTGTTTCTGTACCTGGATGACTGGCTCCTGACTGCCACCACCAGACAGAGTGGTAAATGATGGTGCTTTGTAAAGGTGTGCAATGAACTCCAGGTAGCAGCCTCTAAAATGTCTTTGGTTGGTACTCCCCTGAGGAAGGCTGCTGAAGTGGCTGCTGCTCTGGCTGAATGCGGCCTAATGCCCTTAGGCACTGGCTTGCCATGCTGTGAATAGCAGAAACAAATGCAGTGGCCTATCCACTTTGAAATAGCCTGCTTAGAGATAGCCTTTCCTTGTGATCCTGCAACATAAGCCACTAGTAGCTGGTCAGTCTTTCTGAAAGCTTTGGTTCTGTTCAAGTAGAAGCATAGCTGTCCGTGTATGTCCAAAGAATCCAAAATTCTCTCCCCCTTATTCTGTGGGTTTGGATAAAAAGTAGGCAGATGAATAGTTTGGTTAAGGGCCACACTGAACACTACCTTAGGTATAAATATCGGGTTTGTCCTCAGAGAAACCGCGTCTGGATAAAAAATTATAAAAGGTTCCACAGCCATGAATGCCTGTAGCTCTGAGACTCGTCTTGCAGCGGTTATTGCTAGGAGCAGAGCTGTTTTCCAAGATAAAAATTTTATATCAGCTGTAGCGGAGCTAGCTCAAAAGGAGGCAAGGTGAGTTTTTCCAAAACATAATTCCAAAACATAATTGAGGTCCCATGCAGGTATTGGTGATCTCCTTGGTGGCCTTAAGTTTTTGGCTCCTCTGAGGTGCTGCCTTAAAGGATGAGAAAAGATTGGAGGCTCTGTATTGTAATGAGCTGAAATGGCAGAGGCATGAATTTTAATTGATGAAAGAGATAGGCCTTTGTCCAGCATCTCAGTTAAGTATTGCAAAATCTGAGGAATATTTGGTACAGCTGTGTCAATTCCTTGTGCCTGGTTCCAGGCACAGAATCTCTTCCATCTTCCGGCGTAAGATTTTCTGGTACTAGGCCTTCTGGCCTCCAAAATGACATCCATCACAGCTTTAGTGAGAGATGCGTTTTGTATGACTACATTATCCGCCATGCTGCCAGATTTAAGGTCTTGAGTTGGCTGTGTAGGATCAGATTGTTTTGTTGGGACACTAGATGAGTTATTTGAGGCAAGGTCCAGGCCGGGCATTGAGTCAAGTTCCTTAAGATTGGATACCAGTGCTGGCGGGGCCAGTCTGGGGCAATCAGTATCATCGTTGGTTTCTCTTGTCTGACCTTTAGGAGTACCTTGGGGAGGAGAGGCAGGGGAGGAGAGGCAGTGGAGGAAAGGCATATACTGCTAAGTTTTTCCATTTGAAAGATAGGGCATCCACTTTCCATGCTTGTCTGTGATAAGTCCTTGTGCAGAATCTTTTTAATTGGTAGTTGTGATGAGAAGCAAATAGATCTATATCCGGGCATCCCCATTTCCTTGCTATCATGCTGAAGACTTGTGGATCCAATTTCCACTCGTGGGGATCCATGAGGTTTCTGCTTAGCTCGTCTGCCAAAGTATTTATCTTTCCTGACAGGAATTGTGCCTGCAGATGCACTTGGTAGGTCAATGCCGCGTCCCACAAAATCATGACGAGTCTGCAAATGGGGTAAGAATGAGTGCCTCCCTGCTTGTTTATATACCACATGACTGTGGTGTTGTCTCTCTCTCAGTAGTTGCCCCGAATGAAGTAGGTCCTTGAAGGCTGTCAGGGCATTCTGAACAGCTAGCATCTCTTTTTGATTGATATGCAGATGCATTTGGTTTGTGGACCATGTGCCTTGAATACATCTTCCTGCCATGTGGGCCCCGCAGGCATAATCTTTGTTAATGTCTGCCTGGCTGGGGGTAAAGTGAATGGCTGTCCCTTGTTCTGGTGACAAGCCTTCGCCCACCATCGAAACTCCTGCTGCAGGCAGGGAATGAAGGTAATTGTTTCCAGGCTGTGGCAATGCTGAGCCCAAACACTTTTTAGGTACCATTGAAGTTTCCTCATACGCAGTCTCGCGTATGGAATTAGTAGAACGCAGGATGCCATGAAGCCCAAAGCCTGCAGAATTTTTCTTGCAAATAACTGGGCCATTATTGCCAACAGTTTGAAATATGTAGTCAGTTGCCTTTGTTTGTCTGGCGTGAGATAAGCCATCTGGGCAGTTGTATTTAAGCTGGCACCCAGGAATATTATCTCTTGAGAGGGTACTAGTTTTAATTTCTTTTCGTTGACTGTGTTCCATAGGCCTGTTAGAAACTTATTTGCTTCCCACAAGAAATACAATTAACTTTATCTAGCATTGGTCTGGAGCAAGAAAAAAGATTTCCCTAATGGGTACTTAGCTTTTAATGAAGACTTCGGATCTGAAATTTGAACACGAAAATCTCAGGAGTCGGCTGACCGGCACTTGCAAACTGCTTCTGCTTCGGGCACCGCACGGCAAGAAAAACTGGAGAAAATGGCGTCGGCTGCATCTTTTATACCCCTTGCGCACTGACGTCAGGGAAGAGGCGACAGCAACCGACGCCGGACCTAGACTTTGGAACTCAGGCCGACTGAGGGTAGCCTGCCAGCAGGATTACCCAAGTGTAATGACTGCAACAGTGAAACATGAAGAACATCAGATGCAGTGGCTTATCCACTTTGAAATTGGATGCTTTGAGATAGCCTTCCCTTCTGATCCTGCAGCATTATGACACTAGTAATTGCTTAGTTTTTCTTAGAGCTTTTGTCCTGCTCAAGTAGAATCTTAGCTGTATACGTCCATGGAATGTAGAATTCTCTCCCCTTTGTTCTGCGGATTTGGATAAAAAGTTGGCAGATGAATTGTTTGGTTAAGAGCCACACAGGAAATCACCTTAGGCATAAAAATAGGATTTGTCCTTAGACACACCCTGTCTGGGTAAAATATGATAAAAGGCTCTATAGCCATGAGGGCCTGTTGCTCAAACTCTTCTTGCTGAAGTAATTGCTAGTAGCAGGGCTGTCTTCCATGATAAGAACTTTATATCAGCAGTAGCAGCTGGTTCAAATGGAGGCAGGGTGAGCTTTTCAACACATAATTGAGGTCCCATGCAGCTAATGGTCTTCTAGGAGGCCTTAGGGTTTTGGCTCCTCTAAGATGCTGCTTTAGTAAGGGATGAGAAAAGATTGGTGGCTCTGTATTGTAATGAGCCGAAATGGCAGAGGCATGGATTCTGCCTGAGAAAGATAGGCCTTTGTCAAGCATCTCAGTTAAGTATTGTAATATCTGAGAAATATGTGGTTCTGCTGTATCAGTTCCTTGTGCTCGATTCCAAGCACAAAATCTCTTCCATTTGTCAGCATAAGATTTTCTAGTACTAGGCCTTCTGGCTTCCAAAGTGACATCCATCACAGCTTTACTGAACGGTGTCATTGGTATGATTACATGATTAGCCATGCTGCCAGGTTCAGAGTCTGTAGTTGATTGTGCAGGATCTGATTGTATTGCTGCGACAGTAGTTGTGGTCTTTGAGGCAAGATCCAAGCTGGGTATTGAGAAGTTCCTTAGGATTGGGTACCAGTATTGGCGGGGCCAGTCCCGAGCAATTAATATCATTGGCTTCTCGTCTGATTTTTAGGAGGACCTTGGGTAGAAGAGGCAGAGGAGGAAAGGTGTAAACTGACAGTTTTTTCCAACTGAAAGATAGGGCGTCCACTTTCTATGCTTGTCTGCGATAAGTCCTTGTGCAGAATCTTTGCCTCTCCTCAAAATTATCAACTGAAAACAGATCTATGCCTGGGCTCCCCCATTTCTCTGTTACGCTGAATACTTGTGGATTTAGTTTCCACTCGTGAGAATCCATAAGGTTTCTGCTTAAATCATCTGCCAGAGTGTTCTGCTTTCCTGGCAGGAATTGAGCTTGAAGATTTATCTGGAAGGTCAAAGCTGTGTCCCACAGTGCCATGGCTATTCTGCAAAGGGGGTATGAGTGTGTGCCTCCTTGCTTGTTTATATACCACATGACTGTGGTGTTGTCCGTCTTTATCAGTAGTTGTCCTGGATGAAGTATGTCCTTGAATGCTGTTAGGGCATTTTGAACTGCTAGCATCTCTTTCTGGTTGATATGCAGATGCATTTGGTTTGGTGCCCATATGCCCTGAATGCATCTTCCTGCCATGTGGGCCCCCCCAGGCATAATCTGATGAGTCTGTTAAGATTTGGCTGGCAGGGGGTAGAGTGAAGGGCCGTCCCATGTTCTGGTGACAGGCCTCTGCCCACCATAAAAACTCCTGTTGCAGGCAGGGGGTGAGAAGAATCATTGTTTCCAGACTGTGGGAATGCTGACTCCATAAACTTTTTAGGTATCATTGAAGTTTCCTCATATGCAGTCTTGCACATGGAATTATTAGGATGCAGGATGCCATGAAGCCCAGAGCCTGCAAAATTTGTCTTGCAGAAGACTGGGTTTTTGTTTCCATCAGTTTAAAGTAAGTAGTCAGTTGTCTGTCTGGCGTGAGGTAAGGCATCTGGGCAGTTGTATGCAAGCTTGCACCCAGGAATGTTATCTTTTGAGAGGGTACCAGTTGTGATTTCTTTTAGTTTGTGTACCCTAGGCATGCTAGAAGCCTTTTCACAAACGCCAGGTGTCGTAAAAGAGTGTCCTTTTTCGCTCCTTGAATGAGACAGTCTTCCAAGTGAGGATATATTTGAATACTACTTTGTCTGCAAAATGCAATTACTGGTGCCAGGAACTTTGAAAAGACCCTGGGCGCAGTAGATAAGCCAAAGGGCAGTGCAGGGAATTGGTAATGCAGTAAGCCAGCCTTGAACCTGAGGTATCTTCTGCACGACTGTCTTACTGGGACACACAGGTATGCCTCAAGTCTAAAGTCACCAGCCAAGCATTCTTGCCCAGCATGGGCAGAAGCTGTTGCAAAGTGAGCATTTTGAATTTTGGAATGTCCAGGTATGTGTTCATAATCTATAAATCCAGTATTGGCCGCCAGGCCGTGTCCTTTCTGGGTAGCAAGAACAGTCGAGTAAAAACCTTGTCATTTCTCCTGTTCTGGTACCATCTGAATGGCCCCCATATCCATGAGGGACGTAACCCGTTTCTGTGCCTCTGCCCATTGTATTTTTGGCAGGTCTGGCCAACCAATTGTCATTGGCAGAGTGTGGAAATGGAATTTGTATCCCTGTGATACGATGCTCAGTACCTACTTGTCCTGGATTATTAACTGCCAATTTTGAGCAAAAAGTGCTAATTTTCCCCCTATGGGTGCTGCCAAAGTGCTTGGTGTAGGCAGAGGGAAGTCATTGGGATTGCTTTCTGTAGGTTTGCGCTTTATCTCCTCCAGATTTGGAGGTGGATGCGCCCCATGACTTTGACCTGTATGAGTAGAGGCTGGTACCTGGGACCCTTAGGGCATTTGGATTTGCCCCTTTGAGCTCTGTCTGACACAGGAAAGGACCAATTTTTTTGTAGGCCAGTGTCTACTGAATCTAGGTGGCTGCACTTGTAAGAAATCTTTAACAGTTTGCATAGACTTAGCTTTGTCTTCCATTTTCTTTAAAACCTCTTCTGCCTTAATAATAAAAAGAGAATCATGCTGTAAAGGTGCATCTTAGCTTTAACATGATCAGGCAAATTTTGTTCCTTTAACCAGGCATGCCTCCTAATCACAGATCCAGTAACTGCGGCCCTGCAGGAGGCCTCTAAAGAATCAAAACCACATTGCAAAGTATGCGTTCCAACTTGTTTAGCTGCATGCAATAATTCCTGCAATTCCTTATTTTCTTCACATTCTGAAATCAACATTTTCTGTTTCAGCAATCCCATAACATGTTGTTGGTACTTAAGCATATGAAATTGACAGTGTAAGGCCCTGTTTGCCAAGGTTGCAGATGTATAAACCTTTTTTCCCCATCTGTCCAGCGCCCTGGAATCTCTGTCGGAGGGGGTAGGGTTTTTTGCTGTTGAGGCCTTAACTCCCTTAGGACCCGGTGAAATAGTTTCAGGATCAGCAGCAGGGTTTCTAAATAAAAATTTATGAGAGTCAGGGACCCTGTAATACCTGTCAGGCTTACTGGGAGCAGGGGGTAGTCAGAGGTCAAGCTTGACTCTGAAAAAACATCATCCATAATGTCTAACAGGGGGAATGACTAAAGGCTTGTGCTGAGGGAGAAGGTGAGCCTCTTTTTTGATTCTGAGAAGTCTTGACTCTCCCAGTGAATATACTCCCTCAAAGTATGCAAGGTTTCTCCAAATGAATAATCCTCAGGAGGAGATGCAGATGGAATAGAATCCTCATAGGAAGGTAAAGATAATTCCTGATCAGAAGAGGAATCAGAAGAAATAGAAACCTGATCTGAAGAATCATAGTCAGTGTCTTGCCTAGGCCTCTAGAGGGGGATGGGTACCCCTGATCAAGATAAGGTCTTCAGCCATTTTGATCAGCTGTTTTTTTAGGCATAGAGGCCTGTGCACGTGGCTCAGGTGTCTTTTTTTTTAGTTTTAGAAGGTGTCTTTGCCTTTGGTTTTGCAGCTTTCGTCGGTTTGATGTAAAAATGTTGAGGTCTGAATACACCCTCAGAAGCCGGTGACTGCTCAGCGGCTCCGGACCCATCTGAGGGAGATATATCCATCAGTCCAATACCTTGAGTATCTTGCAGCATGCCTGACTCCACATGGGTGTCGGTAGAGGCCTGCGACTCAGATAGCGGGCATCAGGGGCTGCGAAAGTGCCACTGAGTACCAGCGACTGGATTAGAAGAAGCTTAGTCAGTTTTGGATCTCAACTGCCTTTCTCTGTCCTTTTCTTTGCGTTTTTTTATGTACTCCGGTAGGATTGCTATCCGACATCTCTGGGTAGTTAAATCAGTTTCCAAAATACTTAGATGCAAAAATATACCACCGCTTAACAGTGCGTTGGTTAAATCTAGCAAAAAACCAACAGCCAGGCATGTTGTGGTCAGGGCCTAGTCAAGGAATACAGTATAAATGGAAATCCTTATGAGGTATTTGCTTCCCACAAGTAATACAATTATTAACTTTTTCTGACATCGGTAAAAGGCAAGAAAAAAGTTTCCCTAATGGGGTACTTGGCTTTTATTGAAGACTTCAGTTCTGAAACTCAAACGCGAATATTTCAGTATTCGGCCGACCGGCACTTGCCAAATGCTTCTGCTTTGGGCACCGCGCGGCAAGAAAGACTGAAGAAAATGGTGTCGGCTGCATGTTTTATACCCTGACGATCTGATGTCATGGAAGAGGAGACAGCAACCAATGCAGGACCCAAGAATTTGGAATTCAGGTCAACTGAGGACAACCTGCCAGCAGATTACTAAAATGTAATGACTGCAACAGTGAAACACGAAGAACATCATTCTTTTGCCACCAGTTAGAGCCAGTCAACTAACTGCAGTAAAAAAAAATAAATAATAATTTCGGTACTAAAACCAGTACAAGCAGTACCAATGCACTCAGTATTAATCAATTTATCAAAGGTCTTTTAGCCTGGTGACTAGTTAAGGGGCTAGACTTTGCAAAATACATGTGGTTACTGTCAACAGCCAACAAACGGGAAAAGGGAGAGAATTGCGTTGTCAAATCATCATAAGGGATGGTCAATAACAGATGAACAGAGTTTAAGAACACAACAGGGTGAGTTGGAGGGGAAAAAAACTGGATCCTTATCTCTGAGATGACTGGCCTGGAACTGCCTCAATACAAAGAAGTCCGGAACTAGTAGGACGTACACCAAGGTATGCAAAAAATAAACCAGGGCTTAGCAACAGTTGCACCACTTAAAACAATAGCAATGCAGTGCAACTATGTTCTTAGGACTTTGGACAGACTAAAGAGAACTGAAAATGCGAAATAGTAACAGAAACCTTAAAAAGCATCTGAATTTTCTGTGAATGGGAATACGCTGATAGGCATCACTTAGGCCTACACTGACAAAACGTAGGAAGAGCAATAAGAGAGAGACTACAGTGGAAGCATCTTGAACTTTGGGACTTTTACATGAGGATTTAAGAAGCCCAGAACAGGTCTTTGAATTCTCTTTTTGGGTACTAGAAAAATAATCTTTTTCCTTTTAATTCTCTGGTACAAGTTCTATTATGCCTTGGGAATGAATATAGGAAATGATAGGAGGAAAGAGATGGCTTGATTTTGAGGGTGAAGGGAAACTTAAGAGGTTTGGAGTGAAAGATTGCTGTTGACACCTGTATCAGTTTTGAATGATTTAGAGTACTCAATCTGATGTGAACAATAACCAAAGGGGAAAGTAAATGAAAAAAATTCCTTGCAAGATTTAGAGTTATCAGGTTGGAGAAAAGGAGGCATAGTTGATAATTTTTTCTTAGAATCGGGTTGGGCCTGAGCTGAATCCCCCCCCTTGCTATGACATTGCTTCCCCTGACTTTTGTTAGGATTGTTTAAATGGTGTTCTATAAAAGAAAAGGCCTGAAACAAAAGGATAATTTGCTATATTTAGGACTAGGGGATTGATAATTTAACTCCTTGGATAAATTCCCCCTCTTATCAAACTTTAAGACTTCTGCTGAAGAGGTACCAATTACTCATCAAGGGGAGCATTCAGAACTTGAGACTTGATATAGATCTCTCTCTCCACACACACACATGTATTATATATCTATCCCGTATCTATCCATCGTCCTAGAATCTTTATTAGGAGGATGGACAGACGAAGAAGACTCCGACATCTCCTTTTTCGTGGCTGCTGCCACCACCATAGCGTCTACTGGAACTCCTTTTGTAAGGTAGGACTTGTCCTGAGGTGCCGTGATGTATTTATTAGGTTTCCTTGGAACTGGTTCCACTGTGTCAGGAGCCTCCCACGCCCTTCGAGCAATTAGTTCCATTAGTTCGTCGAAGGGCGGAGTGACCCAGGAGGAAGAAGGGCGAGCACCAAATGCCTTCAGCAGAACTGACTCATCCTCAGAAGGGGGAAGGGACTGCCAGTCACCTCTCTGTTTCAGGATCTCCAATATGTCCGAAAAGAGACATGTACGAAGGTGACTTAGGGGACCCCTCTGACTCATCTAAGTCAGTATCAGATGTCAAGGATTCCTGTGGAGAATCCAAGTGTCTCCTCTTACACAATCTCTTCCTAGGGACTTCTTCATGGGGAGCATCCGAAGAAGCCTCGAGGAAGAGGGGCAGCCTCCAGGGTGGCTGAGACACTGGTGCCCGACGCTTGGATGTGGCCGTGGGTGCAGATGAAGATAACGGCCCTTTATGGGGAGGAGAGGTTGCTTCCACTGATGTGGTTGTCTGGGTAGACAACACCTTCCTCATCAGGTCGAACGCTCCCGGGTCCCGCATCGAAGAGTCCCCCGGTTCCGAGGAAATGGGAAGAATCCCCGACACGGGCACCGAAGGCATCGACCCCGAGGACGGAGCCGAATCGATCCGCCGAGGCCCGAGGGGAGAGTCTGAACCGAACGCCGGTTCGACTCTCGCCCCGGAACCAAGGACAGACCGTCGGCTCCGAGACTCGGTATCGGGTCCGACGGAGTCGAGGTGAGAGGAACAGACCGAAAAGGACGGTTCTGGACCCGAGGGCTCCACAATCAGTAGATCAGCCTCTTCCGGCTCCAAAGACTGAATCGGTCTCGGAGGAGGAATGGATGGAGATACAGGGAGGCCTTCAAGTTTCGACACCAACTGGGTGGAAACCGAAATAAGTTTGGAGAGGGCCGAATGCTCCAATAACTTCTGCACCACGCGATCCACATCGATATCCGAAAGTTTGGAGGAAGAACGGGTCGAAGGAACCGAAGACGGAGCCGACCTCAATAAGGTCAAGGAGGGAGCTCCATCACCGGTTCCAAGACTCGAGGCTCAGGAACCGATACCAGTTGAACACTCGGCCCGAAGTCTGTGGAACCGGTGATCTAACCTTTGTTGAAGAGCTCGGAGCCGATGACTTGGGCTCCGGCGTCTTGATTCCTTAGAGGACTTGATGCCTGGTCAGAAGCATCCAGAGCCTCCTGGAAAGAAGGTTTCAATAGACCTCTGTCCATTAGTTTCCTGCGCCTATCTGTCATGACCCTCCCACTAAAAGAGTGACAGATGGAGCAGTCCTCTTGCAAGTGGAGAGGGCCAAGGCAGTAGACGCAGGAACTATGGTTGTCAGTCACTGACATTTTCTGGCCACACTGACAACGCTTGAAACCTGACTTCACCTTCTCAGACATTATAGGAAAGAGAGACAAATCCAGTAATGCAGTCAAATCCGTTAAAGTTTGTCAAATCCGGTATAAAGTTTCCTCAACTAAGGTAAATTTATGAAGGGTGTAGGCCCCGAAAAATATTTAACCGATAAAATTAGTTAACGGTACCAATAACTCAACGAGACCACAACACAATCATACAGAATAATACTGAAACATCAAATAGAAATAGAATCCTAATAAAATATAACAAAATAAAGTTATATCTTAGCTTAGACTCTCGAGCTAGCTCCCAACGATGCGTATGCAGCAGCGGCAAACTAGATCTGAGGTAAAGGCAGAGGGGGATTGTGGGTATTAGATTGTCTCGAGCTTCTTCTCGATGCAGAGCTTGCAAGAGGCCGGCACGGAGCTGAGGATCGGCTCCGAACCCATGTGTAAGAACAAACGGCGAGATTGAACACCATCACATCTTGAGACTTGATATAGATCTCTCTCTCCACACACACACATGTATTATATATATATATATATATATATATATATATATATATATATATATATATATATATATATACACACATATATATATACATATATATATATATATATATATATATACACATATATATATATATATATATATATATATATATATATATATACACACATATATACACACATATATATATATATATATATATATATATATATATATATATATATATATACACACACACACACACACACATATAAATATATAGATCTCTCTACATATAGCTGACTGATCCTGAGAAGCCCCTCTTCATTCTTCTGAGCCAAAGGTACCAAAGACGGGAGGGTTGGGGCTGACCCTGGTGCAGAGCTTTATGGAGATAATCTGATCTAAGCTGTTCAGGGCCAAGACTCCAAGGGAAAGGGATGAGTATGACAAAGACTGAGCAAAACTCCACCCCTCAGACCCACTGCAGATGTCTCAGATCAGAGACCCACTCTGGTCTGAAGGAACCGGAGCAAGACTGGTCAGAGACATAAGAGCCGAGGAGGGAATCTTCCTCGGATCAGACACCTAAACCTCTTGTGGCTCTCTTACCCTGTGACACTGAAGCCACGGGTTCAATCAGAAAAGAAAGAATTGACTCGGCAGTTGCACTCATGGATCCGATGGTGGACTGGAGCTGGCAGGACTCCCATCTGAATCAGAGCCCCGAGAAATCGCTGCATCATCCTGTCCACATATGCCTCTGTCAGACTACTCTAAGACCTGGATGATGCTGTGGATGATGGTCTGGAATGCATCCTCAATGTCTGGAACACTTGTGAAGGTAGGGCCGGAGGGAAAGGCTTCAAAATGCACTCCAATGTATGGCCTCTGCTAGTTGGATCTGAATGTTTAGGATCAAAGAAGGTGGTGGACAGTAAATGGGAGATCACAGTAGGGGCTAAGCCAGTCAAATCAAAACAGATCAGATTGATGACCTTCCTAAACTTCTCTGAAGGCTCAGAGGAAGTTCACAGATTTTGGAAGAGGTCATTTCCTTGACTCAGAACCAACTTGCAATGCTTGGGAGAGGGTTTGAGCCCCAGTAGAAGCTAAAAATAAGCCTTTTGAGATTAATTTATTGCATTTATCAGACAGCACCCTACAGTTGAAAGTGGCACAAATGGCACATGGAGAGTTGAGATGGGCAGCTCCCAGACAATACATGCATTTCTTGTGGGCATCAGAGTTGGGGATCTTATGCCCACAAGAAGTGCACTTCTTGAAACTTATAGGTGTCTCAGACATGTTACAAAATCAGAGAAAATTAGCAAACCCTGAAGAGAAAAAAGGGTTATACAACTAATAGTGAAACCCGAATAGAAAAAAGGCTTAACTAGACACCAAGTCACAAACCTTTCATCTAAAATAAACAGTGATACTTGTATATATCTATATAGGTTCATAGGTGTGTACTAGGCCAATGGCCCTGGAGCCTTTACAAGCCTAGCCCATAGAAGTGCCCTGGCATCATGCCACCATTAGTTCCCAGTGCATCTATGAAGTAGAGTCAATGGAGTGATCCCCGGGGTGAACTTTCTATTTCCCATCCACTCATCAAGATTTCTCTTGAAAAGGGCCTATGAGGTGCTCTGCTTGACATGTATGGGAAGTCTATTCCAGAGCATAGGCAGTCTCTGGGTTATGAACCTGTCCCTCCAGCAAGTTCTGTTGATTGTAGTAATGAGGTTGAGGTCTCTGGAGCATGTGGTGCGGAGGGATTGAAATTTCTTTAGGTGCAACATTTCTAACAGGGCTGGGTCAGACATGGCTTTGTAAGTTAAGCAGATATTGCCTCTCAATAGATGATATGAGGAGAGAAAAGCTGGAGATTTTTGAGTCTGTCCATGTAGTGCATGTGTTTAAAGCCTAGGATCCTCTTCAAGAGGTACTTTTGTGGCTTTCCAGTTGTTGCAGGTATTTAGTGCGGTACATACCAAATGGGGCATTATACTCTATGTTTGGTCTAATGACAGAAGAGTAGAGAGAGATGATGACCTCTTTCTTCCTGGATGCAAAATCCTTGGTAATGAGATGTGCCACATTTCTGACCACAACGGCAATGGGGTGGTCAAAGGAGAGGTTGCTGTCAACCTGTGTCCCCAGACCTCTTATAACGCCTTCAGTGTTCAATGGGCTACCATCAATGTGGTAATTAGTGGGAACTGAATTTTTCCTAAAAAGAATGACTACGAATTTTTTGGCATTAAGCTTAAGGCCATGGCTTCAACACCAGTCGTTGGTCTCAGTGAGGCCTTTCTGTAGGATGTCTACATCACTTTGGGAGTTAATGGCTCCCACTTTGCAATCTTCTGCAAACTTGGTCAGCTAGAGTACCTCCGTGTTGGTCTTGACTTCTGAGAAGTAGATGCCAAGCAGGAGAGAACCCAGGACCGATCCCTGTGGGACTCAACTTGTGACTGGTCAGCAGTCTGACTTGGAGTCTGCTACTTTCACACTGTAGACTCTGTGATCCAATTTGCAACCCATCTAGTAATATAGGAGTTGATGCCTAGTTTGGTGAGTATCAATAATCCCTGAGTGGGGAATGGTATCAAAGGCCTTGGCCAGATCGAGGTAGGCTTATGAACTGCCTTGCCATCATCCACAGATCTGGTGATCGACTCAAAGTCAATCAGTTTGAGCAAGTAAGATCTATCCTACACAAAACCAAATTGCGTGGGATTCCATAGTTTGGGGAGTCCCTATATCCTTGTTAAATTAGGTCCAAGATGATGCACTCCACAGTCTTACATATCAGACTCAAGCTAATGGGGTGATAATTCCCAAGGTCTGTAGTCACTCCCCCTTTATAGAGAGGGATGATTAAAGCAGTGCGCCATTCTGTAGGGACAAAGCCTGAGGTGAGGCTGTGATTGAACAGGGCACACAGGTGTGGTGCCAGTTCATTTTACAGTTCATGCAGAACACAGCCAGATATATTGTCTGGTCCCACGGAAGCTGTATTCTTGGCATTGGACAATGAAGCTTTACCCTGTGCTGCAGTAATGCTGGGTGCCTGGAATTCTTCCGGTATTGTGATTGGTCCTTGGGGGGGGGGGGGGGTTATGTTAGCACCGAATCGGTCAGCCAGTATGTTGGCAATATCTGTTAGCTCAGTATAGGAGGTACCATTGTGCAGTAACTCTGAGCTAATCTGTGCATTGCCATGGAGATTCTTGATATAACTGTAGAAGGCTTTGTGGTTGTTTTTAGTGTCTGCCACAATTCTGCCTGTATAGCTAGCTTTAGAGGTTCTGATGAGGGATCTCAACTTTTTGTTGAGGCTAATAAGGGAGCTTTCCAGTCTTGGGATGTCATCTTTTTCTGCATCAGTTTTTCCTTCTGTTACCGAGTTTAATGGCAGGGGACCACCAGATTGGCTTCCTTTTTTTTGGAAGAGTGTGTCTTGGTTCTGTTGGGTATGGCTAGTTCCATTCATTTGTGTGTGTGTTCACACAGTGCATTGGTGTATGATTCGCTGGTCATGCACCTATTTTCCATTTGCATGGGTGCTGTGAAATTAGCCACCTCAGTTTTTAGGAGCCCAACGTCAGCTTTGGAGAAGTTTTTCATGGTGGTTACCTTTGCTGGTGCTGTGGGTGAGATGTGGATTTTCATGGTAATTAGTTTGTGGTCAGACCTAACCAGGGAGAAATTGTTGGTGTTAAGCAACAGTTGCCCATGTTAGGAATAACCAGGTCAAGGATGTTGCTTTCTCTAGAGGGAGTAAGAATGAACTAGTCCAGTGCACTAGAATTAATGAATTCCAGGAAGCGTTGGGCAAGTGTACTGGTGCACAAGTAGTTTTACTAATGGTAGAAAAACAAACTGCAAAAAGATCCAAAATCACACAAGGAATGCTGAGAACAAATCACTTTATGACGCAAAGCTTTCGGGTATGAACCCTCTCTCAATACTAAATACATACATATACACAAAGCAACTGCTTTTATACAGGCCTAAACCCTGAACTCCTCAAAAGGTGGCAGCAAATGAATTTGAAGCTAAGCTTAGACTATATGTCACTAATGAATGAGTATTTTATGTCTGTTGAGCAAGATTTAAAGACTGAAATTATCAAATTAGATGAAGAGCTGAAATCACTTGTATGTTTTTCAGAGATGTTACCTAAATATAACCATCTATTCATTAAATTTCGTGAATTAGATGACAAGCTTGAACTAGTTAAGAAAAGAAAACTTTCTCGAGACATTAATGATTTCAGAGTGGGTCACATCTTCTCTTGGCCCAGGAATGACCCAAGAGAATCAACTATGGTAACATCTAACAAAAATCACAATGCAAAAACTTTTGCTGGTACTTCTATTAGGGCGCTAGATGTATTTCAGCCCCTTGATTCAAATTTGACTGTTGGCGCCAATTCTATACAAACAGACACTGTCACTTCAACTCCTTCTGAGTCTGTAACCATTGCCTCTTCTAGTAGCGTTAACACTGACGCTGTAATGACGTCCGCTATGGACACCTCATCAACTGCTGCCTTGAACCTGGTATCGGATGTGCAGCATGCTAGTAAAAAAACGCATCAGTCGACTTTAAACTTCACAGAGAAGCGGTTTCAGTTAGAGAAACCGAACGTGTGCAGGACTCTTTAAACAAGAGGGAACCATTATCGATGAAGCAAGAGACTTCCTCAATGAAACGCAAGTACAACAGTCCGTTGAGACAGGGCAAGAATGCCCATAAGTAGTGAGAGGTATTCTAAACCTCTCATCCTTTGTTTTGAGTGATTCTCATGTGTCCCTTCTTTCAAAAGGACTGAGTTTCATACCTATGACTAATTTAGATTTAGTTGATATTATTACCGACTTGAAAATGTTTGTGAGAAATTTAAATTTAAAAATTTTGTTTAATGTTAGTACTGCTCCTAATAACATTCCTAGAAAACGTAGTGTTTTTATACCTGTGAATACACCTATTACTACTGCCTTTTGCAATGTCTGTGAAGCTGATTTTAGGCAACAGTTTAATGTCTGTGATAGAAAATTTACTTATAATTTAACCTATGAGCAACATCTTGCCTTGCAGAATCTCAAAAGGAATAGTGAAATCATCATTAAGCAGGCAGATAAGGGTGGAAGTATTGTGATTATGGATAGAGCTTGCTACAATTCATCAATGGATAAGCTAGTAATGGATACTTTGTCCTTTAAAAAAATAGTTTTCTGGATGTAAAGAAACATATTACTGACGTTAATTTACATGTTTATGACATGCAATTTAATAATAATATTAGTTTGGAATTATTTAACTTTTTTTCTGTACCCTGTCCATCTATACCTCAGTTATAATGGACTTCGAAAATACATAAGTGTTTGTTAGACCCTCCCATGAGACCCATTGTTTCTGGCAATGGGTGGGTAACCGAACCTGTTTCGGTTTACCTTCAGAAACAATTGTTTCCTTTTTTAGATAAATGTAATTATGTTTTGAAAGATACTGGTGATTTTCTCTTCAAACTTTCAAAGTGGTATTACAGCGAACCATGTAATCTGAATGATTTTCTATTTGTCACATTAGACATTGTGTCGTTGTTCACTGTTATCCCTAATTCGTATGGCATAGAGTCCATCAGGAAGTTTTTGACTACTGAAAAATCCTTAGTTAGTGAATCTATTCAAAATATATGTCAATTGTTGGACCTAGTACTTAGCCATAATGTTTTCATTTTCAATCAACAACCGTATCTGCAGGTCAACGGGGTCGCCATGGGCACCCCCGTGGCCAATACATATGCAAACCTTGTACTGCATCAGTGGGAATTAGACAATTTGCATGATGGAAAAAAAATTTTTGACACACGTGTTGTGTTCTATCAACGGTTTGTTGATGATTGTTTTTTAATTTGGAGTGGATCTAGGGACAGCTTAGAAGAATATCTTGTACACTTGAACAACACGACATCATTTTTGAAGTTTAAGTCGACCATTACTAGTAAAGAGGCTTCCTTTGATGTTAACATCTTTTACAAGGATGGATTATTGGGCACTTCTGTTTTTAAGAAAGAGACATATGTGGGTAGATATGTGCATGCGGACAGCATGCATGCCCCGCATGTCTTTCGAGGTGTGATTAAGTCTCAATTTATTCGAGTGAGTAGGCTCAACACAGACGATATTGTCTTTAATGAACAGTTAAATGATACATTTAAGGATTTTGTTTATTGTGGCTATGCATTGTCTATTTTAAATGAGATGAAGAATCAGGTATCTAACAACAGGCATTCATTATATGCCCCATATTTCAGGAATTATAATCTTACGAACCCTGATGTTGTGATAAATCAAGTTGTAAACCCTACTGTGCAAAGATTTAGATATGTGACTGGTTTTGCAAGTAAGGTCTCCCTTGTTAAGCGTGACTATCTATAAGTATTGGCCTATTTTAATGGCATCCCTGAACTTACAAAGTTGTCAGGTGAGAAGCCATTCTTCAGCTTAAGGAATATGAAAAGTCTCAAAAGTCTGGAATGCTATAAAGAATATCGCCCTCCCTTGAATTTATGCTTTGATAGACCCATCTACTCTACATCTAATTTTGGTACATATGCATGTCTTAACTGCTCCTGTTGTTCGGACTTGATCAGATATGTGGAATCTAATAGTTATGTGCATACGATCACACACCATACATATACATTTTCTGTAAGAGCTACTTGTACCACTACCAATGTGGTGTACATGGCATCATGTTCTGTATGTCCTGCATACTACATTGGTAAGACTACTGTAGACTTAAGGACAGGATTATTGAACACAAGTCAGAAATCAGGAGGCAGTATACTCAGAATGCCTTGTATAAGCATATTGAGACGTGTGGGGACAGGCATACATTTAGATTTAGAGTTATTGATTTGGTGATTCCCTCACTCAGATGTGGTGATATTAATAATTTTCTTGAAACTAAAGAATATCAATGGATAGTACGTTTGGGAGCTGATAGTCCTCCTGGCCTTAACAGTACAGTAAGCATTAAACCTATTCTTGTTGGATTACAACGTAGGTTGAAATGATATTTTTATCAACCTGTGCACATGAACATGTTTATACATTGATGTTAATAAGTGCATCTGTTGTGTACATGTATGTATACACCTATGTTTTAATGTTTTTAGAGTTTGTATTAAACATATAGGTATATATGTATATTTTTATTTTTATAATTAAGCATATATATGTGCTAGATTTAGATTCATATTGCTTTGAAATTTGATCATATATATGCATATGTGTAGCTTCTTTTTTAACAAATGTTTTCTTGCAGTATGTTTCTTTAAATAATTTTTTAAACTGCACATTTAAATAGGTCATGTGACTTTGGCTGCAGTCACATGACTACTAGGCCTGTATAAAAGCAGTTGCTTTGTGTATATGTATGTATTTAGTATTGAGAAAGGGTTCATACCCGAAAGCTTTGCGTCAAAGTGATTTGTTCTCAGCATTCCTTGTGTGATTTTGCACAAGTAGTTTTCCCAGTTGATGGAGGGGTAGTTGAAGTCACCCAGTATGAGAGTGTTGGGTTGGACCCTACTAATTTCCAGGGTGCTTAGGAATGAGGAGCGAGTCTTGGGACATGGTTGGAGACCTATAGCAGGCTACGACCTGAATCGCAGTCTTATCCACTGTTAGTTGGACCTGAAGTATCTCCAATGCGTTATGCTGGGCTACTAGTCTGGAGGGGTGCATATCCTTTATGAATATGGTGACACCACCACCTTAGGAGCTTTGATCCATGTTCAGGGGCCGAAAGGTGTGGAATGCGTTATAGCCTGGTAGCGCAGTGGTGCTTTCTGCTGCTTTAAGCCAGGTCTCCATTACAGCACCAATGTCGATGTTCTCCATTTTGAAGATTATTTCGATTGAGTGCATCTCAAGATTTAGACTTTTAGCATTGAGCAGAATGACCCCAAATTGCATTTATTTACAGCTGTTAAGGTGGTAATTTGGTCTTTGGAACACCTCCTAAAAAAGGCACTATGGGGTGGCAACAGCCTTAGTCAGTATCCGGAAACCTAGGGATGAGAGATGCAGGCCATCTCTGGCAAAGCATCGAGGTCAGTCAATCATGTCATCCCAAGCAGACAGATACTGGATTCTCCTTAGAATGACACCAGAATTGAAGTTGATCATTTTTTGCTTGTACTGCGGTATCATTCTGGATGACAGTAGGATGCTGCTCAGGGCGAGGGTCATACCTGCCTGGTCCACATAATCCGAGAGCTCCTCTATGTCTCTTCATGTAGTCCAGGATGGTGCATCTCAGGTCATTAACACCCGCATGGACAGAGTCATACTTGTACTTGTTGTGGAGTGACCCGAGTGCGTGTGTTGTGTCGGACCCTGGCAACCGACAGACAGCTGACTATTATGCACGTTTTCCAGATTGGATATACAAGTGCATCTCTCAAGTCTGAGCATTGGGAGGTAAGAGGAGAGGGTTGTCTGTGTACATATGGCGGTTGCTACACTGCCTCAGAATGCCCAAGTTCACCAGGTTAATAGGAGAAAGCACAGGGAACTTAGAGTTGTGTACACTTACCATAAATGTAGATGTTCTAGTGTATTCACTGTTGCAGTCATTACATTTGGGTAATCTGCTGACAGGTTGCCCTCAGTAGGCCTGAATAGCAAAGTCTTGGGTCCTGCGTCGGTTGCTTCTCTTCTTCCATGATGTCAAGTTGTCAGGACTATAAAACTTGCAGCAGACGCCATTTTAATCAGTTTTTCTTGCCCCAGATGTCAGGTGCCCCCCAAATGGGGGGAGCAAAAAAAAAATATATATATATATATATATATATATATATATATATATATATATATACACACACACACACACACACACACACACACATAAATATACATGTAATTTAGAACACAATATACCTCCAACTAAAAGCAAATACACCAAAAAGGCTTTTGAGCATAGTAAGAGAAAGAAGAGGTATAATAAGAGAGAAATAGAGGGCTGGCAGGTGCGTAACCAGGACTGCAACAGTGAATACACTCGAATATCTACATTTATGTTAAGTGTACACAGCTGTACTATGTTCTTCGTGTTTCACTGTTGCAGTCATTACATTTGGGTAGAATCCCAAAGCTATGGTTGGAAGGATGGAATTATAAAGCATTAGGAACAGCTATAAGGCCCTGCAGGACAGCAGTGGCAAAGCCTACTCTGGATTTAGATGAGAGGTAAATAGTAATGTTTCGTGAACGTATGAACTGAGCTCCAAGTAGAAGCTTCTAGAATGTCTCTGGTAGAAACTCCTCTGAGAAAGGCTGCAGAAGTAGATGCAGCCCTGGTGGAATGGGATCTGATCCCCTTGGGGACAGGTTTACCATGGTGCATGTAGCAGAAAATAATACAATGGCTTATCCATTTTGAAATAGTCTGCTTTGAAATAGCCTTTTCCTCTGCCCCTGCAACAAATGCCACCAGTAATTGCTCAGATTTCCAGAGAGATTTTTGTCCTGTGTAAGTAGAATCTTAGTTGTCTGTGTACATCCAATGAAGGCAGAATCTGATCCCCCTTGTTCTGTGGATTTGGGAAAGAAGCTGGCAGATGAATGGTCAGATTAAGAGCCACACTGGATACCACACCTTAGGCATAAAGGATGGATTGGTCCCAAGGGCCACCCTGTCCGGATAAAAGATAATGAAAGGCTCCACTACCATGAGGGCCTGTAGTTCTGAAATCCTTCTAACTGAAGTGACTTCCAAGAGAAAAAAAATTATGTCTGCAATAGCAGCTGGTTCAAAAGGAGGTAAGGAGTTTTTCCAACACAAAATTGAGGTCCCATTTAGGAGTTGGTGCTCTCCTGGGAGGTCTCAAATTTTTGGCCCCTCTGAGGTACTGCTTTAGCAGGGGATGTGAAAAGAGAGGAGGCTCTGTGATGTAATGAGCCAAAATGGCACAGGCATGGATTTTTAAAGAAAAAGATAGGCCCTTATGAAGCATCTCAGTTAAATACTGCAGAATTTGAGGAATATTGGGCATTGCTACGTTTATTCCTTGTGCTTGGTTCCAGGCACAGAATCTCTTCCTTTTATCAGCATAAGATTTTCTAGTACTAGGCCTTCTAGCCCCCAAAATTTCATCCATCACAGATTTACTGAGAGGTGCAACTGGTGAAATTAGTTGATTAGCCATGCTGTAAGATTCAGAGTTTGGAGCTGTGTGCACAGAATTTGATAGTTCTGCTGAGACAGTAGATAAGGTGTCTGAGGCAGGAACCACGGAGGAAGGTGTGACATATTGCATAGGAGCGGGTACCAGTGTTGGCGAGGCCAGTCTGGAGCAATCAATCATTTTCGTTTTTTCCTGTCTGACTTTTAGTAAAACCTTGGAGAGCAGAGGGGGATAGGCATAGACTGATAAGTTTTTTTTGAAGGATAGAGCATCCACTTTCCAAGCATTTTTATGATGAATTCTTGTGCAGAATTTGTCCAACTGATAGTTTTGGGGGAAGAGGCAAAAAGATCTATGCCCGGGCTCCCCCAGTTTCTTGCCAACATGCAGAAGATTTGTGGATGCAATTTCCATTTGTGTGGGTCCATAAGATTTCTGCTTAGTTTGTCTGCCAGAGTATTTTGCTTTCCTGGCAGGAATTGAGCTTGTAGATGTATTTGCTAAGTCAAGGCTGTGTTCCACAAGGCCATGGTTAGTCTGCAAAGGGGGTAAGAGTGGGTACCCCCCGCCTGTTTATGTACCACATAACTGTGGTGTTGCCCGTCTATCAGTAGTTGTCCTGGATGAACAAAGTCCTTGAAGGCTGTCAGAGCATTCTGTACAGCTAGCATTTCTTTCTGGATAATATGCAAGTGCATTTGATTTGGGCGACATTCTCCCTGAAAGCATCTCCCTGCCAGATGGGCCCCCCCAAGCATAATCTGATGAGTCTGTAGTCAGGGTTTGGGTGGCAGGGGGTGGAATGAATGACAGTCCCTTGTTTTGGTGACAGGCCTCTGCCCACCATAGGAACTCTTGCTGCAGGCAAGGAATGATAGGAATTATTGTTTCCAGGCTGTGACAATATTGACTCCACAAGTTTTTTGAATGACAGTCCCTTGTTTTGGTGACAGGCCTCTGCCCACCATAGGAACTCTTGCTGCAGGCAAGGAATGATAGGAATTATTGTTTCCAGGCTGTGACAATACTGACTCCACAAGTTTTTTAGATACCACTGAAGTTTCCTCATATGCAGTCTTGCATATGGAATTAGTAGAATGCAGGAAGCCAAAAACCCCAAGGCCTGCAGAATTTGTCTTGCAGATAGCTGGGTTTTATGGCCACTTGTTTGAAGTATGTCATCAACTGAATTTGTTTGTCTGGCGTGAGGTAAGCCATCTGGGTAGTTGTATTTCAAGCTTGCACCCAGGAATGTAATTAGAGAGGGTACCAGTTGAGATTTCTTTTCATTTATGGTGTACCCCAGGCATGTTAGAAGGCTTTTTACAAATGCCAGATGCTGTAGGAGAGTGTCCTTGTTTTCTGCCTGAATTAAACAATCGTCCAGATAAAGATAAATTTGAATGTTTGTCTGCAAAATGCAATTACTGGTGCCAGGCACTTTGTGAAGACCCTGGGCACAGTAGATAAGCCAAAAGGCAGTGCAGAGAATTGGTAATGCAAATAGCCTGCTTTGAAGCGGAGGTATCTTCTGCAAGATTCCCTGATTGGGATATGCAGGTAAGCCTCTTTTTTAAGTCTAGAGTTACCAACCAGGCACCCTTGCCCGGCATAGGCAGTAACTGTTGTAGAGTCAGCATCTTGAATTTTGGAATGTCCAGGAAAGTATTTAGAATTGATAAGTCCAGAATTGGATGCCATGATTTGTCTGTTCTGGCTACCAGGAAAAGTCTTGAATAAAAACCTTGCTCTTTTTCCTTTTCTGATACTGGTTGAATAGCCTCCATATCTATGAGGGACATAACTTGTTTCTGGGCCTCTGCCCACTGATTTGGAGGCAGATCTGGCTATCCGTTTGGAATTTGCAACATGTGGAAATGAAATCTGTATCCCTGGGATACTATATTTAAAACCCACCTGTCCTGGGTAATTAGATGCCAGTTTTATGCATGAAGTGCTAGTTTTCCCCCCAAAGGGGCTGCAAAAAGATAAGTGCTTGGAAATGGCAGAGGAAAGTCATTGAGACTTTTTACTGTATGGGTGCTTTGCTACTTCCAGATTTGGAGGTGGAGGCACCCCATTGTTTTGTTCTGTAAGTTCCTTGTGACTGAAACCTGGAGCCTTTGGAGTGTCTGGGTTTGACCGGAGCAGCTCTGTTGGATACTGGAAAGGACCAATCCTTAGTAGGCCCGTGCCTACTGAACCTGGGTGGCTGCACTTGTAGGAAATCTTTTACAGTTTGCATAGATTTAGCTTATTCTTCCATCTTTTTCAAAACTACTTCTGCCTTATTACCAAATAGACTGCCTTGTTGTAAAGGAGCATCCAACAATTTTGCTTTAACATGATCAGGCAGATTTTGCTCCTCGAGCCAAGCATGCCTTCTTATCATAGATCCAGTTACGGCGGCCCTGCAAAAGGCCTCCAAGGAATCAAAACCACATTGCAAAGTATGCTTGCCAACTTGTTCAGCTGAATGCAATAAATCCTGTAACTATTTTCCACAGAGTCAGAAATCAACATTTTCTGTTTCAGTAAGCCCAGGACATGCTGTTGATATTTAAGCATATGAAATTGACAGTTTAAAGCCCTGATTGCCAGAGTTGCAGAAGTGTAAACCTTCTTACCCCATCTATCCAGCGCCCTGGAGTCTATCAGAAGGGGTAGGATTTTTAGCAGTAGAAGCCTTAATACCCTTGGGACCCTGAGAAATTGTTACAGGGTCAGCGGTACAGTTTTTAAAAAGAAACTTGTGGGAGTCTGGCTTATTAGGAGCCGGAGGCAGGGAATCATGAGCCATGCTGGATTCTGAGAAAACATAATCAACAATGCCTAAAACGGGAGGTATAGCCAAAGGCCTATGCTGAGAAAGAAGGAAATCCCTAAGCCTCTTTTTGGATTCTGAAAAATCCTGACTCTTCCAATGAAAATGTCCCCTTAAGTTATGCAAAGTTTCTCCAAAAGAAAAATCCTCAGGAGGAGAAGCAGAAGGGATGGATTCTTCTGCATCAGAGTCCTCATAAGGTGGAAGAGAAAATTCCTGATCAGAGGAGGAATCAGAAGAAATGGAAACCTGATTTGAAGATTCATAATCCGTGCCTTGCCTAGGCCTCTTAGCAGGAGGGGGTTGGGAACCCCCGATAAAGGTAAATAAATCCTCAGCCATTTTGATCATTTATTTTTTTAGGCATAGGGACCTGAACACGTGGCCCATGCGTTGGTTTTTTAGACATAGAAATTAGTTTTGGCCTTGTTTTTGATGAGGACGTCGGTTTAATGTACAAATCTTTAGGTCTGAAAACACCCTCTGAAGCTGGTGCCTGCTCAGCGGCTCCGGACCCATCTAAGGGAGACACATCCGCGGGTTCAGTACTTGAATGGGTCTCGGTAGAGGCCTGCGAATCAAAAGTAGCAGGCATCAGGGGCTGCGAAAGCGCCTCACTGAGTACCGCCAACTTGCTTAGGAGAAGCTTAGTCTTTGGTTTTGGACCTAGACTGTCTTTCTTTGTGTTTTTTTGTGAATTCTGGTAGTCGGATTGCTAACAGATGACATTTCTGGATAGTTAAATCTTGAGCCAAAATATTTAGAAGCAAAATTATATAAACTCTTAATAGTGCGTTGGTTAAATTTAGCACAAAAAACGACAGCAGGGCACGTTGTGGTCAGGGCCTAGGCAAGGAATACAGTACAAATCAAAATCCTTATGAGGTATTTGCTTCCCACAAATAATACAATTAACTTTTACTGACATCGGTAAGGAGCAAGAAAAAGTTTCCACAACAGGGTACTTCGCTTCAGGTTGAAGACTTCAGTTCTGAAACTCAAGAACGAAAATTTCAGGAGTCGGCTGACCGGCACCTGCGAACTGCTTCTGCTTCGAGCACCGCACGGCAAGAAAAACTGATTAAAATGGCATTGGCTGCATGTTTTATACCCCTGACTACCTGACGTCATGGAAGAAGAGACAGCAACCGATGCAAGACCCAAGACTTTGCTATTCATGCCAACTGAGGGCAACCTGCAGGCAGATTACCCAAATGTAATGACTGCAACATTGAAACACGAAGAGCATCTGACCTTTAGACATGCAGATGGTCATTATTAATACGTGCTGGAGCGGTTTCCTTATAGGACGTTTAGTGCTGTTAGCACTTGTGCGCTATAATAATTGCTACAATAAGCCACATGAGGTGCTAGGTGAATAAGCTAGTTAAATGCAAGAGAGAAGGGAACTAGCAAGATCTAAGGGAAAAATTGAAAAGCAGACTTTCTGGCACCTGTAATAGTTTACCCTAGTTTAGTGGTGCTACAAGGAGCGCAAACACGGGCTTTTAAAGCAGAGTTAAAAAGGAGCTAGAAACCACTCCTCTTGTGGTAGATAGGCTACCTAGTGCTTACCACTCCCACTGATAAGCTGGGAGGCTTCCCTCCAACACAGAAAGGTCTGGGGAACTCAAAGTACAATACAGTCCTGAATGCAGCAAATCTATATCTGGACTACTCTAGAAACTTACAGGAAAGGAGGGAAAACAAGCTAGAACTTTTTTTTTCAAATATAACAGTAGCAAATGAGCACACTGACAAACAAATTAACCAATAAAAAAGCTCAAAACTGAGCCCTGCTCCAGCAGTCTTCAATCAGACAAGTTCTAGCTGTACCACTCCTGCCACTAGGGTGTAGTGGAACCTTCTCCAAAAAAAAAAAAAAAACCTGCCTGGATTAGTGCTCAAGTTATACAAACAAAGCTAGATTCAGCACGTCTAAATCTACTCTATCCTACAGCAAACAATGCGCACCAATTTCAGAATGAAAGTTCAAATAAGCAGGAACAATAAGCCTTTAACCAGAAATTCCCAGCTCAGAAGGGCATAATCTACCCTCTCCTCCCACAAGAGTGCAAACCTTCTTAATGTAAAACAACTGGCCTGAAGCACACATGCTGAAACCAAAAGGCTAAGAATAACCGTTATAATTTAATCAGGCTACTAACAAGCAGTAATAAATGCAGCAGAATAAATGCAATTGAGTACTTTTAAGAACCGGTAGCAAAAGCAAAATAATGTAATAAAGTATGAAGAAACACAAATACAGTAAAAGGAAATGAATAAAGTGCAATTTTTTTCCGGTTAAGTAGGAAGGGATGAAACAATACTTTAAGGATGAGAAACTAAGGGGGTGGGGCCTTCCCAAATGATCTCTCTACTCTGTAGAATAAGCTGATGAGATGGGACTGGGAGGAGTGTCCAAAATGAGATTTATAGTAGGGGTGGGCAACTCAAAAGCCACCAAATTTAAGAACACAAGGACTGGGCAGGTGGGTAGGAAACTCAAACTCCAACAGAACAGAGAATATATATATATATATATATATATATATATATATATATATATACATATATATATATATATATATATATATGTGTGTGTGTGTGTATATATATATATATATATATATATATATATATATATATATATATATATATATATATGTAGAGAGAGAGAGAGGAGTATATCTAACAGACATATCTATCATGATAGATACGAGAAAACTGCAATAAAACATGAAAATGGCAAAGTACCAAGAGTAGTACAAACAATGAGAAAAAACAGCAGGAGACAAAGGAGAATACCCTGATGCCAGCGACAGCTAGAGGGAAGAATGTAGTCACTAACAGCAACGAGAAAAAAACTATAATCAAAAGTTTGAGGGAAATTATAAAGATACAGTTCTTACTGATCAAGATAGACAGTCTTACCATGACGACGGCAAATGAGATGGGAGGAGTTGGGCACAGAATAGAGCATTATGGATAGAGGGAGGAGCTTGACAATCAGATCCAAAGTCTTGTGTATGCAGAAGAGCTGGATCAGAGGCTCATATCCTACACCCATTTGTGAGGAAGACTGAAAGGATCAGATCAGAACATTAACACCCGCTCCTAAATGGACTGGTCGCAAACACTAAATTCATTTGACCCTAAACACTGATGCAGAGCTACTCACCTCTTTACTTACTGACCTGCAAATCTCCTGGTTTCCAGTAATCCAAAGACTATACAAAACTAAAGCTAACAACTGGTTAACCTATGAGCTTAAAGCTCTTCAGCTCAGACAAAGCACTGCATTCTTGGAAAGCAATTCCTACTACTATAAACAAACAGCACTACGCAGCTATGCAACCTTGTCAAGCAAGCTATACACCGTCATAAAAGTCATCTGATGAAATCACAAAGCCTCGCTAATAAATATCACCCAAAATTGCTCAGGAGGTAGTCAACCATCTTACAGGACAAAAGAGCCTTCCCTCCATGAATTCTACATCCTCTCAACTTTTTGCCACGGATTTCCTCTTATTTCAGCAACCTTCCCAGCCCTCTCTCTAGCCAGTGCCAAACTGCATTTGTCACTGCTACCTCCCCTCCTTACAACCCTTCATTCTACTCATGCAAGGACATCCTCCCTCTGCTTGGGCGGATTAAACTTAACAGCACCCCCCTCCCCGTATAGGCAGCCTTCACCCATGGTTCATCACTGTGGAGACATCAAAATACCATTCAAACATCTACAACCTGTGTATTACAATTATGCCCAATATTAGGAAAGTGTCATAGTAAAACCTTTCCCTGAGAAAGCCAATCCCTAAAATCCAGACTTCTGGCCTACTTCTATTCTACCTATCCTAGGAAAGGTTCTGGAATAAAATACTTCTACTTGCAACTAACTCAATACACCAACCAATATTACCTTTTCTCTCAAAAGCAGCACGGCTTTTGGTCTGGTTGCAGTACACACAGAGCTAGACACTCAGCAACAACATTCTTCATGGAATGGACAAAGGTCTAAATACTGCATTTATTTTTCTTTTTTTCCTTTTTTTTTTAATCATCCCACTAGAGCCCTTGATCTTGCTGATCACGTAGTTCTAGGCAATCTCACTGAAATATGGATTAGTGATGACAGTGCCCTGGTTCAAAAACTACCTAAATGCTACTTCAGTTAATCAATCTCTACATCAGTCCCTCTATAGGAATGTGTCCCTCAATGATCTATTCTGGCACCTCTCTTTTCTATCCACATTAACAAACTTTCTTGTAGCTTATTTTATTTTTCATGCCCTTAACTCAATGGCTTAGAGAGAAACAATTACTGCTGAACTCCTTCAAAGCAAAAAATGCCTTTTCTCATTAGCTCCCTTATTTCCAAGCCTCTAAAAATCCTCATCTTAGTAGTATTATTTTAAAATTTTGGGATTTGGTTGGATCCCTTCCCAAAAAGCCAACTCCATCTGGACTATACGCAAGTACATGCACGCACACGCAAGCATGCAAGCGCACACAAACACCCACATCAACTTTCTCCTATTCCAAGCTACTAGGATCCACCCCCTTCTCTATAGAGACCCTGTAGAAATGTAACAGGTAAAGGTATTTTAGTGGGTCAGCTGGAATAATGTCTCCTAACTGCAGCATCTGCTAAAAGAAACGCATCCACCATTTACTCCATCTCAAATGCCATCTGCAGATTCCTCACCCACTCTACAAGAAATGAACAGTACTGAATAATCTCTGAAAAAGCCAACTAGCTACCTGTGAAGCAATGTACTGACTTTTCTACTATGACCCCTCTTCTCACTAGCCACACTATTAGAAATGCACAGACATACAACTTTAGAACTATACCCAACTCATGTCCTCTCCTCTACCACCCCCAAACCAGACTTTACTGCACAGACCATACTTTCTCAGTCCTTCAAAGTGTGGGAATATCGCCCTTTTCTTACGGATAATTCTTCTTATTCCATTTTTCAGATTAGAAATAAAAGCAGATTTCAAGACTAAAGGGAAATGCAACTGGCTATCTCTCGTCGTCATAACCTCTTCATACCCTTCTTCCCTCCACATATCTTACTAACTACATTTGAGTGTGATCTCCGATTTCTACTCTGTATAGAATGTGTTTTGTCAGTCTGTATACATCATTTATATACTATCTTTATAACCTCAAGCAAACTAGGACACTCACTTTGTATACAACACAATACTGCACTTTGCCATTTACTCTGTACAGAACGTCATGCATTATATTTACCCCAGGGTGAGTGAAATAGGTCCAATGGGATCAGTGTTCTACCCTGGTTAAGAAATTCAAAATAAAAATGCTACGGTAGAAGGTGTATACATTTTAGCACCCCACAAAAAAACTGTCAAAAGCCCTGCAATCTTTGTCTAGTAACAATAAGGCATTTAGCATTGGAGCAGGAAACAGATGGGGCTATACAGGGTTATGGAAAAGAAATGCATAGATCTGTGGAGCCTTGTAAAGTCCATCTGGCTTTAGTTACAGCAGCTTGACTTGCAGATCCGGAACAGTCAAATGTGGCCCTAGGCAGGGTAATGAATTGGGGGCCCCTTCAGCCCTCCCCCACAACCATTCCAGTGTCCCATTACTTGGCATTTCCCCCTCCAGTTAAAATAATTATACTCTTTTCTTTACTTCTACAATGATTACATTTGTATTTAATTTAAAAAAAGAAGTTGCGTCTTACCAGAATGTTCCATCTGTGTTGTTGATCTTCACTAATCCTTAACTGTAGGCTCGGTTCTCAGCCTTGCAAATGACTCGGCAGTTTATTTCAGCTCGCGCCTTCCAAACTCTCAAGCTAGGTTTTACCCATAATGCTCCTCTCTAAAATGACTCCAATCAAGTTTGCTAAATTAGTGGTGGAGAAATAGCAAAAAGAATAAGAGACGAGATGTGTGTCCCTAATATGAAGCCAGTTCTGGGAAATGTCGATCCACCAAGAATCTCAATCTGGGGGGGGGAGGGAATGTCAATGATTAGTGAAGACTGACCCAGATGGAACATTATGGTAAGACAACTTCATCTGAGGTTGTCAATCTTCAAGTAACCCTTGACTGAGGGCCAGACTTAATAGCTACCTGAATCTTGGGGACGTCTCTCAGAATATTCCTAAGCACCATCAAACCAAATGATGCCCGTATGACAAGACCAAATGGCTGCTGCACAATTATGTAAAGAAGCTCTGGCATGAAAAACTGCAGACGTTGCCACCACTTCAGTTGATTGGGCTTTTAGTGGGCATGAAAGGCAGAGCCCTTTTGAATGACAGATGAACATAACACAATCTCGGAGACATTTCGTCAAGGTAAACTTTGAAACTGAGTTACCTAAAGAAAGCACGGAAAAAGCAACAAATTGTCAGATTTTCTGAAATCCCTTCTTCTGAGAAGATAAAATCGTAGCAGTCTGTGGACATCTACAAATGGAGAATATTCCCCTTTACTGGAAAAATTATGGAAAAAGACAGGCAACTGAAGTGTCTGATACTGGATTCAGACTACCTTTGGTAAAAAGGATGGATTAGTCATAAGGGAGACCCTGTCTTTATGAATTATGTAGGGTGGTTTGCAGGACAAGGCCTGAAAGTTCAGATACTCTCCTGACAGATGTAACAGCCACTAAAAATAAAGTTTTCCCAAGTCAAAAACGTCAAGTCACGTGTAGCAGACTGTTCGAAAGGAGGCAAAGTAAGGGACTGAAGAACTAGTGTTAGATCTCAGGGAGGAATGGGTTCTTTAAATGGAGATCTCAACATTAGGGCTCCCTTTAAGAAGGCTTTACACAGTTTGTATGATATAGAGATGACCAATCAAACCTCATACTCAAGTCTGAGATTGCATCTAGATGGACTAATTGTTGAGGTAGAGGAAAGTACAGTTTTGTACCTACCATAAATGTAGATGTCCGAACTGGATAGCATCTGCAGTCATAACAACTGGGTTGTCCTGTCGTCAGGCAGCCCTTCAGTCGGCCGGATTCCAAAGTCCGGGTCCGGCCTCGGCTGATGTCGCACTTCACCCGACGTCATCTCTGCTGGTCTTCGGGTATAAAGGCATCAGCCGACGCCATTTTCCTCAGTGTTTCTTGCCCCAGATGCCAGTAGCCCTCTTGAAGGCTAAAATTTGGATAGATGCCAATGTTTCCAAAAAGATAGAGGTAAACACAAAAATAAGCATGTATGTACATATATACAAACAAATACACCATAAAAGACTCCCCACCAGCTAGCTATTAGGAGGGTAAATACCCTAGGAGTACCACAGAGGGGAAGGAGGGAGGGTAATCCTGACTGCAGATGCTATCCAGTTCGGACATCTACATTTATGGTAGGTACAAAACTGTACTATGTCCTTCATGGATGCATCTGCAGTCATAACAACTGGGTAGAATACCATAGCCAACTAGGGGAGGAGGATAAAAGTAGATTATGGTGTGTTTAGGATCCCTTGCAGTACAGCAGTGGCAAATCCTGCTCGGGATCTGGAATATAGAGGCAAATTATAATGCGTGGCAAATGTATGCACGGAGGTCCGAGTAGCCGCCTCAATAATGTCTTTGGTTGCCACTCCTCGTAAGAAGGCTGTGGTAGTGGCTGTTGCCCTTGTAGAATGAGGTCTTATGTTCTGTGGAATTGGTTTTCCATGGAAGGAGTAACAGAATCGTATGCAGTTTCCTATCCATTTGGAGATTGTCTGTTTGGAAATAGCTTTTCCTTCCCTTCCTGTTGCATAGGCTACAAAAAGTTGGTCAGTCTTTCTGCTACTTTTTGTTCTGTCCAAGTAGTAGCGTAGCTGTCTATGTACATCCAAGGTATGCAGTATTCTTTCACCTCTGTTTTGTGGGTTGGGAAAGAAGGTAGGTAGGTGGATTGCCTGGTTTAAAGACACTCTGGATACCACCTTAGGCATAAATGTAGGATTAGTCCTCATGGACACTATCTTGGTGGAAGATTAGGAAGGGTTGCACTGCCATTAAGGCCTGTAGTTCTGAAACCCTCCTTGCTGAAGTAATTGCCAGTAGGAAAGCAGTTTTCCATGACAGGTGTTGTAGGTCTGCTGTTGCTGCTGGTTCAAAGGGTGATAGTGTCAACTTTTCCAGCACAAAGTTTAAGTCCCAAGCTGGTAATGGTGGTTTCCTTGGAGGTTTTACATTCTTGATTCCTCTGAGGAACTGCCTGAGCAAAGGGTGCGAAAAAACAGGTGGATCAAAGGTGTATTCTGCTGAAATAGCTGATGCATGTATCTTGATGGAGGAGTAGGACAGGCCTGAATGAAGAAGTTCGGCCAGATACTCCAGAATGTTAGGCATATCTATGTTTGACACATCTTTTCCTCTTTCAGTACTCCAAATGACAAACCTTTTCCATTTTCCAGCATAGTTCCTTCTTGTTGAAGGTCTGCGTGCTTCAAGAATAATGTCTAACTCTTTGGGAGAGTTCTGGATTAGCTGCTGCTATGTGATGTTCCATGCAGTTAGTTGCAACGTTTTTAGGTTTGGATGTATGATGCTGTAGTTGTTCTGAGTTAACATCAAAGGCATCAGGGGTATTGGCCACATATTGTTTCGAGACATGCTCCTCAGCAGTGGGTACCAGTGTTGTCTTGGCCAGTTTGGAGCTATCAGGATTATCCTTGGACGTTCTTCCTTGATTTTTAGTAGTACTTTGTGTATTAAGGGAAGAGGTGGGAATGCATATGCTGTTAGGCCTTTCCAGCTGAAGGAGAGCGAATCCACTTTCCATGCTAGTGGGTGGAATGTCCTTGTTCAGAATTTTTTGAGCTGGTGATTGAGAGGTGATGCGAATAGATCTATCTGAGGCATTCCCCATTTCTTTGAGATGTTCTTGAAGATGTCCGGGTGCAGCTTCCATTCGTGGGCATCCGATGTGGTTCTGCTTAATATGTCTGCTAGAGTATTTTCTTTTCCCGGTACAAATATTGCCTGTAATTGGATGTTGTAGCTGAGTGCCAGGGTCCACAGTTCCAAAGTCATTCTGCATAGGGGGTATGAATGAGTGCCTCCCTGTTTGTTGATGTACCACATGACTGTGGTGTTGTCTGTCCTTATCATCAACTGGCCCTCTGAGAAATGGTCTGAACTTTTGGATTGCCAGTTTTACTGCCAGCATTTCTTTTAGGTTGATGTGCAGGTGAAGTTGATCCTGTGTCCACAATCCTTGCACACGTTTGTCCAGCATGTGGGCCCCCCATCCTAGGTCTGAAGCGTCTGTTGTGATGGTCTGGCTTGCTTGACATCTGTGGAAGGGTAGGCCTGGGTTTGACTGGCATGCCTGAGCCCACCATAGGAACTCCTGTTTTAAGCATGGAATTAGTGGGATTTCTGTTTCTAGGCTGTGTCTGTGTTGGGACCATAAATTCTTTAGGTACCACTGTAGTTTTCTCATATGTAGTCTGGCAAATGGGACCAAGATTATGCATGATGCCATGAAGCCCAAGGCCTGCATTACTTTTCTTGCTGTTAACTTGTTCAGTTTTGTTAGTGCCAAGAAGTAAAGAGGGAGTTCTTTTTGTTTTTCTGTAGTTAGGAATGCCATTTGTTTTACTGTGTCCAATTCCGCGCCCAAGAATGTCCTTGTATGGGATGGTATCAGCCTTGACTTTTGTAAATTGACTGTGTATCCCAGTGCTTGTAGCAAGTAAATGACCCTTTGTAAATCTGTTGTCAGCTTGCTTTTGTTGTCCCCTTGTAGCAGGCAGTCGTCCAGGTATGGGTAAATTTGAATTCCCTGTAGTCTGCAATGGGCGATTACTGATGCCAGGCATTTTGTGAATACTCTGGGCAGTAGATAAGCCAAAGGGCAATGCTGAGAATTGATAGTGCTCTGATCCTGCAAGAAATCTGAGGTATCTTCTGCAGATTGGTCGAATGGGGACGTGCAGGTATGCCTCCTTGAGATCTAGAGTTACCAGCCAACACTCCTTGCCCAGCATGGGAAGAAGTTGCTGTAGGGTCAGCATTTTGAATTTTGGGACAATGATGTATGTATTTAAGGTGGACAGGTCGAGAATTGGTCTCCAACTTTTTTCCTTTCTTGGAACTAGGAATAGTCTGGAGTAGAACCCCTTTCCTTGCTCTGCTGTTGGCACTCTTTCCACAGCTCTCATGTTTGCTAATTCCATTATCTGTTGTAGAGCCTCTGTTTTTTGATTTGGAGGTAGATTTGGCATTCCTCTTTGACTGGTAAAGTGTGGAAGTGGAACCGGTAACCTTGATCTATGGTTCGTAAAATCCACTTGTCTTTTGTTATGTAGTGCCAGTTCTTTGAAAATAAGGTTAACTTTCCGCCTAGAGGAGCTGCTATTTGTTCCCTGGTAGGCGGATTTAGGGTTAAGTCACTGTGGTTGTGTTGATGTAGTGGCAGTGGTTGTGTCTGTGCCTCTGTTGTTACCTTGCCACTGTCGTCCTCTGTAGGCACCTCCTCTGGATTGGTTTCTGCCTCTGGAACGTCTATTCCTGCCCCTTTGAAATCTTGTGGAGTCAGGAAAGGACCAATTTTGGCAGGCCAGTTCCTGCTAAACCTTGGGGGTTGAACCTGCAAGAAATCTTTAACCGTTTGAACAGATTTTGCCTTTTCTTCCATTTTCTTCATAACCTGCTGGGCAGGTGCACCAAACAAACTTGTCTTATCCATAGGAGCATCTAGCAACTTAGCTTTAACATGATCCGGTAAAGCTTGCTCCTTTAGCCATGCATGCCTTCTTATCACTGTGCCAGTCATGGCTGATCTAAATGAAGCCTCCAGTGCATCATAGCCACATTTTAAGGAATGGTTACTAACCTGTTGTATGTTATTTACCATTTCTAATACATATTTCTTATCAAGAGATTCATCAGTGGTTAGCTTTTTAGTTAACTGATCAAGCATAAACTCTTGGTATTGTATCATGTGAAACTGACAATTTAAAGCTCTAGCTGAGAGAGTAGCTGAAGTGTAGACCTTTTTACCCCATCTGTCTAATGACCTTGCTTCCCTTTCAGAAGGAATAGGGTTTTTAGCTATGGTCGCGGCTACTGCCTTGGGACCCTGGGATATAGTTTCGGGGTCTGCAAGTGGGGCCTTGTAAAGGTGGTGATGAGTATCAGGCACGCTGTAAAATCTGTCTGGTTTGGCAGGGGCTGGGGGTAAAGAGTCTGGAGCGGAGCAGACATCATTGAAAGCATCATCCACCACAGAGAGAACAGGAGGTATAGCTAAGGGCCTGTGCTGTGGAAGGTGCAGAAAGGTCCTAAGTCTTTTTCTGGAGTCTGAAAAAACCTGTTGCTGCCATTGGAACTGCTCTCGCATGGCATGTAAGGTTTCCCCAAAGGAGAATTCTTCTGGTGGGGAAGCAGCTGGAATGGATTCTTCAGCATCAGAATCTTCAAAATTGGAGAAAGGAGCCTCTGGCTGGTCAGTTATGTCTGATTCATCAGCAGAATCATCAGAGGACACTGGCTCAGGGGGCTCTGCCCTAGGTCTCTTCTCTGGGGCTGAGAGGCCCTGTCTGGGTGAGATTGAGATCCTCTAATTAATGAAATTAAATCTTCTGCCAAGGTAAGCATTTGAGAACTAGAAGAGGGCCTGGTTGTGGAGGGTTTAACAGGCACTGTTTTAGTAGTCTTGGCTGCTTTAGCCCTGGCGAAGGCCTTAATGGACATGGCTGCTGGAGGCCTAGCAGCACCACGTGCTGGGGTAGAGACATCCAAGGGAATGGTGTCTGATAAGTCAGTGGCAACCACCGTAGTGGATAAAATTTCTGAGGCCGATTCAAGAGTGGTAGCAGGGGCCTCAGTTGTAGAGATAGATTCAGCTGTACTTTGATCAGTTTTCTCGGTTTCGGCCGAAACCGCGGACCGCGAGTGTCGGTCTTTATCTTTGCGTTTTTTGGCAGATTGGGTAGTCGGAGGATCCGACGGCATAATGTACGCAAAATCAGAACCGAAAAACTGTTCTGCAAACTCCGACCGACGCCTAAGCGTTCGTCGGTTGAAGGAAGCACAGGCCGAACAGGCTGCTACGTCGTGGGCTGGGCCTAAACAAGGCAGACAATAAGAGTGGAAATCTTTATGAGGTATTTGTTTCCCACAGGTTAAACAATTATTAACTTTTTCTGACATCGGCTGAGGCAAGAAAGAGTCTCCAACGGGGTACTTAGCTTTAGAAGTCTTCGAAGTAGTATTCGGTAGAAGTAATCTCTGGATCCGACCGACCGGCACTTGCGAACAGCTTCTGCTTCGGGCGCCACGCGGCAAGAAAGACTGAGGAAAATGGCGTCGGCTGATGCCTTTATACCCGAAGACCAGCAGAGATGACGTCGGGTGAAGTGCGACATCAGCCGAGGCCGGACCCGGACTTTGGAATCCGGCCGACTGAAGGGCTGCCTGACGACAGGACAACCCAGTTGTTATGACTGCAGATGCATCCATGAAGGACATCCAGATTGATAGACATTGGGTAAAAAAGTCCAAAACTTTATGAACAGGGATCATATAAGGATCAAGTTCATTCATAAGGGCCCAGCTTGAGAATTTTTCCCATTTATTTTGATACAGTTTCCTAGTTGAAGGTTTGGGATGGGCCACAATGACTTGGTGGAAAGGAGAGGATGCCTGGCACTCATGGGAACTGGAGAAGCCATACAGTGAGCTTGAGATAATGGAGGTTTGGATGAACCATGCCCTCTGGATGAGACAGCAGATCTGGATCTGGGACCAGCATCAATGGTTTCCGAAGAAGCCAAAGGAAGGGAAACCAAACTTGTAGAGTCCAAAAGGGGCAAATAAAGACTAAGTTCTCAAACCTCTTAGCTTTCTTTAGAAACTGGGATATGAGAGGAGTTGAGGGAAAGGTATAGAGAAGACTGAGGGGCCAATTGTGGAGAGCAGCATCGCTGGGTGACTCCCCCGGAGGAGGAGTTGGGTCAAAGTAACTGCTTCACTTGTTTAGGGGAGACTCAAAAAGATCGCAGCAAGGTTAGCCCCAGTGACAAAAAATATTTCGCCACCACAGAACTGAGACCATTCATGAGGCAGGAGAATGGTTCTGCTGAGTGTCTGCTATCACACTGGAGCTCCCTGGAATCTGTTGCTGCTGTGAGAATGCAGTTGGAAGAAATCACCCATTGCCAAACTGAGGGATTCTCGACACAGTGGGTAAGATTTGGTTCCCCCCTGTTTGCTGATATACCAGACTACCGACATGTTCTCCATCTGAATTGCTGCTGTTAGTGGAAGAGCATCCTGAAATGCTTGTAACGCTAACAGCACTGCCCTCATCTCTAGAATATTGATGTGCAAGCTGGTCTCCGGTTGGGTCGATGTGTCTTTGACTGTCCATCCCAGAAAATGTCCCCTCCTATCTGGAAAGCAGATGTGGTCACTACAGCTTGGGGTTGCAGAAGGATGAATGGATGGCCTGAATGAATCTCATTGGAATGGAGCCACAACACAAGTTCTTGGTGGTAGCAATTGGTAATCAAATTGTAGTGAGACAAAGGCTGATCTATCAGAGACCACTGGGAGGCTAGCAACCATTGTAAGATTCACAAGTGATATATTACGAAGGGGACTAGAGTGATTGAGGCTGCCATCGAGCCTAATGCTTGTAGGACTAATCTGGCTGGAACACTTTTGCTCTGGATAATGTGGGTGACAGATATGATCCTTTCTAGCCTTTCCAGTGGGAGTGAAGCAATACCTGCAACTGTATCCAACAGGGTTATGATGAATTCTACTTGCTGTGAGAGTTTAAAATTTGACTTTTCGTAATTTACTGTGATGCCTATAGATGTAATCTCTTGCCCGTTCTGACCCCTGGTGATAGCGGTGAGGAGCCAGTAGTTGAAGTATGAAAAAAAAAAAAATCCTTGCAGTCTGAGATGAGCTTCACACATTTGGTAAACACTCTGGGGACTGAGGAGAGTCCAAAGGGCAGTGCTCTGAACTGAAAAAGACTGGCTCCCTGCTTTTATATGGTAATACGTGTCCTGGAGGTCTACAGAGCACATCCAATAATCTTTTTCAATGAATGAAGTGTAGACTGTACTGAGACCATCCAAAATTTGGTTTGCTGAGTTGCCTTGTTGAACTGGCTGAGATCCAAAATGGGTTTCCAGTCCCCTGCATTTTGGGCACTAAAAAAAACCTCGAGTAAAACACGGATTTTATTTAGTCTGGTGAGACTTTCCAGATGACAATGTCGAGCAGTTTTTGAATTTCTGCCACTGCTGCTTCCCCTTTCACTGGGTGGAACAACCGGGAGTCTTTTTTGGGGTTTTGGACTTGTAGAAAGTGGAATATTGTAACCTCTGGATAGGATTCTGTGCATTCATTTGGCCGATGTTATTAGTTGACAGGTGGGTTTGATGCATAAATAACTGTCCCCCAACTGCCTCCACATGAAAATAATCATGCCTCCATTCAGGAGTGCTGGCAGGAGTACCAGAGAAGGATTCTCTGGAAAGTCTTTGCCACGCGAGTCATGGAAAGGCCCTTGGAACTTCTTCAACCATAGTCTCCCACTTTTCTGGCTCCTAGAGTAGGACCACTGAGGAGTGGAGAAATGTACACTTATGGCAGAAAGTGTCTTCCCATCTTTCTCATATCTGGCCAGGGTGTCTTACCTTAGAGCCAAATAGGAATGATCTGTCAGAGCACTGATGAATTATACTTTAAATGGCTTTGCAAAGCATGCCTTCTAATGGCTATGCCTGAACCCACACTGTTGTCATCCCTTCAGCTGCGTGGGCAATCAAGCCTCATGGACAAGTTAGAAATTGCTTTGAGGGTGGTGAGCTGAGAAGCAACTTTGTACCGTACCCCTTCAGCTACTGCTTCTGAGAGGGTAACCAAAAGCTCCGAGTAGATCCCTGTATAACCTTGTAAAGTGCACCATGTAGTTTAAGGACCTAACAGCAAAGGTCATTGAAGTGTAAACGCACTTCCCAAACCTATCCATAAATCCTAGACTCCTTGTTAGGAGGATGGATAGATGGACTTACCTCATTAAGTTCCTTTGTAGTGGCTGCTATCACCAAGGTGTCTACGGGTATGCTTTTGGACCAATGTTGCTCTTCTTTGGGGGTGGAAAGGATCCGGTCAGGTCTCGAGGAACGGTACAATGGAGTCTGGCATCGCATCTTCCACACCTGCTGCGCTATCAGTTTAATGAGCTCAATGGGCAGAGCGTGCCAAGAGGTAGAAGGTTGGGCATGAAAAGCCTCTAGGTATACCACCTCTTCCGAAGGTTGGATGGAAGGACCAGCCACCCCTCTCTGCTTCAGGATCTCAAGGATGTCCCCGAAGGAAACATAGTCAGGGGGTGAATTGGGGGAACCTTCCCCCTTCAAAGTTGATATCTTCTGTGAAAAACACCTCCGAGGAATTTAAGAGCTTCCTCTTGCACTTTTGCTTTGCAAGTACTTCCTCGGGGAGAGGGGGGAATGTTGCAGAGAAGTGTCCGAATAGGAAACCACCAAACAGGGTCTTTCCTGGGGCTTTTGTGCCCTCTGTCCCAGGAAAAAGGCTGATGGAAGTTCTGATCGAGAAGTAGAAGTCTGGCCTGACAAGGATGGCAGTGATGTTGAAAGCAAGGTGAGATAAGCCCAATGCCAATAAGGAGATGAAAAACAGGCTCCAAAACAAACTAATAGGTACCAACCAATTCCAAAAAGCCACCACACGAACTGTGTAACGGCAGTGACTTGAGTTCCCAATGGACAAGGCCTTCTCCATGATTCGAAAGCCACAAGGATGGGGGCCCAGACCAGAAATGGACTCCTTTGGAACAGAGGTCCCACCCTGTACAGAGGAGGTGACCCCCGAAGCCTGGGTCTATTCCACAAAAGCCGAAGCACCGAGAGACATGAAAGGCTCTGTAATTAATAAAGTCGATCCATGCACCTCGGAATTGGCCAGGGAGTCGAACCCGGGAGGCCTCCGGTCCCAAAACACTGGAGGAGCTCAAGGCAACCCTCAGTTCCAGAGAAGTTCTTACCATAACAGAGACAATCGAAGCAGGGTGTGTCAAAACCGTGGGCTCCAATGACTCAATAGGAGTTGGAGGAGGAAGAAAGGATGCTGTAGTAATATGACCGGGTCCCCAATGCTGACTTGGGTAGGAACCAAAGACAATTCCCTCGCCATCAGGAGCTGATCCCACCAGTCTCAATGTCCGATTCTAAGAGACTTTTAGTGGACTGAACGGATGAAGTCGAAGGAGAACTAAGGGGTCTCAGATCAGCAAAAGGGCTTGGTGGTCTATCCTTGAACGGATCTACAGAAGGAGAATATCTAGATATTGGAACAAAAATAACCTCTGACTGCTCTGGTACCAATGAGTCTCTTGGTGCAGAGGCAGTTTAAGTGGAAGTCTTGGTAGGTGCAGAATCTTTTTTGCCATTCGGTGACAAAGGAACTGTTGAAACTGAAGGCTGTTTACAAATCTTTTTAGTCAGTTCCTAAGTGTTTGGAACAGAGGAGGTTTGCTTCTTGGAAAATAATTATGAGGAAGATCTGGCTTCTGTCTTGGACTCAGAAATGGCCTCTTCAAAGTCACCTTTTTAGCAGTCCTTTATGAAGAATAAGTTTATTTCTCCATTCAGTGAGTGTCCTGGCGAAGAAACCATGGCATATTTAACAATCTTCCTGCAGGTGAACTTTACCCAGCCAATAAACACACTACACATGCCCATCCGAGTTGGGCATTTTTCTTTCACACTTTTGGCACCTTTTAAACCACGAGGTGCCCTTGGATGATTTGGCTGGGGAATTGGATTTGTCAGCCAAAATGAAAGCAAACACACACTTACCACACAAAGGAGGAGAGTGTTTTTTTTTTGTGTAACAAAGAAAGGGAAGGGAAGATACCAACAATGGTATTCAAGACAATACCTAAATAGGTACTAATTACCAACAACTGTACGAATGAAAGAACTACCAATGGTAGTAAAAAGACAGTGAGGGAGAGACGCATGCTAAAAAAGATATAAAGAGAAGAGCGGGTAGAGAAAAAGTCACTAAAGGCCAAAAGGAGACTATGAGAGAGAAGAAAGGAAATTTTTAAGGGGGGAAAAAACGTATTTTAAATATAAGCCAAACACGCCTGATCCATAAAGCAGAAAATGAGATCTGGGGTATTTTAGACAGGAGCATTATGGGTAAAGCCTGGCTCAAGAGTTTGGAACGCGTGAGCTGAAATAAACGGCCAAGTCGGTTCTGAGACTCGGAACAAAGCCCACAGTCAAGGATTATGTGAAGATTGGCATCATCAGATCTTTTATTTTACATTTTATAGCACAAATGCTAATAGACATTTGCTAAACAAAACAATGCAGTCTCGCACTGAAAACAGAATTTGCATTAATAGTAAACATCTCTGACCTTGAAACTCTCATTCACTAAAACTCACATTCAAAGAAAATGCATCTGGGGAGTGGTGGATGAAGTTTACCTTTGGACTGTTTTCAAACCACAGGCCCCTCACACACATTTTAGGACCATGCATATACTGTATGTTCTTTGATTCATCCTCCTGAGTGTATGCATATAATTCCTTGTATAATAACACACCGCTTGTTAGAGTGCATTTTAAATTAAAGTTTTGAATATTTTTTCAGTAAGCAATGAAACAAAATTTATGAAACAATAATGACAAAACTGCCCAATTCAGAAAATTTCAACCCATAAAAGGCAACTCACACTTCTGTCATTACAACTCACAAATATCAATATGCACAGTCACTGCAGAAGTAAAAGTCATCCGCATAATTCCACATTAAAGAGAACTGTAAGTAATGAATGTTGCTACTAGCAAACTTTATATTTCAGTGTTTCATCTACAAATTCAGTGCCTGCTGCCCTTGAAGAGTAAACTGCCTATGTTGCATTAAAAAAAGTAAGTTGGTAATATTGCAATATGGAATAGATGGCAAGTCAACAGGTTGGCATCTCATCCAAAGGAGGACACACTCAGGAATGCAGCACCCCACCAATTTTAAAGTACAACACAGTATCAACAATCCATCTATATGGCATGGGAGTAGAATCCTCAGCCTTCATTAAAAACAAGTATGCTACCTGTTGTGCTACTAGCACAGTTTTCAAAATTTCCTGGCATAAACAGTGACGACCATTTGTTAAACTAAACAGTTGTACACTGAAAACAGACTTAACATGAGCAGTAGTAAACTTCTCTTCCCTTGAAGCTCACAGCTCCTTGAGAAATGCACCGAAGCTCACAGTTCCTTGAGAAATGCACCAAAGCTCAGTCTGGAAGTTGGTGTAGAGGATTCCAGCTCTAGTCTCCTGTAACTAAGGCACACGGTATGACCCTGGTTAAAAATGAACTAACCTGCCAGCCCTAACTAGGGCATTTTGCACACACAAGCAAAGCACCTCACATTACACACTGTGCTTCTGGAAGAAGCAGGAACGGAAAAGTCATGTTTTTAAGTTCAGCAGGCGCACGGCGTCGACGCAAGCAACAGCAGGCGCACGGCGTCGACGCAAGCAACAGCAGGCGCACGGCGTCGACGCAAGCAACAGCAGGCGCGCGCGGCGACGCAAGCAACAGCAGGCGCACGGCGACGACGCAAGCAACAGCAGGCGCACGGCGTCGACGCAAGCAACAGCAGGCGCACGGCGTCGACGCAAGCAACAGCAGGCGCACGGCGTCGACGCAAGCAACAGCAGGCGCACGGCGTCGACGCAAGCAACAGCAGGCGACGCGGCGTCGACGCAAGCAACAGCAGGCGCACGGCGTCGACGCAAGCAACAGCAGGCGCACGGCGTCGACGCAAGCAACAGCAGGCGCACGGCGTCGACGCAAGCAACAGCAGGCGCACGGCGTCGACGCAAGCAACAGCAGGCGCATGACGTCGACGCAAGCTGAAATGTAAACGTTGCACACAGAGCAAATTCTTAAAGATGAACTCCCTTAAAAAGCAGCTTGTAATTTTTTACATTTTAAATTAAAAAGTAAATGCTGTAGCAGCACCCTGGTCATTGGGCCCCTCCCAGCAAGCAGGGCAATAGACTGCCTAGGTCGCCTACTGCTGGATCTGGCTCTGTTGGCTGGTGACATACATGTAGCATTAATAGCATCCTCTAACACACCAATGAAAAGAGGAGCAGACAGACGCTTAAGGGTTTCTACCTGTAAAAGTTCATATCATCTTTGCGTAAAAGTTGCCTCTTCCCTCCCATTGCAAGAAGTCTTTCACATCATGCATATGGTGTCAGAAAAAGTTACTTCCACAAGAAAATCCAAGGAAGTATTTTCTTCAGATTCTGATTCTAGGAGTCAGGGAGTAGAACCTGATAGGTATAATCTAGCCCAATCTCCTTTAAATTAGACTGAGGATTACTATCTGAGGACAGGGTGATCTCTTCCCCTCTGACTGTAAAGAAGCTGTTGGAGCCGATGTAGTGATTTAAAAGCATTAAAAACCATTTGGCAAAGGAAAAACATTCCTTCCTAGACTCTTCAGATTTGGAGTATTGTAGGAGGACAGACTTGATTTCGACTTCTACAAGAAGATAAACCATCATCTGAGAAGTGTCTAGCAGGCACTCTAAAAATGTTATTCTGTGAGAAGGGATTACATGATTTTCTCCATATTTAAATTAAAGCCCAAATTTTGATATAGATTTTTGTCAAAGGGGAGAGATTACAGACATTTTTGAATACAGTCTGTAAAAATAAGGCAGTCATCCAAGTAGAGAATGAAGTGAATGCCTCACTGTGCAAGAGACTATATTTAAGAGAAACAGAGTAGACCAACATCCAGCCTTCATTGCGGATGCCTGGCACCTTTTTCCATGATTAGTACTTGAAAGACTAGTCTGGCCCCTCAAAGATCACCCAAGTAGGGCTCTTCCTTTTCAGCTGTAAGCATATCTTCAGTTCTGAAGGACGCTAGACTCTCAGACCTTAGCAATGTCCAAGGAGCAGCACACCAGAGGGATAAGGAGGAGACTGAGTTTGAAGACTCTGATAAGATCACAGCACAGACATCTGACCAGAGCAGGGGAAAGTGGGTGCAGCAGCCACTGCTTCTGGGGCCTCTTACACTTTTCGTTTGGGGGGGTGATCATTGTCATTTTCCTAATAATCGTAAGGTTGTTTAAATATTGAAAGCGGAGCAAATTTCTGATGGTTATATTAGCAAATGATAAATACTACCTGACTGAATCTTTATATATGGAGCCTGCCATGCACACTACACTTTCTTACCTCAATTTTCTGAACCACATCTTTCCTCTTCACGGATTCCTGGAAAAGGTTGAGGAGTACAGAAGTGGATTCCTACAGCAGAAAGGGTCTTACTGTCCTGCTTGCTTCTAGTGAGCATCTCCTTGGCCTTTGGTACAAATAAAATAGTACCAAAGAGGGCATTAATGAAGGACATCTTGAAGCTTTCCACAAAACTACATAACTGCATTCAGGCATGGCAGAATACAGCTATGCCGGTACCTGCTGCCCCAGCCATTCCATACACCTGCTTTCCAAAGCAACTGATGGAAAGATTGAAGAGGGAATTTGAGAGAGATAAGCTGGGATTCCACATTCTTCTGGATACCCGCTGGCAAATTACCTGAAAGAGTTAAGACTCCTTGGAAATATGTAATGCGGGCAAGATAATTCAACATTCTCAAGTAAAAGGTCTCTGAAGCACAAGTCTGTTTTCCAAATCTATTGCCCTTTTATAGGATATCTAAAAACATAATTAGGTTGCATGCTGGAGTGATGCACTTTACTACACTTCTAGCAGGATTTCTTGTATACTCTCATATCAAACTTGTTATTTAAGTGAAGGTGAAATTAAATGAAGGGGCCATTTTTAAGAATCTCAAGACTACATACAGGTCTTCGAGTAATAGATGCAGCCGTAGATAGGCTGAGTAAATAATTTATTGAGTGGGGTTATAAGGTGAAAGAGGTGCTACAAACAACCTATCAAGTTAGAGAGCATACAGAGTGTGGGAAAAAGTACAGTTTTGTACCTACCATAAATGTAGATGTTCGAAGATCCACATTGCTGCAGTCATAACTTATGGGTAGTCCGCTGTCCTCGGTCGGCCCGAATACCAAAGTATTAGGCTGACGTCGGTCATGGGTGCTCAGATCTGACATCAGAGCGTCAGGGTATTAAAGCGCATGACCGACGTCATTTCCTCAGTCTTTTCTTGCCCCAGATGACAGAAGGCCCTAAAAATAAAGGCCACAGCCACAAATAGAACTCCCTAAAACCATGTACAAAGAAAGTACAGTTTTATACCTACAATAAATGTAGATGTCCGAGAGGAATGCATCTGCAGTCATTACAAATGGGTTGTCCTGTCATCAGGCAGCCCTTCGGTCGGCCGGATTCCAAAGTCTGGGTCTGGCTTCGGCTGGTGTCGCACTTCACCCGACGTCATTGCGGCAGTTTTCGGGTATAAAGGCATCAGCCGACGCCATTTTCCTCAGTGTTTCTTGCCCCAGATGCCAGGTGCCCTCTTGGTAGGCTAAATTTGGATAAATGCCAAAGTTTCCAAATAGTAGAGAGCAAACGCACAAAATAAACATGTATGTACATATATACAAACAAATACACCATAATAGATCCCCCCCAAGCTAGCTGAAGATTGTTAAGTACCCTAGGAGTACCTCAGAGGGGAAGGAGGGTGGGTAATCCTGACTGCAGATGCATTCCTCTCGGACATCTACATTTATGGTAGGTACAAAACTGTACTATGTCCTTCAAGGATGCATCTGCAGTCATTACAAATGGGTAGAATACCATAGCTAAACTAGGGGAGGAGGAAATGAGAATAGATTATGGTGTAGTCAGGATCCCTTGCAAAACAGCAGTGGCAAAGCCAGCACGGGATCTAGAATATAGAGGTAAGTTATAATGCTTGGCAAATGTATGCACGGAGGTCCAAGTAGCAGCCTCTATAATGTCCTTGGTAGCCACTCCTCGTAAGAAAGCTGTGGTAGTGGCTGTGGCCCTTGTGGAGTGAGGCCTGATGTTCTCTGGAGTTTTCTTTCCATGGTAGGAGTAACAAAGTCTAATGCAATTTCCTATCCATTTGGAGATTGTCTGTTTAGAAATTGGTTTTCCTTCTTTTCCTGTTGCATAAGCTACCAGAAGCTGGTCAGTTTTTCTATTGTTTTTTGTCCTGTCCAGGTAGTAGCGTAATTGCCTGTGTACATCCAAGGTATGTAAGAGCTTTTCTCCCCTGTTCTGTGGATTGGGGTAGAAAGTAGGAAGGTGGATAGCCTGATTTAAAGAGACTCTGGATACCACCTTAGGCATAAATGTAGGATTTGTTCTCATGGACACTCTATCTTGATGGAAGATCAGGAAGGGTTGTACTGCCATTAATGCTTGTAGTTCAGAGACCCTTCTTGCTGAAGTTATTGCCAGCAGGAAGGAAGTCTTCCAGGATAAGTATTGTAAGTCTGCTGTAGCTGCTGGCTCGAAAGGAGGCAGAGTCAGTTTTTCTTGCACAAAGTTCAAGTCCCAAGCTGGCAATGGAGGTTTCCTGGGAGGTTTTACATTTTTAATTCCCCTCAGAAACTGTCTGAGCAGAGGATGCGAGAAGACAGGAGGATCCAAGCTGTACTGTGCTGAAATAGCTGATGCATGTACCTTAATGGAGGAATAGGACAGGCCTGTGTGGTAGAGCTCAGCCAAGTACTCCAGGATGTTGGCTATGTTCACCAGTGTCACATCTTGCCCTTTTGCAGCACTCCAGATGAGATATATTTTCCATTTTGCTGCATAATTCTTTCTTGTTGAAGGTCTACGAGCCTCCAGGATTATGCCCTTAACCCTTTGGGATAAATTTGGGTTAATTTCTGTCATGTAATGTTCCAGGCAGTTAGCTGCAGAGTTTTTAGGCTTGGATGCAGAATGTTGTAGTTGGTTCTGTGTCAGCAGTAATGGGATCAGTGGTAGTTTCCATATTTGTTCCCTGGACATGCTCCTCAGTAGTGGGTACCAATGTTGTCTTGGCCAGTCTGGGGCTATCAGAATGATCCTCGGACGTTCCTCTTTGATCTTGAGAAGCACCTTGTGCATCAAAGGAAGTGGTGGGAATGCGTATGCTGTCAGGCTTTTCCAACTGAAAGATAGGGAGTCCACCTTCCAAGCAAGTGGGTGGTAAGTCCTTGTGCAGAATTTCTTCAACTGGTGATTCTATGGGGATGCAAACAAGTCTATGTGTGGTAATCCCCATTTTCTTGTGATGCCTTTGAAGATGTCCGGATGCAGCATCCATTCGTGGGCATCTGTTGTAGTTCTGCTTAATATGTCTGCTAGAATGTTTTCCTTCCCTGGTACATAAATTGCCTGTAACTGAAGGTTGTAACCCAGAGCCACATCCCATAGGTCTAGTGCCAGCCGGCATAGGGGGTATGAGTCTGTGCCTCCCTGTTTGTTGATGTACCACATAACTGTGGTGTTGTCTGTCCTCATCAACAGCTGGCCTTCGTGGAGAAGAGGTCTGAATGCCTGGATTGCCAATTTTACTGCCATCATTTCTTTTAGGTTTATGTGCAGATGCAGTTGGTCTTGAGTCCATAGGCCTTGAATGCACTTGCCCATCACGTGTGCCCCCCAACCGAAGTCTGAGGCATCTGTCGTGATAGTTTGTCTTGGATGACTTTTGCTGAAGGGCAGTCCTGTGTTTGATTGACAGGCCTGAGCCCACCATAAGAACTCTTGCTTCAGGCATGGGATCATTGGAATTTTGGTTTCCAGGCTGTGCTTGTGCTGAGACCACAAATTCTTTAGGTACCACTGTAGCTTTCTCATATGAAGCCTGGCATGAGGGACCAGAATTATGCAGGATGCCATGAAGCCTAGAGCTTGTAACACTTTTCTTGCAGTTAGGTGGCTCTGCTTTGTTAATGCCAAGAAGTAGAGAGGAAGTTGTTCTTTCTTTTCTGCAGTTAGAAATGCCATTTGTTTTGATGTGTCCAGTTCTGCACCCAGAAAGGTTATTATTTGGGATGGAATCAGCCTTGACTTTTTTGTATTGACTGTGTATCCCAGGGCTTGTAGCAGATAGATGACTCTTTGTAAGTCTTCTGTTAATTTGTTTTTGTTGTCCGCTTGTATCAGGCAGTCGTCCAGGTAGGGATAGATTTGAATTCCCTGAAGTCTGCAATGAGCGATTACTGATGCCAGGCATTTCGTGAACACACTGTGCGCAGTAGATAAGCCAAAGGGCAATGCTGAGAATTGATAATGCTCTGATCCTGCAAGAAATCTGAGGTATCTTCTGCAAATTGGTCTTATGGGGACGTGCAGGTATGCCTCCTTGAGATCTAGAGTTACCAGCCAAGACTCCTTGCCCAGCATGGGAAGAAGCTGCTGTAGAGTCAGCATTTTGAATTTTGGAACCATGAGGAATGTGTTTAGAGCGGACAGATCTAGAATTGGCCTCCATTTGTTTTCTTTTCTTGGTACCAGAAGAGCCTGGAGTAAAATCCCTTCCCTTGCTCCATAGATGGTACCTTTTCCACAGCTCTCATTCTTAATAATTGAGATATTTGTTTTAGAGCTTCTGCCCTTTGAGTAGGTGGTAGGTTCGGCATTCCTCTCTTTCCTGGTAGAGTATGGAAATTGAACCTGTAACCTTGGTCTATAGTTTGCAAAATCCATTTTTCTCTTGTAATGCAGAGCCAGTTTCTTGAAAATAAGGTTAGCTTTCCGCCTAAGGGTGCTTCTAGTTGTTCCCTGGTAGGCGGTGCCACCGCCAAGTCACTGTGATAGAGTTGTTGTAGTGGTGGTGGCTGTGTCCGTGCCTCGTTGGTTGTTACCCTGCCACTGGCGACCCCTGTAGGCACCTCTGGATTGGTTTCTGCCTCTAGAGCGCCTATTCCTGCCTCTTTGTGCCTTAGAGGACTCCGGAAAGGACCAATTCTTGGAGGGCCAATTCCTGCTAAACCTTGGAGGTTGAACTTGTAAGAAATCTTTTACTGTTTGCACAGATTTTGCTTTCTCTTCCATCTTTTTCAGAACCTGCTGTGCGGGAGCACCAAATAAATTGACCTTGTCCATAGGTGCATCCAAAAGCTTAGATTTGATATGGTCTGGTAATGCCTGTTCTTTCAACCATGCATGCCTCCTGATAACTGTGCCCGTCATGGCTGATCTAAAGGAAGCCTCCAGTGCATCATAGCCACATTTTAAAGAATGGTTACTAACCTGCTGAATGTTACGTAACATTTCTTGAACATACTTTTTATCTAAAGATTCTTCAGAGGACAGCTTTTTAGTTAACTGGTCAAGCATAAACTCTTGATATTGAATCATATGAAATTGGCAGTTCAAAGCTCTAGCTGACAAGGTAGCAGAGGTGTAAACTTTTTACCCCATCTCTCTAAGGACCTGGAATCCCTTTCAGAGGGAGGGGGTTTTTAGAAGAAGTAGCTGCTACAGCTTTAGGGCCCTGGGAGATAGTCTCTGGATCTGCAAAAAGGGCCTTATATAAGTGGTGATGAGTGTCCGGGACCCTGTAGTACCTATCTGGTTTAGCAGGAGCCGGAGGTAAAGTATCAGGAGAAGTGCAAGCATCATTAAATGCATCATCAACAACAGATAGAACTGGAGGAATAGCTAAAGGCCTATGCTGTGGTAAGTGTAGAAAGGTCCTAAGCCTTTTTCTTGAGTCTGAGAAATCTTGGCCCTGCCACTGGAAATGTTCCCTCATAGCATGCAAGGTTTCCCCAAAGGAAAATTCCTCAGGAGGAGAGGCTGAAGGGATGGACTCCTCAGCATCGGAGTCTTCGTAAGGAGAAAAAGAAGCCACAGGAGGATCTGAGTGTTCTGAATCATCAGAAGAATCATCTGTGGCTACTGGCTCAGGGGGCTCTGCTCTAGGCCTCTTTTCTGGAGGAGGGAGACAGGCCCTGTCTGGATGAGGATGGGATCCACGGATTAAAGTGATGAGATCCTGTGCCAAAGAAAGCATATGGGAGCTGGTGCTGGGCCTGTGAGAGGGGGGCTTTGCAGGCACTGGTTTGGAAGTTTTGGCTGCTTTAGCCCTGGCAAAGGCCTTAATAGACATAGCTGGAGGAGGCCTAGCAGCTCCATGTGCAGGAGAAGAAATATCTAGAGGGATGGTGTCTGATAAATCCTGTGAAATCGCAACAGAAGGCTGGATTTCAGAAGACGTTTCTACCAGAATCGAAGAGGCCTCGGTAGAAGGCAAGTTATCGGCTGAAGAAAGAACCGCTTGCTCGGTTTCGGCCGAAACAGAGACACTCATGGTTTGCTTGGCCGTGGTTTCAGCCGAAACCGCGGACCGCGAGTGTCGGTCCTTTTCTTTGCGTTTTTTAGTTATTTGCGTAGTCGGAGGATCCGATGGCATAATGTAGGCAAAATCGGAGCCGAAAATCTGTTCAGCAAAGTCCGAGCGACGTCTCAGCGTCCGCCGGTTAAAAGAAGCACAGGCTAGACAAGCTGCTATGTCGTGGTCTGGGCCTAAACAATGTATGCAACAGGAGTGGAAATCCTTATGAGGTATTTGTTTCCCACAAGTTAAACAGTTATTAACTTTCTCTGACATCGGCTGAGGCAAGAAAGAGTCCCCAACGGGGTACTTAGCTTTATAGAAGTCTTCGAAGTAGTATTCGGTAGTAGTAATCTCTGGATCTGACCGACCGGCACTTGCGAACAGCTTCTGCTTCGGGCGCCACGTGGCAAGAAAGACTGAGGAAAATGGCGTCGGCTGATGCCTTTATACCCGAAAACTGCCGCAATGACGTCGGGTGAAGTGCGACACCAGCCAAAGCCAGACCCAGACTTTGGAAACCGGCCGACCGAAGGGCTGCCTGATGACAGGACAACCCATTTGTAATGACTGCAGATGCATCCTTGAAGGACATCAGCTACAACCCAAATCATACCACCACTCCAAACTACAGAGGGGAAGGAGGGAGGGTAAATTGGACTGCAGCAATGTGGATCTTCGAACATCTACATTTATGGTAGGTACAAAACTGTACTATGTTTTTCATCTCACATTGCTGCAGTCATAACTTATGGGTAGAATCCCAAAGCAGAGGTAAAGGGTGGCTGGCAAAATCATAAAGCATTGGGGGCTGCCAAAATGCCCTGTAAGATTGCAGTGGCAAATCCAGCCCTAGATTTGGAATAAAGCGGAAGATGGTAATGTTTAGAAAAAGTGTGCACTGAACTCCAAGTAGCTGCTTCCAAAATATCTTTAGTAGCTACCCCTTAAAAAGCAGTAGAAGTGGCAGTAGCCCTAGTGGAGTGAGGCCTGATTCCAGCTGGAATCTCCTTACCATGATGAGAATAACAAAAAGCAATACAAAAGCCAATCCACTTAGAAATAGTTTGTTTTGAAACAGGTTTCCCCTGAGAACCCAAAGCAAAATTAACAAACAACTGCTGAGACTGTCTGAACCCTTTAGTCTTGCTCAAATAATAACGCAGTTGCCTGTGAATATCCAAAGTGTGCAAGATTTTCTCCCCTTTATTTTGGGGATCTGCATAAAAAGTAGGCAAATGAATAGATTGGTTCAAGGCCACATTTGAAACCACTTTAGGCATAAAAGTAGGGTTAGTACGCAGAGATACCCTGTCCTTATGAAAAATTAGGAAGGGTTCAACTGCCATTAGAGCCTGTAATTCAGAAACCCTTCTAGCAGACGTAATGGCCAACAAAAAAGCAGTCTTCCAAGACAAAAACTTTAGCTCAGCTGAAGCTGCAGGTTCAAAAGGAGGTAAAGTAAGTTTTTCCAACACAAAATTGAGATCCCAAGCAGGAGTAGGAGCTCTACGCGGGGGTCTTATGTTCTTTGCCCCTCTAAGGAATTGCTTAAACAAAGGATGAGAGAATAATGGTGGGTCAGAGTCATAGTGAGCAGAAATGGCTGCAGCATGAACTTTTATAGAGGAGAAAGACAAACCCTTGTCCAATAATTCTGTAAGGTATTGAAGAGTAACACTCAAATCAGGCCTGGAAACATAAAAGCTCTTTGCTTTGCTCCAAATAAAAAATCTCCTCCATTTATCAGCATAAACTTTTCTTGTACTAGGCCTCCTGGCCTCCAAAATAACATTCAAAACTTGTTGAGGAAGCTGCGACCCTCCAGGGTCTAGAACAGAATATGCCAGGCTGTTAGATGCAGGGACTGAATCCTGACATTGAAGAAATGATTGCCCTCCTGAGTCAAAAGGTGCGGAATCAAAGGCAATGGGTAAGGAGGATCCCGTACTAAACTCCTTAGCAGAGGGTACCAGTGCTGTCGAGGCCAATCTGGAGCTATTAGAATCATGGAAGGCTTGTCCTGTCTGACCTTCAAGAGAACCTTTGGAAGAAGAGGCAGAGGCGGAAAGGCATAGACGTGAAGATTGCTCCAACTGAATGATAGAGCATCCACTTTCCAAGCTGTGGGATGAAACATCTTTGTGCAAAACTTTGGCACCTGGAAATTTAGTGGAGAAGCGAACAGATCTATGTCTGGAGTCCCCCATATCATTGTTAGCTGTCGAAATACATGCGGATCCAATTTCCACTCGTGGGGATCCACTATCCGTCTGCTCAAAACATCTGCTAAGGAGTTCTGTGCTCCTGGCAGAAACCTTGCTTGAAGAGTGAGTTGCAAACTGAGAGCAGTCTCCCACAAAATCATAGCTTGCCTGCAAAGAGGGTACGAATGGGTGCCCCCTTGCTTGTTGATGTACCACATGACAGTTGTGTTGTCTGTCTGAATCAACACCTGCCCTGGGAGAAGTAAATCCTTGAAAGCCATCAATGCAAACTGGACTGCTAACATTTCCTTCAAGTTGATATGTAAATGTTGAAGTCTGACAGGCCACGTGTCTTGAACCCATTTTCCATTGAGGTGTGCTCCCCAGGCCTTGTCAGAGGCATCCGTCGTTAAAATCTGACTTGCCTCTGGTCGGGTCACAGAGTCCCTTGTTTAGGTGACATTCCTGAGCCCACCACAAAAATTCCTTTTGAATGCAAGGTATTATCTGAATGACAGTGTCCAAATCTTGGCAGTGCTGTGTCCATACATTTTTGAGATACCATTGTAGCTTCCTCATATGCAGTTTGGCATTGGGAAGCACCAGAATGCAAGATGTCATGAACCCCAAGGCTTGAAGGACTGTCCTTGCAGTCAGCCTGGACAGTAGAGACAATTGATGGAAGTAAAGTGTAAGATTCTTTTGCTTGTCCGGGGTCAAAAAGGCCATCTGGGAAGCTGTATTCAGTCTCACACCCAGAAAGCACATTTCCTGAGAGGGTACTAGACTGGACTTTGTTTCGTTCACAGAATACCCTAGGCACCTTAACACTGTCATAACATACTGTAGATGGTGAAGAAGCTCGAGCTTGTCTTGAGCCAGAATCAGGCAGTCGTCCTAATAAGGATAAATTTGTATTCCTTTTAACCTGAAGAAGGCTATTACTGGAGCCAGAACTTTTGTGAATACTCTGGGCGCAGTAGATAAGCCAAAGGGCAATGCAGAGAACTGATAATGTAAATTCCCAGCCCGAAAACGCAGGAATCTCCTGCAACTGAGTCTGATAGGAACATGAAGATAAGCCTCTTTGAGATCCAGAGTTACCATCCAGTGATCTTTGCCCAACAGAGGCAGAAGTTGCTGCAACGTCAATATTTTGAATTTTGGAATGTCCAGATATGTGTTGAGGACAGATAGATCCAAGATTGGCCTCCAAGTGTTTCCTTTCTTTGGTACAAGAAATAGGCGAGAGTAAAATCCGAGGCCCACTTCTGACAGAGGGACCTGCTGTATAGCCCCCATTTGAAGAAGTAAAGAAATCTGTTTGTGAGCCTCTGCCCTTTGCTGAGGAGGAACGTCTGGCATGCCCTTGAAAGGAGGCAATGTGTGGAAATAAAACTTGTAGCCTCGGTCTATAATGTCCAACACCCATTTGTCTTGGGTGACTAGAAGCCAATTTTGCTAGGAGAGAGCCAGCTTTCCTCCCAAAGGAGCTGCCAGGCAGGAAGGATCTGGCAGCTGAAAATGCAGGTCATTGGGCCTGTTTACGAAAGGATTGGCCCCTGCACTCACCTGTAGATTGTGCTGGTGAACTCCACGGTCTGGGCCTGAAAGAACTCTGAGCTCTGCCCCTACCCCGTCTAGATCTACCCCTAGACTGCGAATCAGAAGGGTACGTCCAACCCTTAGCAGGCCAGTTCCTGCTGAACTTAGGGGGCTGCACCTGCAAAAAATCTTTAACAGTCTGCATAGACTTAGCCTTGTCTTCCATTTTCTTCAAGACAGACTCCACAGGAGAACCAAACAAAACTTCAGACTGCAAAGGAGCATCCAAAATCCTAGCTTTAACATGCTCTGACAAATTCTGATCCTTAAGCCAGGCATGCCTGCGAAGAACTGAACCAGTGGCAGCCACCCTGGAAGAAGCCTGCAAAGCATCAAAACCACACTGCAAAGCATGCTTACCCACCTGATCAGAGGCATGTACCAAATCCTGTAATTCCTTACACTCTATGCCCTCTGCCAAAGCATCCATTTTAGACTTTAACTGAGTAAGAAGAAAATTCTGATATTTCAACATATGAAACTGGCAATTCAAAGCCCTCATTGCTAAAGTGGAAGAGGTATATACTTTCTTACCCCACCTTTCCAAAGCTCTAGCATCCTTATCCAAAGGAACTGGATTCTTTACAACAGAAGCCCTGACACCCTTAGGTCCCTGGCTAATAGTTTCTGTGTCGGCCCTAGGGCTCTTATACAGATATTTATGAGCCTCAGGCACTCTAATACCTATCCGGCTTCACTGGCGCAGGAGGCAAAGAATCTGGATTAAGGGAAGCCTCAGAAAAAACGTCTTGAACAACATCCAAAACAGGAGGTATAGCCAAGGGCCTATGCTGTGGTAAAAACAAAAATTCCCTAAGCCTCTTCCTGGAATCTGAGAAATCCTGACCTTCCCATTTAAAATGCTCCCTCATGGAATGCAGGGTTTCTGAAAAAGAAAAATCCTCTGGAGGAGAAGCAGAAGGAGTGGAATCCTCTGCGTCTGAATCAGAATAAGGAGGAAAATCCTGAATGTCTTCAGCCGAAGACTCTGAGTAATCTGAAGCCTGCTCCAAACTTTCCATTTCTGGCTCCACCCTAGGCCTCTTATCCGGAGGGGGCATAGAACCTCTGATTAAAGTAATTAAATCTTCTGCCATTTTAAGCATGTGCTTTTTAGGCACAGAACCTGCAGAACTAGGACTGACACCTGTGGAAGGCAAACCAGGCCTGCCTTTGGAAGGCACCTTAGAGACAGAAGGAGAAGGCCTAACCACCTTAGGCAAAGAAGGGAGAATAGTAACCTGAGAGGCCCCCTCAGCCTGACCTGACTCCTGGGAAACCACATCTTGCAAAACCAACGTCTCCCCCTGAGACTCAGATGAAACTGCGTCCGGATCAACCGAATCCACAGTGGTGTCTAAAGAACCGGCGTCCGGAACGGACGAGTCATCCTGTTTGGACTTTAAAGATTTATCTTTGCGCTTCTTCAGTAGCGGGCGTCGGAGGATCCGACGGCATATTGTAATTACACCGCTTACCGAAGACAAGCCTAGCACAATCTAACCTACATTTAATGGTGCGCTTATTAAATCTAGCACAAAAGCGACACCCTACTACGTCGTGCTCAGGTCCCAAACAAGGAATACAAAGAGAGTGGTAATCCCTATGCGGTATCTGTTTCCCACAAGAAATACAATTATTCACTTTTTCTGACATCCGGAAGTAACTGAGGCAAGAAAAAACAAAAATATTCCCCAACGGGGTACTTAGCCCAACTTGGTATCGGTCTGAAACTCAGAATACGAAAATTTCAGAACGCCGAACGGCACTGGCAAACGCTGCTTCTGCTTCAGACCATGCGGCAAAAAAGACTGAGGAAATTACGTCGGTCATGCGCTTTAATACCCTGACGCTCTGATGTCAGATCTGAGCGCCCATGACCGACGTCAGCCTAATACTTTGGTATTCGGGCCGACCGAGGACAGCGGACTACCCATAAGTTATGACTGCAGCAATGTGAGATGAAGAACATCCATTCTTTAGGAGAATGGAGGTAAGAGAGAAAATGACATAAGTGAGATAGATGGAAAGAAGAGGTTGACCAACGTATACTAGTAATATTGTTTTTTTGCGCGACACGATAAAATGCAGTTGGCAGGTTCTACTAACTGATGATAAACGCAAGGCGATTGTTGGACAAAATCCAACATCTGCCTTTAAAAAAGCCCAGTCTTTGAAAAGTAAGTTGTGTTAAACAAAAAAGAAATTAGTTATATCTGATAGAAAAGGAACCTTCTCATGTCAATCTTGCAAAGCATGCCCTCATATCTCTAGGAAGAATTTTTTTTATTCATCCTGATACAGGTGCCAGATTTGATGTTAATTTATATGCAGACTGTACTAGTACCAATTTAGTACACATAGCTACCTGTAAGAAATGGGGCGGCCACGGTGGTGCAGTGGTAAGCATTTCCACCTCACAGCAAGAGGTTCTCCGGTTCGATCCTTGGCTGGGGTGCCTTCTGTGCGAAGTCTGCATGTCCTCCCTGTGCTCACGTGGGTTTCCTCCGGGTGATCCAGTTTCCTCCCATATCCCAAAGACATGCTGTACGTGGACTGGGCACACTAAATTGGCCCTAGGTGTGTGTGTGCCTTCTGTGGAAGGTTTGGTGCTGGGCTGGCAACGCGACACCGTAAAAGTCCACTGCCAATCATGAGCGGACAAGGTAATCCGCTGTGGCGACCCCTAAAGGGGGAAAAGCCGAAAGAAGAAGCTACCTGTAAGAAATGCCCCTGCTTCTATGTAGGTATGACTAGCAAGAAACTAAAGAATAGGGTACTAGAACATTTAGAGGACATAAGGACAGATGTGCCAACAAATGCCCTAAGCAAACATGTTAAACAGATGGAAGGACATTCCTTTGAGTTTATGGTATTGCGTATCCTGTATGAAAATAATACGGGAAGTAGCATACAGAATAGAATTGAGAATGAGGAACTGCGATAGATTCTCTAAAACTCCACTTCAAAGTACGGAGGCTGACTCACTGAGTGAAAATGTTTTGATCGGCTTATTGGTTAACTATAGATGTATACAAGGATAGTTGATACTTGCTCATTTTATGGTCTGATGAAGTACTGTATGAAAGTGCTTACCTGTGAATAAATTAGTACCTTAGTACAGATTTGGTGGTCGTATTTTCTACTAGGGAGCTCAGTAAGACATCTTTCCAGAAGCTATTGGCAGCCAATTGTCCCTGTTGATGAGAAGGAGCAGAGTACAAAGCAGTACAAGAAGGAGCAGATTACTAAGCAGTATAAGAAGGAGGTCAGGTCAGATCAGTGTAAGATGGAGACACTTCTCTTCAGCTGGAGAGCACTCACTGGAATGGAAGGCTGTGAAAGCATAAGAGAAACTCAATCAAGGAAGTCTCTCTAATATGGAGAACAGACAGATCCTGAGGCCCTGACTCACCCGACCTCAGAGGCCAACACTGGAACAGAACTAGAGACACGCCCCAAGAAGGATACAGGAATCTGAAAGTTTTCAAGGTGTCGCATCATACTGAGCATTGGCCCAGATGCTTGTGCAGAGACTCTCACCAGGATCAGACAAGGTTGGAGTCGAGAGAGACTGGGGAATAGTCAGGGCGGAGGTGGAAGGCAATATCAGTGTCAACAGAGGTACTAAGGTGATGTTCGGATCCTAAGGTCAGACCTGAGATAGAGCCTTCAATGAAGGAACCAATGACACTATTCTCGGCTTGACCTCTGGGTCGAAGCCAAGGACCCCCAAGTGTATTTGCATTTGAAGGAACCTCTGCATCATTCTGCTGACACCTGCTTTAGTAAGGCTCACAGAAGAATGGGCAGACCTTGAAGCGATTCAGGAAGCCCTGGACCAATGCTGGCATATAAGTGTATGCAGTAGAGGACTGTAACTCTGGGAAGAGGATGGACAGAGCCATGTAACTTCTGTATCCGAAAGCTTTGGAACTTTTGGTGCTCGACTGTCAAACTGCTAGGTCTGGAGACCGTTTTATGGTGTTCTCAAGGCCTAAACTCTTTTGGTTTGGACAGTTCTTGCTCCTCTTTCAGGGTTTATTGGGAATTACTACCTTAACAGCTACAAACAAATGCAATCTGAGGGTCATGCTGCTCAAGGCTAGAAGTCTAAATTTCAAAATGCATTCACACAAAGCACACCTTAAAATGGAGAACATTGACATTTGTGCTGCAACAGAGACCTGGTTCAAGGCAGCAGAAAGCACCCCTCCACTATCAGGCTATAACTCATTCCACACCTTTTGGCCACAGAACTTGGAATGAAGCTCCAAAGGTGGTGCTGTTTCCATATTCTTAAAGGATGTGCACACCTCCAGACTGGTAGTCAAACAACGCATCAGAGATGCTTCAGGTGCAGCTAACACTGGGCAAGACAGCGATTCAGGTCGTAGCCTGCTATAGGTCCCCCACCATGTCCCAAGACTCGCACTCCATGTTCTTAAGTACGCTGGAGAATAGCATGGTCCAACCCAGGTGACTAACTACCCCTCCTTTAACTGGGTAAACTACTTGTGTATCAATACACTTGCCCAACGTTTCCTGGAGTTCATTAATTCCAATGCCCTGGACAGTACAGTTGTGTACCTACCATAAATGTAGATGTTAGAGTGTATTCACTGTTGCAGTCATTACTCTTGTGTTATCCTGCTGGCAGGTTACCCTCAGTCGGCCAGAATTCCAAAGTCTAGGTCCTGCGTCGGTTGCTGTCGGCTCTTCCCTGACGTCAGTGCGCCAGGGGGTATAAAAGATGCAGCAGATGCCATTTTCTTCAGTTTTTTCTTGCCCCAGATGTCAGGTGCCCCAAAATTGGTAGGCTGAAAAAATATGCCAATAAATATGCATGCACAAAGATAACATTTCCTTCATCTACAAGCAAATACACCACATAGGTTGTATAGGATAGAAAAGTGCAGATAAGTCAAGCAAAGAAAAGGGGGATGGTGGGAGGGTAACCTGGACTGCAACAGTGAATACACTCCAACATCTACATTTATGGTAGGTACACAACTGTACTATGTTCATAGTGTTTCACTGTTGCAGTCATTACTCTTGGGTTGAATCCCAAAGCTGAGGATGGGTGGCTGGGCTAAATAGGATTAGGAGAGGCTATGAGGCCCTGCACAACTAGAGTAAAGAGGCAAGTGGTAGTGCTTTCTGAAAGTGTGTACTGAACTCCAAGTTGCAGCCTCTAAGATATCTTTGGTTGGTACTCCTCTGAGGAAGGCTGCTGAAGTGGCTGCTGCTCTGGTAGAATGAGGCCTAATGCCCTTGGGCACTGATTTGCCATGCTGAAAATAGCAGAAACAAATGCAATGGCCTATCCATTTTGAAATAGTCTGTTTTGAGATGGCCTTTCCTTGTGATCCTGCAGCATATGACACTAGAAGTTGCTCAGTCTTATTGAAAGCTTTACTTCTGTCCAAGTAGAAGCGTAACTGCCTGTGTATGTCCAAAGAATGCAGAATTTTCTCACCCTTGTTCTGTGGATTTGGATAAAAAAGGTAGGCAAGTGAATGGTTTGGTTGAGGGCCACACTGGACACCACCTTAGGCATAAATGTTGTATTTGTCCTCAGAGAAACCCGGTCCAGGTGAAAAATGATAAAAGGTTCCACAGCCATGAGTGCTTGTAACTCAGAGACTCGTCTTGCAGAGGTTATTGCTAGGAGGAGAGCTGTTTTCCAGGATAAGAATTTTATATCTGCTGTTGATGCTGGCTCGAAAGGAGGCAGTGTGAGTTTTTCCAAAACATAATTGAGGTCCCAGGCCGGAATTGGTGCTCTCCTTGGAGGCCTAATATTTTTGGCCCCACTGAGGTACTGCCTTATTAAAGGATGAGAAATAATAGGTGGTTCCGTATTGTAATGGGCTGAAATGGCAGAGGCATGAATCTTAACTGATGAGAAAGAACAGGCTTTGTTCAGCATCTCAGTCAGGTACTGTAAAATCTGAGGGATATTTGGTACACACACATGTCAACGCCTGGTTCCAAGCACAGAATCTCTTCCATTTTGCTGCACAAGAGTTTCTGGTACTGGGCCTCCTGGCCTCCAAGATATCATCCATAACAGCTTTTGAAAGTGTGTTCTGAATGGCTACATTATCCGCCATGCTGCCAGATTTAAGGTCCTGAGTTGGCTGTGCAGAATCCGGTTGTTTTGTTGGGTCAGCAAGTGAGAAATTTGAAGCAATATCCATGCTGGACCTTGAGACAAGCTCTTTAGGATTGGGTACCAGTGCTGGCGTGGGCAGTCTGGTGCAATCAGTATAATTTTTGGCTTCTCTTGTCTGACTTTTAGGAGTACCCTGGGAAGGAGAGGCAGTGGAGGAAAGGCATATACTGTCAGATTTTTCCAGCTGAAGGATAGGGCGTCCACTTTCCATGCCTGCTTGTGATAAATCCTTGTGCAAAATCTCTGCAGTTGGTAGTTGTGAGGGGACGCGAATAGATCTATGTCTGGGCATCCCCATTTCCTTGCTATCATGCTGAAGACTTGTGGATCCAGTTTCCATTCGTGGGGATCCATGAGGTTTCTGCTTAGTTCGTCTGCCAGTGTATTATTTTTTCCTGGCAGGAATTGTGCTTGCAGGTGAACTTGAAAAGTCAATGCCGTGTCCCATAAGGCCACTGCTTGGCTGCAGAAGGGGTAGGAATGTGTACCTCCCTGCTTGTTTATGTACCACATGACCGTAGTATTGCCTGTCTATCAGTAGCTGTCCTGGTTGAAGCAGGTCCTTGAAAGCTGTCAAGGCATTTTGAACAGCTAGCATCTCTGACTGATGTGAAGATGCATCTGGATTGCAGTCCATGTGCCCTGAATACATCTGCCTGCCATATGGGCCCCCCAGGCATAATCTGATACATCCGTTGTCTGGGTCTGTCTCTCTGTGGGTAAACTGAATGGCAGACCCTTGTTGTGGTGACAGGCCTCTGCCCACCATCGAAACTCCTGTTGTAGGCAGGGATAGAGTGCAAGTACTGTCTTCCAGGCTGTGGCAATGCTGAGTCCAAACACTTTTTAGATACCATTGTAGTTTCCTCATATGCAGTCTGGCATATGGAATTAGTAGAATGCCATGAAACCCAAGGCCTGCAGGATTTTCCTTGCAGATAAGTGGGTTTTTGTTGCAAATTTCATGAAGTAAGAAGTCAGTTGCTTTTGTTTGTCTGGCGTGAGATGAGCCATCTGGGCAGTTGTATTTAAGCTTGCACCCAGGAATATTATCTCTTGAGAGGGCACTAGTTTTGATTTATTTTCGTTTACTGTGTACCCTAGGCCAATTAGTAATCTTTTTACAAATGGCAGATGCTGTAGAAGAATATCTTTGTTCTCTGTTTGAATTAGGCAGTTGTCCAAGTAGGGATATATTTGAATTCCTTTTTGTCTGCAAAACGCAATTACTGGTGCCAGGCATTTTGTGAAGATAAGCCAAAGGGCAGTGCAGAGAATTGGTAATGCATTGAGCAGCTATGAATCTGAGGTATCTTCTGCAAGATTGCCTGACTGGGACATGCAGGTATGCCTCTTTTAGGTCCAAAGTTACAAGCCAAGCCTTCTTGCCCAGCATGGGCAGTAGCTGCTGTAGAGTCAACATCTTGAATTTTGAAACTTCCAGAAACGTATTTAGTACAGACAGGTCCAGTATTGGTCTCCAGGTTTTGTCCTTTCTGGGCACCAGGAAAAGTCTGGAGTAAAATCCTTGCCCCTGCTCTTGTTGTGGTACTTGTTGAATGGCCGTCATGTCCATGAGGGCTGTAATTTGTTTTTGTGCCTTTGCCCATTGATTGAGTGACAGGTCTGGCATACCTTTTGACCTTGGTAGGGTGTGAAAATGGAACCTGTAGCCTTGGGACACTATGTTCAAGACCCATTTGTCTTGGGTAACCATTTGCCAATTTGATGAAAATACTGCTAGTTTTCCCCCTAAGGGGGCTGCCAAAATAAATGTGCTTGGATCTGGTAGAGGAAAGTCATTGGGACCGTTTCCTGTAAGTCTGTAATTTGTCTTCTCTGCCTTTGGAGGTAGGAGCACCCCATTGTTTAAAGCCTGTATGAGCCTTGGGGCTGAGATCCGTCTCTGAGACGCCTGTATCTGCCTCTTTGTGGTCTGACACTGGAAAGGACCAATTTTTAGAAGGCCAGTTCCTGCTAAACCTGGGTGGCTGTACCTGTAAGAAATCCTTGACTGTCTGCATGGACTTTGCTTTATCTTCCATTTTTTTCAACACTTCTTCTGCTTTAGTACCAAACAAAGTATCATGCTGTAATGGAGCATCTAATAATTTTGCTTTAACATGATCAAGCAGATTCTGTTCCTTTAACCAAGCATGCCTTCTAATAACAGAACCTGTAACAGCGGCCCTGCAAGAGACCTCCAGTGAATCATAACCACAATGCACAGTATGCTTTCCCACTTGTTCAGCTGCATGCAATAAATCCTGCATTTCCTTGTTCTCTGAACATTCAGTATTTGTCAACAATTTCTGTTTAAGCAGTGACATTAAATATTGCTGATATTTAAGCATATGAAACTGACAATTTAAAGCCCTTACAGCCAAGGTAGCACAAGTATAAACTCCCCCCCCCATCTATCTAGAGCCCTAGAATCCCTATCAGAAGGGACAGGGTTTTTTGCAGAGGAAGCTTTAACCCCTTTGGGACCCTGAGATATAGTTTCTGGGTCAGCAGCGGGGTTTTTATATAGGAATTTATGAGAATCTGGGACCCTGTAGTATCTGTCTGGCTTAGCAGGTGCAGGGGGTAGAGTGTCAGGGGACAGGCTGGACTCTGAAAATACATCTACAATGTCTAGAACAGGTGGAATAGCAAGGGGTCTGTGCTGAGGAAGTAGCAGAAAGTCTCTGAGCCTTTTCTTAGATTCAGAATAATCTTGGCTCTCCCAGTGGAAATGCTCCCTCATGGTATGCAGGGTTTCCGCAAAAGAATAATCCTCAGGAGGAGAGGCTGAAGGAATGGATTCTTCAGTATCAGAATACTGATAGGGAAGCATGGAATAATCCTGTTCAGAAGAGGAATCAGAGGAAATAAAAACCTGATCAGAAGAATAATACTCTGTCTCTTGCCTAGGCCTCTTATCAGGAGGGGGATGGGAACCCCTGATCAAAGTAAATAGGTCTTTGGCCATTTTGAGCATCTGTTTTTTTAGGCATGGAAGTCTGAGTAGGAGAATGCTGTACTTGTTTCTTTTAGAGCTGCTTAAGTCTGTCTTTGAAAGTGAAGATGGCTTAATATATAGTTGGGTAGGTCTGAAGATGCCCTCAGAAGCCGATGCCTGCTCAGTGGCTCCGGACCCATCTGAGGGAATGACTTCCGTGTGTCCAATACCTTTAGTATCCAGAGGCCCAGTCGGCTCCACTTGGGAGTCAGAAGCGGCCTGTGGCTCTGAGGTAGCGGGCGCCAGGGGCTGCGAAAGTGCCTCACTGAGAACTGGCGAACCAGCGACTGGCCTAGCGGAGGCCTCGTCGTCTGTTTTGGACCTCGGATGCCTATCCTTTTCCTTGTCCTTGCATTTTTTGTAAACTCCGGTCGGCTGTTCCTATGGCATTATATAATTAAACCTTCGGACAAAGTAATGAAATGCAAAATCGAACAGACGCTTAATAGTGCGTTGATTAAATCTAGCACAAAACCGACAGCTAGCAACGTTGTGATCAGGGCCTAGGCAAGGAATACAGTAAGAGTGAAAATCCTTATGAGGTATTTGCTTCCCACAAGAAATACAACTGTTAACTTTTTCTGACATAGGTCTGGAGCAAGAAAAAAAAGTTTCCCCAATGGGGTACTTAGCTTTAGTGAAGACTTCAGTTCTGAAATTCGGATTTGAAAATCTCAGGAGTCGGCCGACCGGCATTTGCCAACTGCTTTTGCTTCCGGCGGTAAGAAAGACTAGAGAAAATGGTGTCTGCTGCAACTTTTATACCCCTGGCGCACTGACGTCAGGGAAGAGGCGACAGCAACAGACGTCGGACCTAGACTTTGGAATTCTGGCTTACCGAGAGTAGCCTGCCAGCAGGATAACCCAAGAGTAATGACTGCAACAGTGAAACATGATGAACATCAGCTCATTCTTACCCCCACTAGAGGTAGCAACATCCTTGACCTGGTCATTACTAACATCATCATCTCCTCCCTGGTTAGATCCAACCACAAACCAATCTCCTTGGAAATCCACATCCCTCCCACCCCCCCACCCCCCCGCAAATGTAACCACCACAAAAAACTTCTCCAAAGCTAACTTTGGGCTCCTAAAAACAGAGGTGGCCAACTTCACGGCATCCATGCAAATGGAGAATACTTATGTGACTGCAGAATCATACACTAATGCAATGTACGAAATCAAATGAATGGATCTCACCCATGCCAATTAGAACCAAGATGGTATCCTCCAAAAAAATGGAAGCCATCTGGTGGTCCCCCTGCCATAAACAAACTCTACAACAGGAGGAAACTGATGTGGAATAAGGCAAAGTCCCAATACTGGAAAAACTCCCTTATCAGCCTCAAAAAAAAGTTGAGATACCTCATCAAAATCTTCTAAAGCTAGCTATGAAAACAGAATTACAGCAGATAGTTGAGACAGCCACAGGGCCTTCTATAGTTATGTAAAGAATCTCCACAGTAATACCCATATTTGCTCTGAGCCACTACAGAATGGTACCTCCTATACCAAGCCAACAGATATTGCTAGTATAATGGCAGACAGATTGAGTGTCAACTTCACCCTTCTCCCCCCTGAAAGGATAGATCACAATACCAGTTGATTGCCAGGCATGCAGTATTACTGCTGCACAGGTTAAAACAGCACTGTCCAAGGCCAAGAATACAGCTTCTATGGGACCTAACAATATCCCTAGTTGTGTTCTACATGAACTACAGAGTGAACTGGCACCTCACTGAGTGCCCTGTTCAATCACACCCTCACCTCAGGCTTTTCCCCTACCGAATGGCGCACTGCTACAGTCATCCCTCTCCACAAAGGAGGAGCGACTATAGACCCGGAGGAACCATCACCCCATTAGTCTGATGAGTCTGATATGCAAAGTTACGGAATGCATTATCATGGACCTAATACACAAGGATATAAAGAATTTCCAAACTCAGAATACCACACAGTTTTGGTTTTGTGAAGGGTAGAGCATGCCTGCTCAACTTGGTCGACTTCTTTAAGTCACTCACCAAAGCTGTGGATGAAGGCAAGGTGGTTCATACAGCCTACCTTGATCTGGCCAAGGCATTTTTATATCATTTCCCACTCAGGAATCATAGAAAAACTCACTAAGCTTGTCATCAACCCCTATATCACGAGGTGGGCTGAAAACTGGCTCACAGACAGAACCCACAGTATGAAAGTAGCAGACTCCAAGTCAGAATGCTGACTACTCACGAGAGGAGTCCCACATTCAGTCCTGGGTCCTCTCCTGTTTGGTATCTACTTCTCTGAAGTCCAGGCCAACACGAAGGGATTCCGGCTGACAACGTTTTGAGATGATTACAAGTTGGGACCTATTATTAACTCTCCATGTGATGTTGACATCCTACAGAATGGTCTTCACTGAGACCAGTGATGGCTGTCAGAACCATGGCCTTAAGCTCAATGCCAAAAAATGTGTAGTCATCCCCTTTGAAAAAAACTCGGTTCCCATGAATTACCATATCGATGGTAGTCCACTGAACACAGAAGGCGTTATAAGAAATCTGGTAACACAGGTTGACAACAACCTCTCTCTTGATCACTACATGGCCACTGTGGTTAAAGTCCTTCTATGTAACGCATCTCATTACGAAGGGTTTTGCAACCAGGAAGAAAGAGGTCATTGTCTCCCTCCACTCTTCCCTCATTAGACCAATCATTGAGTACAATGCCCCATTTGGCATGTACCTCACTAGACACCTGCAACAACTGGAGAGGCTGCAAAAGTACCTCACAAAGAGGATCCTAGGCCTTAAACACTTTTCCTATATGGACAGACTCAAAAAAACTCCCAACTATTCTCTGTCTCATATTGCCTACTTAGAGGTGATATTTGCTTGACTTACAAAGCCATGTCTGACCCAGCTCTTTTAGAAATGCAACATCTAAAGAAATCCCAATCCCTCCGCACCACATGCTCCAGAGACCTTAACCTAATTAACAGAACATGGAGGGACAGGTTCACAACCCAGAGACTGCCCATGCTTTGGAACAGACTTCTCATAGATGTCAAGCAGAGCACCTCGCTGACCCTCTTCAAGAGAAATCCTGATGAGTGGATGGGAAACAGAAAATTCACTCCGGGAATAATTCCAGTGGGCTCTACTCGACAGAGGCACTGGGAACTAAGGTCGGGTGGCACTATGCCAGGGTAATCCTATGGCTAGGCTTGTAAAGGCCCCAGGGCCATTAGCCTAGTACACACCTATAAACCTATGAGATGACAATGGTTTGCTCAAGTGAGCACGACCACCCTTCAGAATGAACTTGCCTGTTCTACTTTAAAGAGGCTTTGTGGAAAAAGCAAGCATAGACCTCCCAGTATGTTTCTAAATGTACCATTCAAACAGTAAATGCAAAAGGAGTGGGGGGTCTTGTGGAATTGTTATGCCCACATTATGGCCACACTGAACATTTTTTGAAGCTTTTATCAGCCATGCTGGTGGGAAAAGTAGTATTAAGCACACATGCATACCCACACTAATCTTAAGTTTTAGAAAAACCTGCAAACAATAAAAGATACCACAAAACTATTCCTATGAAAACTAGTACAAAGATAACGTTATACAAACTACCAATTATTCCTAAATTCAGAATATTCTGACTTTTTTTTTTTAAGTTCTAAATACAATAGTCAACAATAGGCATGATTTTTACATATGTGGCTAATGTTGCCATTGCCCTTGCAGAATAAGCCTTTGTCTAATTGTAAAAGCATACCTTGTGAATTACAGACAAATGAAATGCAGTCTGCCAACTATTTTCAATAGAGTTACCTTCCGATTTTCTGAAACTTGGCATGGTGAAGACAGAATCTGAGTTGTAAATGGACATCCAAAGTACCCAAGTGTTTTCCATGAAAGAAACGGTCTAAAGATGCTGCTGGTTCAAAAGGTTTTTGGTTTCGTGACCGAAATATGACAGCGGTATCTCGGACAGGAAGTGAATCACAAAACAGGGTTCCTGATAAAAAGGTCCCCCTAAGGAAGGCTTTCGCCACATTGAGGGAAGCAATACACGTATTGAGTCCTATGTAAAAATTTGAAATTGATGCTTATTGGACTTCAATTGTAAAATAACTTGAGCCAGCCTGGAATAGTTCCGACAAACTCAAATTTCAGGTAAAGGTGCCAGAGGTGGGTTTAGTCACTTTAAAGAAGCCCAAATGGAAAAGTGCTTCCATTTGCTTTTAAAAGTCGTTTTCATTCGGTTCCTTTGAGAAAGACATGGGCTACAAGAGAAGAAAACCTGGGCGAATTCCACCACTGAATATTGTCACTGCAGACTGAAAATCAAATGAACTCTGTAGTGAAGAGGATGCAGTTTTTTAGACTACTGTACAGCTTAGTGCCCATTGCAGAATTCACATGTGGTATCTGGTCACAAGACCAATATTTAGAGGAAGCAATTAGACCCAAACCTAAAGAATACCTCAGATAATGGCACACTGAAAAAAGTCACTCCTCCAAACAAAACGTTTTTTGAAATCTCCATTATTTAACATCAGAATGAGTGACCTGTTTGAGACATGTATGAAAGCCCAAACAGGAAGAGACCATTACATCACTTCCTGGAGTTTACAATACACACATTATTAAAAAAACACACCAGTACATTTCCACAAACTGACCCATAAAAACAGTCACTGCCTACCCAAACTGAAAACAGTATAAATGAAGCTCTAGACAAACAGAAGCATGCATTTAAACAAATGAAGTTATGTACACACCATAACATTCCATCAGAGTAGTTCTACTTCATTTGTCTTCAACCTGTGGGTACTGGAGCCATATCGGATCCGAGCTGGCAACTTTCACTAGCATCTGCTCCGAGTTCCAAGCTCCTCCCCATACCCATAATACACCACCTCTACCTTCTATCCCCCAGACAGAGTTTGCTCCAAGTTACACTGAGAACCCGACCTCAAAACACAACTTAACACACCTAAAACCAGCTAAAATGCTGTCCATATAAGTAAGGCCAGGGGGAAGGCGGGAGGGACGGTTGACGACAAATGAAATAGAGCTACTCAGATGGAACATTATGGTAAGTGCATAACTATCTGATGTAGTTTACTTCATTTGCTCTTCAACCTGTGGGACAGAGTCCACAGTTACTAAACTGAGTGGCCCTCAAGGGAGGACATTCCGAAGCACCACGAACCAAAGGATGCTCTCCTTCTAGACATCAAATCCAATTTGTAGTGAGAAATAAAGGTATGAGATGAGGACCAAGTAGCCGCAGAACAAATATCCAGCAAGACTCTCGACCAAAAGGCCGCAGAAGTAGCCATGGACCTAGTCGAATGAGCTTTCGCCTGACCCAGAGGAAACAAACCTTTAGGCGATCCACCTAGCAATAGTGACCTTGGAGACAGGTTTACCCAAAAAGGGTTGAGGAGGACACAAACAATTGATCAGACTTGCGAAAGATTCTAGCCCTGTGTAAACAGAATCGTAACTGTATGAACATCCAAACAAGTGAAGTCTGTATTCCATTTTGTTAGCAAAATTTGGAAAGAAAAAAGGTAAATTGATGGTTTGGGTTGATGTTAACCTGTAATGCTACTTTTGGAAGAAAGGAAGGATTGGTATGAAGGGAAACCCTGCCCTTATGGAAAATCATGCATGGAACTTTAACAGACAACGCTTGCAGTTCTGAAACCCTCTTAGCAGAGGTGATAGCCACTAGGAAAGCTGTTTTCCAAGACAAAAACTTAAGATCGGTGGTTTTTGCAGGTTCAAATGGCGTAGTGACCAACACCTGAAGAACCAAAGTAATGACCCATGGGGGATAGGATCTTTGACTGGAGGATGTAAATGAAAGGTACCTCTAATAAAAGCTTTACACAATCTGGAAGAGGCTACAAAAGCAGAATTCTCACCCACATGAAAATGAGATGGCAGCTAGATGAACCTTGACTGCAGAAGAGCTAGCTCCTTGTTGAAAAATATTTGCTAGAAAAATCGAGAATAGCTGAAACAGGAGCCGTGAAAGGGTCTAAACTCCACTGAAAAGCCCAAAAGGAAAACGTTTCCATTTGCTACGATAAACCTTCCTGGTGGAGGATTTATGAGCTGCCACAGAAATAGACCCGACTGAAGAAGACAATCCAGCAGTCCTGGCAATTAAGGGAAAGTACAATTGTGTACACTTACCATAAATGTAGATGTTCGAGTGTATTCACTGTTGCAGTCATTACATTTGGGTAATCTGCTGGCAGGTTGCCCTCAGTCAGCCTGAATTCCAAAGTCTTGAGTCCTGCATCGGTTGCTGTCTCCTCTTCCATAACGTCAGGTCGTCAGGGGTATAAAATCAAGCAGCAGACGCCATTTTTTTTTAGTTTTTCTTGCCCCAGATGTCAGGTGCCCCCAAAAAGGTAGCAAAAATATATACGTATAAAAACTATATATACATGCATCAATATAAACTTTACCTTCATCTACACACAAATACACCACATAGGCTGTAGAAGACAGAAAAGTAAAGAAACTCCAGAATGAAAGAGGGGATGGTGGGTGGGTAAAGTACAGTTTTGTACCTACCATGAATGTAGATGTCCGATAGATATGCAACTGCAGTCATAACATATGGGTTGTCCTGCCTCAGGCAGCCCTCGGTCGGCCGGATTCCAAAGTCTGGGTCAGACGTCGGCTGATGTCGCATTTCTCTCCAACGTCAGAGCGGCTGGAGTACATAAGCATCAGCAGACGCCATCTTCTTCAGCGTTTCTTGCCCCAGATGCCAGGTGCCCTCCAAGGAAGGCTGTAATCAGATTGGAAGACAAAAGCAGGTTTCCAGACAAATAAATAAGCAATAAACAGATACACTATAACAGATATCCCCAGCTAAGGATAACAGGGAGAGGAGTGGACCCAAGGCATAGAGGGGAAGGAGGGAGGGAAAACCCGACTGCAGTTGCATATCTATCGGACATCTATATTTATGGTAGGTACAAAACTGTACTATGTCCTTCAAGAATGCAACTGCAGTCATAACATATGGGTTGAATACCATAGCTTAGCTGGGGGAGGTGGAATGCTCTAAGAAAAGGATGGTGTAGCTATCAATCCCTGCAGGACTGCCGAAGCAAAGCCTGCTCTGGATCTGGAATATAAAGGGAGGTTGTAGTGTTTGGAAAATGTATGCACGGAGCTCCATGTAGCAGCTTCTAGAATGTCTTTGTAGGCACCCCTCTTAAGAATGCTGTAGAGGTGGCTGTAGCTCTGGTGGAGTGTGGTCTGACATTGGCTGGCACACTCTTTCCATGGAAGGAATAACAGAATCTGATGCAATGTCCAATCCATTTTGAAATAGTCTGTTTGGAAATTGCTTTTCCTTGTACTCCAGGGGCGTAAGCTACAAAAAGCTGATCAGACTTCCTACTGGTCTTGGTTCTGTCCAGGTAGTAGCGAAGTTGTCTGTGAATGTCCAAGGTATGCAACAGTCTTTCCCCTTTGTTCTCAGGATTGGGAAAGAAAGTAGGCAGGTGAATTGCTTGATTTAAAGAAACCCTAGATACCACTTGGCAGAAAGGTAGGGTTGGTTCGTAAGGAGACCCTGTCTCTGAAAGGTTATGAACGGTGGTATTGCCATTAGGGCCTGTAATTCCAAAACCCTTCTTGCTGAGGTAATTGCCAACAGGAAAGCTGTCTTCCATGAGAGAAATTGTAAGTCCACAGAAGCTGCTGGCTCAAAGGGAGGTAGAGTCAGTTTTTCTAGGACAAAGTTGAGGTCCCAAGCTGGTACTGGTGCCTTTCTTGGGGGCTTTATATTCTTGATTCCCCTAAGGAATTGCCTTAACAAAGGATGTGAAAACACAGGTGGATCAGTGTTGTATCTAGCTGAAATAGCTGAAGCATGTATTTTTATGGAAGAATATGAGAGTCCATTCTGTAGCATATCTGCCAAATATTCCAGAATGAGTGGAATGTTCAATAATGATGCATCATGACCCTTGCTGGTATTCCAAATGCTGAATCTCTTCCATTTGGCTGAGTAAACCTTTCTGGTGGATGGTCTCCGGGCTTCTGTTAGTATCCGCTGAACTTCCTTGGAGAGATAGATTGAGGTTATTCATGAGATCTCCCAAGCTGTTAGCTGTAGCGTCTGGATGTTGGGATGAACTGTCTTGAAGTTGTGTTGAGTCAAAAGTTGGGGCCATTGGGGAAGGGCCCACTTTTTGTTGTGACATATGCTCTGTAGTAGTGGGTACCAGTGTTGTCTTGGCCAGTCTGGAGCTATTAGGATCTCCTTGGGCTGCTCTGCTTTGATCTTTAGTAATACTGTGGTCATCAGTGGCAGAGGTGGGAATGCATAGATTTTTAGGAAGTTCCAGTTGAATGAAAGAGCATCTATTTTCCATGCTTGTGGATGATATGTCCTTGAACAGAACTTTTGTAGATGATGATTGAGGTGGGAGGCAAATAGGTCTACTTCTGGCCTGCCCCATGTCGAGGTGAGTCGTATGAAGATTTCTGGATGTAACCTCCATTCGTGGGGGTCTAGAAAATTCCCGCTTAGACTGTCCGCCAGCACATTGTCTTTGCCTGGAACAAACTGATTGCAACTGAAAGTTTAGGCTCAGTGATTTTTCCCAAAGATTGTCAGTCTGCAAAGGGGGTAAGAATGGGTGCCCCCCTGCTTGTTTATGTACCACATCACAGTGGTGTTGTCTGTCCGTATTAGCAGGTGGCCTTGTTGAAGTAGTTGTCCAAAGGCCTCGATGGCATGCATTACTGCCAGCATTTCTTTTTGGTTGATATGCAGATGTGTTTCCTTTGGAGACCATTGTCCTTGAATACATCTGCCCTCCATGTGCGCACTCCATCCAAGGTCTGAGGCGTCTGTGGTCATGGTCTGTGTTATCTGAGGTTTTTTGAATGACATACCTGTGTTTGACTGACTTACCGAGGCCCACCATAGAAATTCCTTTTGAAGGCATGGAATGAGCGGTATGGTTGCCTCTAGGTTGTTGCTGTGTTGAGACCATAAGCTTTTTAGGTACCATTGAAGCTTTCTCATGTGTAGTCTTGCTAGTGGAACCAGGAGAATGCAGGATGCCATGTAACCCAGGGCCTGTAGGAATCTCCTTGCAGTCATCTGGGTGAGCTTTGCTAAACCTTTGAAGTAATGAGTTAACTTCTTTTGCTCGTCTTCTGTCAGGTAAGCCATTTGAGAGGCTGTGTCTAGTTTGGCTCCTAAGAAGGTTATTTGCTGGGATGGCTGAAGTCTTGACTTTTGGAAGTTGACTGTGTATCCCAGAGCCTGTAGCAATTGTATGACATAATTCAAGTTTTTTGTCAAAATCAGTTTGTCGTCCACTTGTATGAGACAGTCGTCCAGGTACGGGTAAATTTGAATCCCCTGGAGCCTGCAATGAGCAATTACTGAAGCCAGGCATTTCGTGAATACTCTGGGCGCAGTAGATAAGCCAAATGGCAATGCTGAGAATTGATAATGCTCTGGCCCTGCAAGAAATCTGAGGTATCTTCTGCGGCTGTGTCTGATAGGGACATGCAGGTATGCCTCCTTGAGGTCCAGAGTAATCAGCCAAGACCCCTTGCCCAGCATGGGAAGGAGTTGCTGTAGAGTCAGCATTTTGAACTTTGGTACTATGAGAAAAGTGTTTAATGCGGACAAATCCAGTATTGGTCTCCATTGAGTTTCTTTTCTTGGAACAAGTAACAGTATTGAATAAAACCCCTGGCCTTGTTCTTGTTGTGGAACTTTTTCTATTGCTTTGATCTGAGCAAGCAGAGAAATTTGCTTGATAGCCTCTGCCCTCTGGTTTTGTGGTAGGTTTGGCATGCCTTGTTTTCTTGGCAAGGTATGAAAATGGAACCTGTAACCGTGGTCTATAATGTCCAAAATCCATTTGTCCTTTGTCAGTCTGTGCCAATTGTCTGAAAACAGAGATAATTTTCTGCCCAAAGGAGCTTCTGCTTGCTCCTTGGTCAGCGGACCTAGAGGAAAGTCATTGAGATTGTCCCTGTGGGGCAGGAGAAACCCCTGTGTCACTTCTTTGGTTTGCTGGTTGCCATTGTCGTCCCCTGTAGGAACCTCTGTATTGTCCTCTTCCTCGGGCACGCCTGTTTTTGCCCCTTTGAAATCTTTCAGGATTAGGAAAGGACCAGTTTTTAGAAGGCCAATTCCTGCTGAATCTGGGTGGCTGAACCTGGAGGAAATCTCTGTCTGAACTGACTTGGCTTTTTCCTCAATGGACTAACATCTTTAGCATTAGCACCAAAAGCTTGTTCTTTTCCAAGGGTATCAAGAAGTTTTGCCTTAACATGATCTGGTAAAGGTTGTTCTTTTAACCATGCATGTCTACGAATGACCGCCCCTGTCATAGCTGCCCTACATGAAGCTTCCAATGCATCATATCCACACTGAAGAAGTGATTGCTAACTTGCTGAGAATTATGTACAGCCTCCTGCAAAGACTTCCTATCTAAAGGTTCAGGAGAGGCCAATGTTTTCTGTAAACCATCCAACAGGTAATCCTGATATTGAAACATATGAAAGAGACAATTGAGAGCTCTCATAGATAAAGTAGTGGAGGTGTAAACCTTCTTCCCCCATCTCTCTAATGACCTAGCTTCCCTGTTGGAAGGCAAAGGATTTTTGGAGGTGGTAGCTGAAACCCCTTTCGGTCCCTGTGAAATTGTTTCTAAATCAACAACATGGGCCCTAAAGAAATGAGAATGGGTTTCTGGGACCCTATAGTATCTGTCAGGCTTGACAGGAGCAGGAGGAAGAGTATCAGGGTAACACTGGAGTCAGAGTATAGATCATCCAAAACATCAAGCACAGGAGGTATAGCTAAGGGTCTGTGTTGGGGCTTTTTAAGGAAGGTTCGAAGGCGCTTTCTGGAATCAGAATATTCCTGGCCTTGCCACTTAAAATGTTCCCTCATGGAATGCAGAACTTCCCCAAAAGAAATATCCTCAGGAGGAGAGGCCGAGGGGATGGAGTCCTCTGCATCTGAGTCCTCATAGGTCTGGAAGGGCTCTTCCTGGCTTTCAGAGTGAACAGAGTCCTCAGAATCTTCATCTGAAGGGAGAGGGTCAGAGGGTTCAACCCTGGGCCTCTTATCAGGAGGAGGCTGGGATCCTCTCTCAGGATGGGCCTGGGAACCTCTGATCATGGAAATTAAGTCTGCGGCCATAGTCATGATTTGTGTTTCAGGAGTAGGCTGAGGTAAGGCTTTAGCAGTAAGGTGCTTGGACTTGCTGGCTGCCTTAGCACGTGTAGGCCTTGATAGACATGGACATGGGAGGCCTAGCAGCTCCACGTGCAGGATTGACCTTAACAGCAGCAATGGTCTCGGGCATTTCCTCGGTTTCAGTATCCGGAGGAAAATCAATAACTGGCGTCAGTGTGGTCTCCGGTATCGGAGGTATCAGTAATGCGGTGTCTTCGGTTTGGAGCGGTGAAATAACCGCCTCAGAGGGAACCGGGGCACTCGCGGTAGGTTTTGGCGTGGTGTCGGTGGAAGACGCGGGCCGAGGATGTCGGTCCCGGTCTTTTCGTTTCTTAGGAGTCTGCGATGTCGGTAGTTCCGACGGCATTGTATAATCGAATTTTTCGCCGAAAGTCTTCAGCGAACTCCGCTCGGCGCCTGAGAGTGCGCTTATTGAAGCGAGCAAAGGCGGCACAGGCCGAGGCGTCGTGGTCTGGGCCAAGGCAAGGAAGGCAGTAAGAGTGGAAATCCTTATGAGGTATTTGTTTACCACAAGACAAACAATTTACTTTTTCAGTAATTTCTGACATCGGCTGAGGCAAGAAAAGGTCCCCAACGGGGTACTTAGCTTTTTTGATGACTTCGGTTTCGAAGAATACAGGAGCTGACCGACCGGCACTTGCGAACTGCTTCTGCTTCGGGCACCGCGCGGCAAGAAAGACTGGAGAAGATGGCATCGGCTGATGCTTATGTACTCCAGCCGCTCTGACGTCGGAGAGAAATGCGACATCAGCAGACGTCGGACCCAGACTTTGGAATCCGGCCGACCGAGGGCTGCCTGAGGCAGGACAACCCATATGTTATGACTGCAGTTGCATTCTTGAAGGACATCCTGGACTGTCACAGTGAATACACTTGAACATCGACATTTATGGTAAGTGTACACAGCTGTACTATGTTCTTCGTGTTTCACTGTTGCAGTCATTACATTTGGGTAGAATCGCAAAGCTATGCAGTCATTACATTTGGGTAGAATCGCAAAGCTATGGTTGGGAGGCTGGAGCTAAACAGTATTAGGTGCGGCTATAAGGCCCTGCAGAAATGCAGGGGCAAAGCCTGCCCTGAATTTAGAGTAAAGGGGCAAATGATAATGCTTTGTAAAGGTGTGAACAGAACTCCAAGTAGCAGCCTCTAGAATGTCTTTGGTTGGTACTCCTCTGAGAAAGGCTGCTGGAGTAGCTGTAGCTCTGGTGGAATGAGACCTAATGCCCCTGGGCACAAGTTTACCATGGTATAAGTAGCAGAAAAGAATACAGTGGCTTATCCACTCTGAAATAGTCTGCTTTGAAAAAGCCTTTCCGTCTGATCCTGCAGCATATGTCACTAGCAATTGCTCAGTTTTTCTTACAGCTTTAGTCCTGCTAAAGTAGAATCTTAGCTGCCTGTGTACGTCCAAGGAATGCAGAATTCTTTTCCCCCTTGTTCTGCGGATTTGGATAAAAGGTTGGCAGATGCATAGATTGGTTAAGAGCCACAATGGAAACCACCTTAGGCATAAATGTTGGATTTGTCCTCAGAGACACCCTCTCTGGGTAAAATATGATAAAAGGCTCCACAGCCATGAGGGCCTGTAGCTCTGAGACTCTTCTTGCTGAAGTAATTACTAGTAGCAGAGATGTTTTCCATGATAAGAACTTTATATAAGCAGTAGCACCTGGTTCAAATGGAGGCAGGGTGAGCTTTTTTTAACACAATTGTGGTCCCATGCAGGTATGGGTGATGATCTAGGAGGCCTTACATTTTTGGCTCCTCCAAGATGCTGCTTTAGTAAGGGATGAGAAAAGACTGGCAGCTCTGTATTGTAATGAGCCAAAATGGCAGAGGCATGGATTTTGATGAGAAAGACAGGCCTTTGTCAAGCATCTCAGTCAAGTATATCTGAGGAATATTTGGTTCTGCTGTATCAGTTCCTTGTGCTTGATTCCAAGCACATAATCTCTTCCATTTATCAGCATAAGATTTTCTAGTACTAGGCCTTCTGGCTTCTAAAATGACATCCATCACAGCTTTGCTGAGAGGTGTTTGTATAACTATATGATCAGCCATACTGCCAAGTTCAGTGTCTGGAGTTGATTATCCAGGATCTGATTGTTTTGCTGGGACAATAGTTGAGGACTTTGAGCTAAGGTCCAAGCTGGGTATTGAGACAAGTTCCTTAGGATTGGGTACCAGTATTGGCGGGCCCAGTCCGGGGCAATCAATATCATCTTTGGTTTCTCTTGTCTGACTTTTAGGAGGACCTTGGGGAGAAGAGGCAGAGGAGGAAAGGCATAAACGGATAGGTTTTTCCAATTGAAAAACAGGGCGCCCACTTTCCATGCTGGTCTGTGATAAGACCTTGTGCAGAGTCTGTGATAAGTCCTTGTGCAGAATCTTTTCAATTGGTAATTTTGAGGAAAGACAAATAGATCTATGTCTGGGCTCCCCCATTTCTTTGTTATCATGCTGAAGACTTGTGGATCTAGTTTCCACCCATAAGGATCCATAAGGTTTCTGCTCAAGTCGTCTGCCAGAGTATTTTGTTTTCCCGGCAGGAATTGAGCTTGAAAATGTATCTGGCAAGTCAAAGCTGTGTCCCATAGTGCCATGGCTAATCTGCAAAGGGAGTACGACTGCGTGCCCCCCTGCTTGTTTATGTACCACATGACCGTGGTGTTCTCTCTATCAGTAGTTGTTCTGGATGAAGCCCTTGAAGGCTGTCAAGGCATTTTGAACAGCTAGCATCTCTTTCTGGTTGATATGTAGATGCATTTGTTTTGGGGTCCATATGCCCTGAATGCATCTTCCCGCCAGGTAGGCCCCCTCATGCATAATCTGATGCGTCTGTTAAGGTTTGGCTGGCAGGGGGTAGAGTGAAGGGCCGTCCCATGTTTTGGTGACATGCCTTTGCCCACCATAAAAACTCCTGTTGTAGGCAGGGAATGAGAGGAATCATTGTTTCCAGACTGTGACAATGTTGACTCCATAAACTTTTTAGGTACTATTGAAGTTTCCTCATATAAAGTCTTGCATATGGAATCAGTAGGATGCAGGATGCCATGAAGCCCAAAGCCTGCAGAATTTGTCTTGCAGATAATTGGGTTTTTGTTGCCATCAGTTTGAAGTAAGTAGTCAATTGCCTTTGCTTGTCAGGCGTGAGGTAAGCCATCTGGGTAGTTGTAATCAAGCTTGCACCCAGGAAGGTTATCTTTTGAGAGGGTACCAGTTGTGATTTCTTTTCGTTTGTGTACCCCAGGCATGTTAGAAGCCTTTTCACAAACGCCAGGTGCTGAAGAAGAATGTCCTTGTTCTCTGCTTGAATGAGACAGGTCGTCCAAGTAAGGATATATTTGTATACTTTGTCTGCAAAATGCAATCACTGTTGCCAGGCACTCTGTAAAGACCCTGGGTGCAGTAGATAAGCCAAAGGGCAGTGCAGAGAATTGGTAATGCATTAAGCCAGCCTTGAATCTGAGGTATCGTCTGCATGACTGCCTTATTGAGACATGCAGGTATGCCTCTTTTAGGTCTAATGTCACCAGCCAAGCATTCTTGCCCAGCATGGGCAGAAGCTGCTGCAAAGTCAGCATTTTGAATTTTGGAATGCCCAGGTGCGCGTTTAAAATCGATAAATCCAGTATTGGCCACCAGGCCTTGTCCTTTCTGGGTACCAAGAACAGTAGAGTAAAAACTGTGTCCTTTTTCCTGTTCTGGTACTGGCTGAATGGCCCTCATATCCATGAGGGATGTGACCTGTTTTTGTGCCTGTGCCCATTGATTTTTTGGCAGATCTGGCCAACCGTTTGCCATTGGCAGAGTATGGCAATGGAATCTGTATCCCTGTGATACTATGTTTAGCACCCCACTTGTCCTGGGTTAACTGCCAATTTTGAGCAAAAAGTGCTAATATTCCCCCTAGGGGTGCTGCCAAAAGATAAGTGCTAGGTGAAGGCAGAGGGAAGTAATTGGGACTGTTTTCTGTAGGTTTGCGCTTTATCTCCTCCAGATTTGGAGGTAGACGCGCCCCATTGCTTTGACCTCTATGAATCTTGCGCCTGGTATCTGGATCCCTTAGGGCATCTGAATTTGCCCCTTTGAGCTCTGAAACAGGAAAGTACCAATTTTTTGTAGGCCAGTGTCTACTGAATCGTAGTGGCTGCACTTGTAAGAAGTATTTTACAGTTTGCACAGACTTAGCTTTGTCTTCCATTTTCTTTAAAACCTCTTCTGCCTTAATACCAGAGTATCATGCTGTAAAGGTGCATCTAGTAATTTAGCTTTAACATGATCAGGCAAATTTTGTTCCTTTAACCAGGCATGCCTCCTAATCACAGATCCAGTAACTGTCGCCCTGCAGGAGGCCTCTAAGGAATCAAAACCACATTGCAAAGTAGGCTTTCCAACCTGTTCAGCTGTATGCAATAAATCCTGCAATTCTTTATTTTCTGCACATTCAGAAATCAACATTTTCTGTTTCAGCAATCCCATAACCTGTTGTTGATACTTGAGCATATGAAACTGGCTAAGGTGCTGATTGCCAAGGTTGCAGATGTATAAACCTTTTTTCCCCCATCTATCCAGTGTCCTTGAATCTCTGTCAGAGGGGGTAGGATTTTTTTGCTCTGTTGAGGCTTTAACTCCCTTTGGATCCTGTGAAATAGTTTCAGGATCAGCAGCAGGGTTTCTAAATAAAAATGTGTGCGAGTCAGGGACCTGTAATATCTGCCAGGCTTGCTGGGAGCCAGAGATAAGGAATCAGGAGTCAAATTTGACTCTGAAAACACATCCACAATGTCTAAAACAGGGGGTATGGCTAAAGGCCTGTGCTGAGGGAGAGGGAAATCCCTGAGCCTCTTTTTTGATTGAGAAATCTTGACTCTCCCAGTGAAAATGCTCCCTCAAAGTATGCAAGGTTTCTGCAAATGAATAATCCTTAGGAGGTGATGCAGATGGTATAGACTCTCTGCATCAGAATCCTCACAGATATAATTCCTGATCAGAAGGGGAATCAAAAGAAATAACCTGATCTGAAGATTCATAATTAGTGTCTTGCCTAGGCCTTTTATCAGGAGGGGGATGGGAACCCCTGATCAAAGTGGGTCCAATACTTCCAGTATCTCGCGGCATGCAGGACTCCACATGGGTGTTGGTAGGGGCCTGCAACTTGAAAGTAGGGGGTATCAGGGGCTGCGAAAGCGCTTGAGTACCGGCGACTGGCTTAGGAGAAGCTTTGTCGGTTTTGGACCTCGACCGTCTCTGCCCTTTTCTTTGTGCTTTATGTGACATCAGTATGGAGCAAGAAAAAAAGTTTCCCCATCGGGGTACTTAGCTTTAATGAAGACTTCGGTTCTGAAACTCAAACTCTAATATTTCAGGAGTCAGCCGACCGGCACTTGCAAAATGCTTCTGCTTCGGGCACTGCGCGGCAAGAAAGACTAAAGAAAATGGCGTTGGCTGCTTGTTTTATACCCCTGACGACCTGACGTCATGGAAGAGAAGACAGCAACCAACACAGGACCCAAGACTTTGGAATTCAGGCCAACTGAGGGCAACCTAACAAATTTCCCAACTGTAATGACTGCAACAGTGAAACACGAAGAACATCTGGAGCATCCAAGCAGTGATCTTTAAACTATCCAGACTCGGATGAGGAACCCTCGAGGGGTGAGAAATGAGATTCCGAATGGGATCCAAGATTGGATAAGATGAGACCAAAGGAAGGGAAACCATACCTGGTGAGGCCAAAACGGGGCAATGAGGATCACTTTGCTCCCCAGTCGGCAAGCTTTCTGTAGAAACCCCGGAATAAGGGGTACAGGAGAGTAAACATACAGAAGACTGGGAGGCCAAACATGGACAAGAGCGTCTCTGGGGGACTCCCCCGGCTGGGGGTTCAGAGCGAAGAACTCGCTGCACTTCATGTTGGAAGGAGATGTGAAGAGACTGAAGCAAGGCCGACCCCACTCCAGAAAGATCTGCTCCGCTACTGAATGATTCAGAGACCACTCGTAAGGCATCAGTATGGTCTGACTTAATCTGTCTGCTAGCATGTTGGACCATCCCGGAATGTGAGTTGCAGTCAGAAAGCGAACAGTGCAGATCGCCCATTCCCAAACTCTCATAGCCTCGTGACAAATGGGGTAAGATCTGGTCCCTCCCTGTTTGTTGACATACCAGACCACTGACTGAATTGCAATGGTTCCCACAGGAAGAAAGGCATGAAGGGCCTGCAACACCTAAAAGACCTCCCTCATCTCCAGAACGTTTATATGCAAACTGGTCTCGACAGAGGACCACATGCCTTGGACTGTCCTGCCTGAACAATGCCCCCACCCAAGTTGGGAGGCATCCATGGTCACTGTGGCTTGGACAGAGGCTGGAAAGTACAGTTGTGTGCACATACCATAAATGTAGATGTTAGAGTGTATTCACTGTTGCAGTCCTAACAAATGGGTTACCAGGCTCCCGCTAGCCCTCAGCCAGCCAGAATACCAAAGGTAAGTAAAAATGATGTCTGTTGTCTTTGGTTTTAAAGGACGTCAGGGCGTCAGATACAAAAGGAGGCAGCAGACGTCACTTACCCAGTCTTTCTTGCCAAAACAGTCAGAAGCCCCAGAAAAAAGGCTAAGCCAAATGCCAATTTGGCAAATATCCAATTCAGCCTGTACCTCAGGAAAAAAGAATAGGAAGACCAGAAAGGGGACGGAGGGAGGGAAAACCAGGACTGCAACAGTGAATACACTCGAACATCTACATTTATGGTAAGTGTACACAACTGTACTATGTTCATCACGTTTCACTGTTGCAGTCCTAACAAATGGGTTGATTACCAAAGCCCAGTGAGAAGGGAGGAGGAACAAACAGAATCAAGGGTTGGAAATAATGCCCTGCAAAACAGCAGTGGCAAACCCTGCCCTGGCGCTGGAAAAGAGGCAAATAATGTTTTGTGAAAGTGTGCACAGAAGACCAAGTGGCAGCCTCCAAAATATCTTTAGTAGGAACACCCCTTAAAAAGGGTGCAGAAGCTGCTCTAGTTGAGTGAGTCCTAACCCCTTGAGGAGGAACCTTGCCACGAAAAGAATAACAAAAGTTGATGCAATGCGCAATCCACTTGGAAATTGTTTGCTTAGAAATAGCCTTGCCCTGCGCTCCAGGGGCAAAACTGACCAATAACTGAGCTGATTTCCAAAGGTCTTTAGTCCTGTCCAGGTAAAACCTGTGCTGTTTGTGCACATCAAGAGAATGCAGGATCCTTTCACCTTTATTTCAGGGATTAGGAAAGAAGGCAGGAAGTTGTATGGACTGATTAAGAGTCAAACTAGAAACCACCTTAGGCATAAAGGAGGGATTGGCTCTCAGAGACACGGTCTGGATGGAAAATAATAAAAGGCTCCACGGCCAAAGCCTACAGCTCCAAAACCCTTGCTGAAATTATAGCCAAGAGGAAAGCAGTCTTCCAAGAGAGAAACTTCAATTCTGCAGAGGCAGCTGGCTCAAAAGGAGGAAGAGCAAGTTTCTCTAGAACAAAATTAAGATCCCATGATGGAGTAGGTGCCCTTCTGGGAGCTTTTAAATTACAAGCACCTCTGAGAAACATTTTCATCAAGGGATGAGAGAAAAAAAGAAGTTATGTACTCACGATAATGTTCCATCTGAGTAGTTATACTTCATTTTTCTGCAACCTGTGGGTATACGGATCCGTATCAGATCCGAGCCGGCAACTTTTTTCTAGCATTTGCTCCAAGCTCCTCCCCTTACCCATAATGTCCTACAGTCTCCTATCTTCCCTCAGATAGAGTTTGCTGCATCTAACAATATATATGCAACTCAACCTAATAACCAACCTGAAAACAGGAAAAGGTCCGGGGGATGGAGGGAGGGAATGTTGCAGAAAAATGAAGTATAACTACTCAGATGGAACGTTATGGTGAGTACATAACTTCATTATCTGAAGTAGTTAACTTCATTTTATCTGCAACCTGTGGGACAGAGTCCCCAGCTACTCCGATCCTGGGAGGCTCTTATGGAAAGATATTCCTGAGCACTGCAGAGCCAAAGGATGCTCTACCCCTCAAAATCAGATCCAATTTATAATGGGAAATGAAGGTATGTGAGAATTGGCCCATGTCACTGCTGCACAAATATCATCCAAAAGTACCCTGGACCAAAAAGCAGCAGAAGTCGCCATGGACCTGGTAGAGCGAGCCTCATCTATACTAGGAGATAAAGATTTTGCTTTGTAGGCATGTGAAATGCAAAGAGTGATCCATCTGGCTAAAGAAATTTTAGAAATAGCTTTTCCCATAAACGCTTTGGAAAAGGAAAAACAATTTGTCAGTCTTGCGGAAAGACTTTGTTCTATGAAGGTAAAAACAAAGTTGTCTATGAACATCCAACATTTGGAAGTTGGGAAAGAAAACTGGCAGATTAATGGACTGGTTTATGTTTGCTTCAGAAGTCACTTTAGGTAAGAAGGAAGGGTTAGTATGGAGGGAGACCCTATCCTTATAGAAGACCAAATACGGAGGCATGGCAGACAGAGCTTGAAGCTCAGAAACTCTCCTAACCGATGTGATGGCGAGTAGGAAAGCTGTCTTCCAGGACAAAAATTTTAAGTCCACAGAAGCTGCGGGTTCGAAAGGAGGGGCCACTAATGCCTGTAAAACAAAAGCAATTTCCCAAGGAGGTACATAATCCATGACAGGGGCTGTAACAGAAAAGTACCTTTAATAAAAGCCTTACACAGCCTAGAGGAGGCTAAGGCCATGTTGTTTTCACTAACGTGAAAACTGGAAATGGCTGCCAATTGTACTTTCACTGTGGAGGAACTAGCTCCTTGCTGAAAGATACCAGACAGGAAATCCAACACCGCTGGAACAGGGGCTGTAAAGGGATCTATTTCTCTATGTGAAGCCCAAATGGAAAAGCACTTCCATTTACTGCAATATAGCTTCCTAGTGGAGTCTTTAAGAGAGGCCACCAGAATGGATTTTGCCTGGGATGAAAGACCGGGAGTCTGGCGATTAACGGAACTGGAGCAACCCAGCTGTTAACTTGAGGCTGCCCAGATCGGGCGGACGTGTCCCCGATGGATGGGAAATTAGATCCAGGCAGGGATCCAGAACCCACGGGGGAGCTAAGATATGAGACCAAAGAAATGGGAACCAAACCTGACGAGGCCAGAATGGGACAATGAGGATCACTTTGCACCATAGTCGGCAAGCTTTCTGAAGAAACTTTGGAATGAGAGGTAAAGGTGGATAAGCATACAGAAGCCCGGGGGGCCAAACATGGACTAGAGCCAAATACCAAAGAAACAAACCACCCGAACATCCCAACCTGATACCAACTAGGAGTGAAACAACAATCATTCAGGTGACGAACTACAGGTTATGGGGACGGGGGGGGGGGGGGGGTCGGTTGCTGACAAATGAAGTTACCTACTCAGATGGAACGTTATGGTGAGTACATAGTTTCTTTATCTGAAGTAGTTAACGTCATTTGATCAGCAACCTGTGGGACAGGGGTCCCCAGCTACCAAAAAAGTACAGTTTTGTACCCACCATAAATGCAGATGTCCGATAGGCATGCATCTGCAGTCCTTACAAATGGTTGTCCTGTCGTCAGGCAGCCCTTCGGTCGGCCGGATTCCAAAGTCTGGGTCTGGCCTTGGCTGGTGTCGCACTTCACCCGACATCATAGCTGCAGTTTTTCGGGTATAAAGGCATCAGCCGACGCCATTTTCCTCAGTGTTTCTTGCCCCAGATGCCAGGTGCCCTCTAGGAAGGCTAAATTTGGATAAATGCAAATGGTTCCAAATAGTAGAGAGCAAACAAAAAATAAGCATGTATGTGCATATATACAAACAAATACACCATAATAGATTCCCCCAGCTAGCTACAAGATGGGCAAATACCCTAGGAGTACCACAGAGGGGAAGGAGGGTGGGTAATCCTGACTGCAGATGCATGCCTATCGGACATCTACATTTATGGTAGGTACAAAACTGTACTATGTCCTTCAAGGATGCATCTACAGTCCTTACAAATGGGTAGAATACCATAGCCAAACTGCGGGAGGAGGAGAAATAAGTTATGGTGTAGTTAAGATCCCTTGCAAAACAGCAGTGGCAAAACCTGCTCGGGATCTGGAGTATAAAGGTAAATTATAATGCTTGGCAAATGTATGCACGGAGCTCCAAGTAGCAGCCTCTAAAATGTCTTTGGTAGCCACTCCTCGTAAAAAAGCTGTGGTAGTGGCTGTGGCCCTTGTAGAGTGAGGCCTGATGTTTTCTGGAGTTTTCTTCCCGTGGTAGGAATAACAAAATCTAATGCAATTTCCTATCCACTTAGAGATAGTCTGTTTCGAAATTGCTTTTCCTTCCATTCCTGTTGCATATGCTACCAGTAGCTGGTCGGTTTTTCTATTGCTCTTGGTCCTATCCAGGTAGTAACGTAATTGTCTATGTACATCCAAGGTATGCAACAGTCTTTCTCCCCTGTTCTGTGGGTTGGGGAAGAATGTAGGTAGGTGGATAGCTTGATTTAAAGATACCCTGGAGACCACCTTTGGCATAAAAGTAGGATTAGTTCTCATGGACACTATCTTGATGGAAGATCAGGAAGGGCTGTACTGCCATTAATGCCTGTAGCTCGGATACCCTTCTTGCTGAAGTGACTGCAAGCAGGAAAGCAGTTTTCCATGATAAGTACTGTAATTCTGCTGTTGCTGCTGGTTCGAAAGGAGGGAGTGTCAACTTTTCTAGCACAAAGTTCAAGTCCCATGCTGGCAATGGTGGCTTTTTAGGTGGTTTTACGTTTTTAATTCCTCTCAGAAACTGCCTGAGTAGAGGATGTGAGAAGACTGGAGGATCCAAGTTGTATTCTGCTGAAATAGCTGATGCATGAATCTTAATGGAAGAATAGGACAGGCCGTTGTGGAAGAGCTCTGTCAAGTATTCCAGGACGTTAGCTATGTTTACCAGTGCCACATTTTTCCCTTTTGCAGTACTCCAAATGAGATATCTTTTCCATTTTGCTGAATAATTTTTTCTTGTTGAGGGTCTGCGAGCCTCCAAGATAATGTCTTTAACCCTTTGAGATAAATCTGGGTTATATGGTCTTATGCAATGCTCCAGGCAGCCAGCTGCAGTGTTTTCAGGTTTGGATGTAGGGTTTTGAAGTTGTTCTGTGTTAACAGCAGGGGAACAAGGGGCAGAGGCCATATTTGTTCTCGAGACATGCTCCTCAGTAATGGGTACCAATGTTGCCTTGGCCAGTCTGGAGCTATCAGGATGATCCTTGGACGGTCTTCTTTGATCTTCAATAGCACCTTGTGCATCAAAGGAAGAGGTGGGAATGCATATGCTGTCAGGTTTTTCCAACTGAAGGATAGGGAGTCCACTTTCCAAGCAAGTGGGTGGTACGTCCTTGTGCAGAATTTTTTCAGTTGGTGGTTGTGTGGGGATGCAAATAAGTCTATTTCTGGTAGTCCCCATTTCATTGTAATGGTTTTGAAGATGTCCGGATGCAGCATCCATTCATGAGCATCCGTGGTAGTTCTGCTTAGGATGTCTGCTAGTATATTTTCTTTTCCTGGCACAAACATTGCTTGTAACTGAATGTTGAAGCTCAGGGCCACATTCCAGAGGTCCATTGCCATCCGGCATAGAGGGTATTGAATGTGTGCCTCCCTGTTTGTTGATGTACCACATAACTGTGGTGTTGTCCGTCCTTAGCAGTTGACCCTGTTGAAGAAATGGTCTGAATGCCTGAATTGCCAGTTTTACTGCCAGCATTTCCTTTTGATTTATGTGTAGGTGCAGCTGGTCTCGAGTCCATAAGCCTTGTATGCACTTGTCCAGCATGTGTGCCCCCCAACCGAGGTCTGAGGCGTCTGTTGTGATGGCCTGGCTTGGCTGTGTGTTGTGGAAGGGCAGTCCCTTGTTTAATTGACAGGCCTGAGCCCACCATTGGAATTCTTGCTTCAGGCATGGAATTATTGGAATTTGGGTTTCTAGGCTGTGCTTGTGCTGAGACCATAAATTCCTTAGGTACCACTGTAACTTTCTCATATGTAGTCTGGCATTTGGAACCAATATTATGCAGGATGCCATGTAACCGAGGGCTTGCAGGACTTTTCTTGCTGTTAGCTGGTTCTGCTTTGTTAATGCCATGAAGTAGAGAGGAGTTGCTCCTGTTTTTCTACTGTCAGGAATGCCATTTGTTTTGATGTGTCCAGATCTGCACCCAAGAAGGTTATCCTTTGGGATGGTATCAGCCTTGACTTTTTTATATTGACTGTGTATCCCAGGGCTTGTAGTAGATGAATGACCCTTTCCAAATCTTTTGTTAATTTGTTTTTTTGTCCGCTTGTAACAGGCAGTCGTCCAGGTAAGGGTAAATTTGAATTCCCTGAAGCCTGCAATGAGCAATTACTGATGCCAGGCATTTCGTGAATACTCTGGGCGCAGTAGATAAGCCAAAGAGCAATGCTGAGAATTGATAATGCTCTGATCCTGCAAGAAATCTGAGGTATCTTCTGCAATTTGGTCGTATGGGGACGTGCAGGTATGCCTCCTTGAGATCTAGAGTTACCAGCCAAGACTCCTTGCCCAGCATGGGAAGAAGCTGCTGTAGGGTCAGCATTTTGAATTTTGGAACAAAGAGGTATGTGTTTAAAGCGGACAGGTCGAGAATAGGTCTCCACTGGTTTTCTTTTCTTGGTACCAGGAAGAGTCTGGAGTAAAATCCTTGCCCTTGTTCCATAGATGGTACCCTTTCTACAGCTCTCATCCTTAGTGAGTTATTTGTTCTAGAGCTTCTGCCTTCTGATTTGGAGGTAGGTTTGGCATTCCTCTCTTCCTTGGTAGAGTATGGAAGTGAAGCCTGTAACCTTGGTCTATTGTCTGTAAAATCCATTTGTCTCCTGTGATGTAATGCCAGTTTACTGAAAATAAGGCTAGCTTCCCGCCTAAGGGTGCTTCTAGTTGTTCCCTGGTAGGCGGTGCCAGAGCCAAGTCACTGTGATTGTCCTGTGGAAGTGGTGGTGGCTGGATCTGTGGCTGCACCTCGCTGGTTGTTATTTTGCCACTGACGCCCCTGTAGGCACCTCTGGATTGACCCCTGCCTCTTGAGCGCCTATTCCTGCCTCTCGGAGCTCTGGAGGTGTCTGGAAAGGACCAATTCTTGGAAGGCCAGTTCCTGCTAAACCTTGGAGGCTGGACCTGCAAGAAATCCTTGACTGTCTGGACAGATTTTGCTTTCTCTTCCACCTTCTTCAGCACCTGCTGTGCAGGGGAGCCAAACAAATTGAGCTTATCCATGGGAGCATCTAGGAGCTTTGATTTAACATGGTCTGGTAAGGACTGCTCTTTTAACCATGCATGTCTTCTGATCACTGTGCCAGTCATGGCTGATCTAAAGGAAGCCTCCAGTGCATCATAGCCGCATTTTAAGGAATGATTACTTGACCTGCTGAATGTTATGTACCATTTCCTGTACAGATTTTTTATCTAATGGTTCATCAGAGGTTAGTTTTTTAGTTAACTGGTCTAACAAATTCCTGATACTGAATCATGTGGAATTGGCAGTTCAAGGCCCTAGCTGAAAGAGTAGCAGAAGTGTAAACTTTTTTACCCCATCTCTCTAAGGCCCTAGATTCCCTTTCAGAGGGAGGGTTTTGGCAGAGGTAGCTGCTACAGCCTTGGGTCCCTGGGAGATGGTTTCGGGATCTGCAAAAGGGGCCTTATACAAATGATAATGCGTGTCCGGAACCCTGTAGTACCTATCGGGCTTAGCCGGGGCCGGAGGTAGAGAATCAGGAGCAGTACAAGCATCATTAAATGCATCATCCATAACAGTAAGTACTGGAGGAATGGCTAAAGGCCTATGCTGTGGCAAATGCAAAAAGGTTCTAAGCCTTTTCCTAGAGTCTGAAAAATCCTGGCCCTGCCATTGAAATTGTTCCCTCATAGCATGCAAGGTTTCCCCAAAAGAAAATTCCTCAGGCGGAGAGGCAGAAGGAATGGACTCTTCTGCATCAGAGTCCTCATAAGGAGAAAAGGGGCCCTCTGGAGGGTTTGAATTATCTGAATCATCAGAGGAGACATCTGAAGAAACTGGCTCAGGGGGCTCTACTCTAGTTCTCTTCTCTGGAGGAGGGTGAGAGGCCCTGTCTGGATGTGGTTGTAATCCCCGGATCAAAGAAATGAGATCCTCTGCTAGACTAAGCATTTGTGAACTAGAGCTAGGCCTGTGAGAGGGGGTCTTAGCAGGCACAGTTTTGGTAGTTTTTGCTGCTTTAGCCCTGGCAAAGGCCTTAATCGACATGGATGCAGGAGGCCTAGCAGCTCCACGTGCAGGGGTGGATATATCCAAAGGGATAGTGTCAGATAAATCCTGTGAACCTGCAAGAGCAGGTGGGATTTCAGTAGCAGATTCAGCCAAGCTAGATGAGGCCTCGGTAAGAGGTAAGTTTTCGGCCGAAGGAAGAACCGTGGACTCTGGCTCAGCCGAAACCGAGACACTCGCGGTTGGCTTAACCGCGGTTTCGGCCGAAACCGCGGACAGCGAGTGTCGGTCCTTTTCCTTGCGCTTTTTAGAAATTTGCGTAGTCGGAGTATCCGACGGCATAATGTAAGCAAAAGCGGAGCCGAAAAACTCTTCAGCAAATTCCGACCGACGTCTAAGCGTCCGTCGGTTGAAAGAAGCACAGGCTAGACAAGCTGCTACGTCGTGGTCTGGGCCTAAGCAAGGTAAGCAGTAAGAGTGGAAATCTTTGAGGTATTTGTTTCCCACAAGTTAAACAGTTATTCACTTTTTATGACATCGGCTGAGGCAAGAAAGAGTCCCCAACGGGGTACTTAGCTTTTTAGAAGTCTTCGGTAGTAGTAATCTCTGGTTCTGACCGACCGGCACTTGCGAACAGCTTCTGCTTCGGGCGCCACGCAGCAAGAAAGACTGAAGAAAATGGCGTCGGCTGATGCCTTTATACCCGAAGAACTGCAGCTATGACGGGTGAAGTGCGACACAAGCCGAGGCCAGACCCAGACTTTGGAATCCGGCCGACCGAAGGGCTGCCTGACGACAGGACAACCATTTGTAAGGACTGCAGATGCATCCTTGAAGGACATCTTGGGAGGTCCTCATGGAAGGATATTCCGGAGCACTGCAGAGCCAAATGATGCCCGCCCCATGGATATCAAATCCAACTTATAACGTGTAATAAAAGTACGAGAGGAAGTCCAAGGGGCCACAGAACAAATGTCATCCAAGGGCACCCTTGACCAAAAGGCAGCAGAGGTAGCCACAGAGCGGGTAGAATGTGCATGAACCCCCACGGGCTCAGGTCGACCAGAGATTTTGTACGTGAGCAAAATGCAGTGAGAAATCCACCTAGCTAGAGTTACTTTCGTCACTGGTTTACCCAAAGATGGCTTAGCAAAGGAAACAAAGAGCTGCTCCGATTTTCGTGCTGAGAAGGTCCATCAGGGGAGTCTGCTGGTGGGGACACCCAGGAAGTAGATGGGCCCATGTCAAAAGCCTCCAGGAACACTGAGTCATCCCCAGAAGGTTTTGGGGCTGACCAACCTCCCCTCTGGCGGAGGATCTCAAAATTTCTCCGAAGCCGTTCTATGCAAATAACAGCGCAACTTTCTATGCACATCTTATGAATGGAGTCTGTACTCCCCTTTGTTCTGGTAGTAAGGGAAGAAGACAGGCAGATTAATGGATTGGTTGACGTTAGCCGCGGAAGCCACTTTAGGTAAAAAGGAGGGATTAGTCCTGAGGGAAACTGTCTTTATGGAAGACAAGATACGGAGGTTTAGCACAAAGGGTCTGAAGCTCTAATACACTTATAGCTGAGGTAATAGCAATCAAGAAGGCAGTTTTGCAAGACAAACACTTTAAGTCAACCGAAGCTGCAGGCTCAAAGGGCGGACCAGTAAGAGCCTGGAGGACTAAGGTTAGATCCCACAGAGGAACCGCATTCTTTACAGGAGGTCTTAAAAAAAAGGCATCCTTCAAGAAGGTCTTGCAGATCTTAGAGGAAGCTAAGGGACCAAGATAGTCTCCGATGTGGAAGTGGGAAATAGCCGCCATCTGAACCTTCACAGTTGAACTGGCCCCCTGATGAAAAATGTGGGATAAAAACTCAAGAACTGCTGGAATGGGAGCCGTAAAGGGATCCAAATTCCTATGCCCTGCCCAGATAGAAAAACGTTTCCATTTACTATTGTAGATTTTCCTGGTAGAAGGCTTATGTGCTGCCACCAGGATGGATTTAACTGCGGATGAGATACCGGGAGTCCTAGCCACTAACGGAACTGGATCAACCAAGCCGAAAGCTTGAGGTCATCCAGGTTCAGGGTTTTCAATCCCGAAGGATGAGAGATCAGATCCGGAATGGGATCTAAGATCCAAGGAGGAGCAACTAGATGAAACTGCAGGAATGGGAACCAGGTTTGACGAGGCCAGAATGGGGCTATGATGATAACTCTGCTCCCCAACAGATGAGCTTCCTGCAAGAATTTTGTCATTAACGGGAGGAGGAGGATAGGCATAAAGACCACCAGACGGCCAAGCATGAACCAAAGCGTCTCTGGGGCTCTCCCCCAGTGGGGGAATTAGAGCGAAAAACTCACTGCACTTTGCGTTCGAAGGCGACACAAACAGATCGCAGCAAGGTTTACCCCATTTGAGGAAGATCCGTTCTGCTACTAAGGGGTTCAGACACCACTCAACGTGAGAGAAGAGTTCGACTCAACTTGTCCACTAAAATGTTGGACTGGCCTGGGATGTGCGTTGCTAGCAGAAAATGGTTGGTGGATATCGCCCACTCTCAAACTCTCATGGCCTCTCGGCAGAGAGGGTAAGACCTGGTTCCCCCCTGATTGTTGATGTACCAGACCACTGACATGTCTGTCTGAATTGCAATAGTCCCTAGAGGAAGAAGGGCATGGAGAGCCTGCAATGCTAGAAGCACCGCCCTCATCTCCAGAACACTAATATGCAGAACGGTCTCTGTTGGAGTCCATGTGCCTTGGACGGTTCTGCCCATGCAATGCCCCCCCCCCCACACCCTAGGAGAGAAGCATCCGTGGTCACTGTGGCTTGGGGTAGAGGCATCAAAAAAGGGCGCCCTTCCCAAAGCTCTCGGGAATGGAGCCACCAAAGCAGAGATTCCCTGGAAACCCTGCTGAGGGGAATAGGGGAGTACAATGGAAGTCGAAGGATGGACCACTGGACCTGTAAGGTCCATTGAAGAACCCTCATATTCAAGCAGGCTAGGGGTGAAAGGTTGATAGCCGTTGCCATCGACCCTACAGCCCTCAGGACTAATTCCGCCGGTGGAGCTGAAGACTGTAGAAGAGCCAAGACGTGGAGAGTTAGGTTGCGGAGTCTGTCCAATGTCAGAAAAGCCTTTGACAGAAGCGTGTCTATCCTGGCCCCTATGAAATCCAAGACCTGAGCAGGTTGAAGGGATGATTTTTTGTAGTTTATAGTGATCCCCAATTGGTGGGCCAAACACAGGAAAAAAACTCCCTAGCCGAGCATAGTAGATGCCTGGTGGGAGCAGCGAGGAGCCAGTCGTCCAGGTAAGGAAAGACCTGTATTCTCTGAAGCCTCAGGTGGGCCGCTACAACTGCCATGACCTTGGTGAACACCCTGGGGGCTGTGGTGAGACCAAAGGGGAGGACCCTGAACTGATAATGGCTGGCTCCAAGCCGAAAGCGGAGAAACCTTCTGGATCACCTGTCCATTAGAATGTGGTAGTACGCATCCTTAAGGTCTATGGAGCACATCCAGTCATTCTCCTGCAGAAGGGGGAGAATAGATTGAATGGTGACCATCCGGAATGTTTCTTTGGCAACGGACAGGTTCAGTGTAGACAGGTCGAGAATTGGCCTTAGGTCCCCAGTCTTTTTTGGCACCAAAAAGAACATGGAGTAAGTGCCTGATCCAGACTGGATTGGGGGGATGCACTGAATGGCTCTTTTTCTTAGCAGCTCTTCTATCTCTAAGGCTGCCGCCACCCACTGATTGGGTGGGACCATCAGGGAGGCGCCCCAACTGAGGGGGAGAACTCAGGAAGGGAATAGAGTAACCTCTGGATATTATTCGGAGCACCCAAGGATCCGTCGTGATGGACTCCCAATGTGCTAGGTGCTCCAAGAAACGCACCCCTGACTGCCTCCAGAGAGGAGCAGTCGGGCAACCCCTCAGGGTTGCTGTGCGGGTCGATCGGAAAAGGGTTCCCTCGACCCGAAATTCTTCAGCCCCCCCCCCCTGCCGCTGGACCAGCGTCCACCCTGTCCTCCCCTGCCTCTGAAGGACAAGGGGTCCGGAGCGAAACGGGATTGTTGAGATTTCTGGAACCACATCTTCTTTTGTCCTCTGGTTCCTGGAAAAGGACCTTTGAGGAGCAGAGAAGCAGATTCCGATGACAGATGTCTTCCTGTCTTTCTCGCTCTGGAGTAGCGTATCACGTACGGTCCCTGTTGAACAGCGTAGAACCAAAGGTAGCGTTCGTGAAGGACGCCTTGAATGGTTCCGCAAAATCGCAAAGACTGAGCCAGACATGACGCCGTAAGGCGATGCCTGCTCCGCTGGCTCTAGCTGCTCACGCCATGGCATGGGAGAGAAGCCGCATAGAAGTGTTAGATATCTACTTTAGAATGGTCATTCGTGCTGAGAAGATTCGTTTGTCCTCGGCCGAAATAGACTGATTAGGTCCCGCTGAAGCCGAATTACGTGTGCAAAGTACTTCAGCGCCCTTGCAGAGAAGGTGGCTGAAGCGAACATCCAATGCGGTCCATCGTCAGAGACTCCTTGTCTGGAGGATGTACCGAGGAACATTCCTGCGCCAGTTCCTTCTTGGTGGCAGCCGCCACCACCATGACATCTACTTGGGCACCTTAGCTCCACGCTGTCCTGTCTGTCGGGGGGGGGGGGGCTAAGGATTTCATCTGGTCTCCTGGGTATCAGCTCTACAGTGTCCGGCTCCTTCCACTCCCTGGTAGTTATAAGGTCTACCAGGGGATTGGCCGGAGGGGACACCCAAGAGGTAGATGGGCCTGCGTCAAACGCTTCCAGAAACAGACTCATCCGAGGAAGGTTTTTGGGATGATCAACCCCCTCTATTGTGCAGCATCTCCATTATGTCTCCACAGGAGACGTCCTTGGGGGATGACCTGGGGGAACCTTCCCCTTCCTCCAAGTCAGTGTCTTCCGTGAGGGACTCGGGGGGAGTCCAAGTGCCTCCCTTTTACACTTTCGCTTGTGAGGGACCTCCTCAGGGAGGCTGTCCGAGGGCGGCTCACCAACCAGGTCCTGTTCCTCTAGGGGAACCATCTGGGACGTAGACGCAGGCTGTCCCTGGGGCGGGATGATGGACAGGCCCGTCTGCGAGGGAATGGCGGGTGGATCCATAGCATGAGCCTGGGGCCTCTAATCCCTCGAAAGGACCCTCTCCACAATGTCGAAGGCCGAGGGTGAACTGCTCTCCCTGGTAGAGAGCAGCCCCCTCGGATCAGACGTATGGATCGGCGCCGGAGTCAACGCGATCGGACACAAAAGAGTAGTGCGCTCCGACCGCATCGGAGCTGAAGACAAACTAACCCCTCCGGATCAGAGGCTCGGCTCACGGTGCCGAGAGCTCGGATCCGAAAAAGGACCAGACAAACTCGAGGGTACAGCCGGCGAAGTAGAGATTACTATCGGTGCCGACACCCCGGCTCCAATGCTACCCAGATCAGACGGATCCGAAACCAGATAGTGGATCGGAGAAGGAGCAATGGGGGCAAAGAAGGGGGGGGGGAGGCAAGAGCACTCCCATCTGCATCTGGGCCTGGAGAAAGCGACGCATTATCCGGTCCATGTCCGCGTCTGAAAGGCTCCTAGTGGATCTAGAAGAAGATGCAGAGGCTGGCTGGGAAGGCTGCCTCGACGACCTCGAAGGTGACCGGGTCTCCTCTTCCGGCTCCGGAGAGAAACGTGGAGAATAAAGCCGAGGGGGGGGGGGGACGGACCCAGAGACCTTTAGGGGAGAATAGAGCTGCTTAGCTGGCAGGGCCGAGGGGGCAGAATCGGCCCGCCGCTTGTGGCTCCTATGCCTCTCCCTGTCACGCTCTTTGTCTCTCCTCTCTCTCTTCCTGGAGTCCCTCTCTCCCTGGGCCGCAGTGGGAGTTTGAGTCCCGGCCAGGTGAGCAGGAACAGTCGCGGCTGGTGCCACTGAGGGAGAGGACGAAGCAGAATCCGAGAAACGGTTTCTGGATCAGCAGTAGAATTTTTAAAAAGAAACTGGTGGGAGTCAGGGACTCTAATATCCATCAGGCTTAGCAGGGGCCGGAGAAAAGGAGTCGGGAGTAAAATTAGACTCAGAAAAATACATCATCCACAATATCCAAAATAGGAGGAATAGCCAGGGGTCTGTGTTGGGGAAGAAGGAAATCCCTAAGCCTTCTCTTAGATTCAGAGTACTCCTGTCCTTCCCAGTGAAAATGTTCCCTCACGTCATGTAAAGTTTCCCCAAAAGAATAATCCTCAGGAGGAGAAGCTGAAGGAATGGATTCCTCAGCATCAGAATCCTCATAAGGAGAGAAAGTATAATCCTGTTCAGAGGAAGACACTGAAGAGATAGATGCCTGATCAGAGGATTCATAATCCAATTCTTGTCTTGGCCTTTTGTCTGGAGGGGGATGTAAACCCCTAATCAGAGTTAGCAAGTCCTCCGCCATTTTAAGCATTTGTTTTTGAGATTTCGGTCCCGGATCAGAGGCGGCCTGGGCTTGAGTCTTTGTTTTAGAAGGAGTCTTTGCCTTTGCTTTACCTGAAGCTGCGTAGGCCTTTAAACCCCCTCGGAAGCCGGTACCTGCACAGCGGCTCCAGACCCATCCGAGGGAGCATTATCCGAAGGTCCTGCACCTGGAGTATTCGAAGGCCCAGTTGGCTCCTCGTGGGAGTCAGTTTCGGCAAGTGGTTCCGTAATGGGCGATGACAGGGGCTGCGAAAGCGCCTCACTGACGGCCGTACCAGCAGCTGGTTCTGATTGTAGACTGTCTGATTTAGACCTCGGAGGCCTATCCTTATCCTTGCGCATTTTATGAACTCCGGGTGTCGGAAGCGTGTCTGACGACATGTTATAATTAAACTGCCTCCCAAAGTAATGAAAAGCAAAATCGTATCTTCATTTAATAGTACGTTGATTAAATGTAGCACAAAACCGACAGCTACGTCGTGGTCAGGGCCTAGACAAGGAATACAGTAAGAGTGAAAATCCTTATGAGGTATTTGATTCCCACATAAAATACAATTATTAACTTTTTCTGACATTGGTCTGGAGCAAGAAAAAAGTTTCCCCAACGGGGTACTTAGTTTGAAAAGAAGAATGTCTTTGGTATGAAGTAGTCAGACGAACCACCAAGCAGACATGACATTTGCAGATTGGAGGGAGTCTTATGGAAAGAGGATGGTAAAGAATGGACCACTGCACTCCCAATGTCCAGGACTCTCAAGGAATCTTGCTAGAGGAACTAGAAGAATGGCAGCTGACATCGACCAAAGAGCTTTTAGTACAAATTTTGCTGGAGGGGATGGATGAGACAGTATAGCCGGCCCACACCTGATTTCTCAATGATGTGATACAATGAAGAGTTAATGATGCCACTCAAGTCACAGTAGTCATTTGAGCTATTATAAATTCCACAGTCTGTGCAGGTGCTGGGCTTGATTTGGCATGGTTTATTGAGATGCCCAAGTCATTGCACATCTGGAACAAATAATCCTTGGCTTGCAGAAGTTAATGCCTGGATAGTGTGTTGAGAAAAGTACAGTTGTGTACACTTGCTATAAATGTAGATGTTCAAGTGTATTCACTGTTGCATTCATTACTTTTGGGTAAAATGCTTGCAGGTTGCCCTCAGTCGGCCTGATTAACAAAGTCTTGGGTCCTCAGTCAGTTGCTGTCCCTTCTATAACGTCATGTCATTAGGGATATAAAACATGCAGCAGATGTCATTACATCAGTTTTTCTTGCCCCAGACGTCACTCTCTTCCTTCTCACTAATCACTCTACATCTTTATAGTCTTATTCTTAAAGAATCAATAAACCATGTTATTGCAAATCAAATTTATGTATATATATGTATATAGTATCCTCTCTTGTACATTACCCTTTGCTGTTTACTGTTCATGTTATGCTCATTATGAGTATTGAATTTTAATAATTTTTATTTAACAATATATATATATATATATATATATATATATATATATATATATATATATATATATATATATATATTTTCTTTTTATTTTTGGACTACTAATACTTTCTATATTGTATTTTGTATGTATCTTGGAGCTTTTCTCCCCGGGCCTCTACTGAAAATGGACATGTATCCAGTTAGACTAGCCCGGTCAACAAATGTAAAATAAATAAAATAAATAAAATAAATAAATGTCAGGTGCCCCCCCCCCAACGGGGAGCAAATAAATATAAAAACACAAAGGTATACCTCCAAAAAAAAAAGCAAATGCAGCAAAAAGGCTTTTAAGCATAGTAAAGGAAAGTACAGGTATAGAAAGAAGTTTAGGGGGCTGGAGGGAGGGTAACCAGGACTGCAACAGTGAGTACACTTGAACATCTACATTTATGGTAAGTGCACACAACTGTACTATGTTCGTGTTTCACTGTTGCAGTCATTACATTTGGGTAGATTCCCAAAGCTATGGTTGGGAGAAGTTTATACAGCATTAGGGCCAGCAATAAGGCCCTGCAAGACAGTAGCGGATTTAGAGAAAATTGGCAAATGATAATGTTTGGTGAAAGTATGTAGAGAACTCCAAGTAGCAGCTTCTATGATGTCCCTGGTAGGAACACTTCCAAGAAAGGCTGCAGACGTAGATGCAGCCCTGGTGAAGTGAGATCTGATCCCCTGGGGGATAGGCTTTCCATGAATGCAATGGCTTATCCATTTAGAAATGTTTTTTGAAATAGCATTTGCTGCATGGGCAGAGGGGAAGGCTATCAGCAAGTGTTCTGATTTTCTTCGAGGTTTAGTCCAGTCAAAATAGAATCTAAGTTGTCTGTGCACATTCAAGGAATGCAAAATCCGTTCCCCTTTGTTCTGTGGATTGGGAAAGAAGGTTGGCAAATGAATGGATTGATTAAGAGCCACACTGGATACCACCTTGGGCATGAGGGATGGATTGGTCCTGAGTGACACCCTGTCCGCGTGAAAGATGATGAAAGGCTCCACTGCCATAAGAGCCTGTAATTCAGATATCCTTCTAGCTGAAGTGATTGCTAAAAGGAAAGCAGTTATCCAAGAAATAAATTTTAAGTCTGCAGTAGCAGCTGGCTCTAAAGGAGATAGTGTAATTTTCTCAAATAGAAAGTTAAGGTCCCAGGCAGGGGTTGGAGCTCTCCTGGGTGGTCTCAAGTTTTTGGCCCCTCTGAGGTACTGCTTAAACAGAAGATGAGGGAAGAGGGGATGCTCTGTGTTATGAGCTGAAATGGCCGAGGTGTGGATTTTAATGTAAGAAAAAGACAGGCCCTTGTGAAGCATCTCAGTTAAGTATTGCAAAATCTGAGGTAAATGGGGTGCTGCTGTGCTCATCCCTTTAGATTGGTTCCAGGCATATAATCTTTTCCATTTTTCAGCATAAGATTTTCTAGTACTCTGTCTCTTTGCCTCTAAGATGACATCCATTGCAGGCTTGCAGAGGGATGATGGGGGTGAATTTAAGTGATTAACCAGGCTGCAAGGTTCAATGTTGGAAGCTGAGGGTGCAGAATTTGGTTCTCCTGCTGAGACAGCAGGGAAGGAATCTGAGGCAGGTGCCATGGAGATAAGTGCGACACACTGCGCAGGAGGGGGAACCAGTGTTGGCGCGGCCAGTCTGGAGCAATCAAGATCATCCTTGGTTTGTCCTGCTTGACATTTAGTAAAACTTTGGAGAGCAGAAGCAGCAGGGGGAAGGCGTAGACTGATAGGTTTTTCCAGCTAAGGACAGGGCATCCACTTTCCAGGCTTGTTTGTGGGGAGTCCTTGTGCAAAACTTGTCAAACTGGTCTTTTCTGGGGGGAGGCAAATAGATCTATGTCTGGGCTCCCCATTCGCTTCACTTGTCAACATGTTGAAAATCCTTGGTTCCAGTTTCCACTCGTGTGGGTCCATTAGGTTTCTGCTTAGTCCGTCTGCCAGTGTATTCAAATTTCCTGGCAGGAATTGAGCTTGTAGGTGCACTTGGTAGCTCAAGGCTGTTCCACAATGTCATGGCTAGTCTGCAGAGGGGGTAGGAATGTGTACCCCCCCCCCTGCTTGTTTATGCACCATATAACCGTGGGATTGTCTGTCTTTACCATCAGTTGCCCTGGAAGAATGTAGTCCGTGAAGGCTGTCTTAGCATCCTGTACAGGTAACACTTCTTTTTGATTGGTATGTAGGTGCATTTTATTTGGGTTCCATTTGTCCTGAATGCACTTCCCTGCCAAGTGAGCGCCCCCCCCCCCCCAAATGCATAGTCTGATGCATCTGTAGATAGGGTTTGGGCAGCAGGGGTTAGTGTGAATGGTAGTCCCCTGCTTTGGTGGCAGGCATCTGCCCACCAGAGAAACTCCAGGCGTAGGCAATGTATGACAGGAATCATTGTTTCCAGGCTGTGAGAATGTTGACTCCATAAACGTTTTAGATACCACTGTAGTTTCCTCATATGCAGCCTTGCATATGGAATTAGAAAAATGCAGGAGGCCATGAACCCTAAGGTTTGCAGTATTTGTCTTGCAGATAGCAGGGTTTTTGTGACCAATTGTTTAAAGTAGGTTACCAAATGAATTTTTTTTTTGGCATGAGGTAAGCCATCTGGGCAGTTGTATTCAAGCTTGCACCCAGAAATGTAATTTCTTGACAGTGTAAAATTGTGGTGTCTTTTTGTTTATGGTATACCCCAGACAAGTTAGAAAGTATAGTTTTGTACCTACCATAAATGTAGATGTCCGATAGGTATGCATCTGCAGTCATAACATATGGGGTTGTCCTGCCTCAGGCAGCCCTTCGGTCGGCCGGATTCCAAAGTATGGGTCTGGCCTCGGCTGATGTCGCACCTTCCCCGACGTCAGAGCGTCTGGGGTATAAAAGCATCAGCCGACGCCATTTTCCTCAGTTTTTCTTGCCCCAGATGCCAGGTGCCCTCTAGGAAGGCTAAATTTGGATAAATGCAATAGAATTCCAAACATATACAAAATTATATATATAAATATATATATATATATATATATATATATATATATATATATATATATATATATATATATATATATATATATATATATATACACATACAAACAAATACACCATAATAGATTCCCCCAGCTAGCTAAAAGAAAGGTAAAAACTCTAGGAATACCACAGAGGGGTAGGAGGGAGGGTAAACCTGACTGCAGATGCATACCTATCGGACATCTACATTTATGGTAGGTACAAAAAGTACAGTTTTGTACCTACCATAAATGTAGATGTCCGATAGACATGCAACTGCAGTCAAAGTACAGTTTTGTACCTACCGTAAATGTAGATGTCCCATAGACATGCAACTGCAGTCATAACATGTGGGTTGTCCTGCCTCAGGCAGCCCTCGGTCGGCCGGATTCCAAAGTCTGGGTCCGACATCGGCTGATGTCGCATTTCTCTCCGACGTCAGAGCGGCTGGAGTACATAAGCATCAGCCGACGCCATTTTCTTCAGTGTTTCTTGCCCCAGATGCCAGGTGCCCTCCAAGGAAGGCTGTAATCAAATTGGAGGACAAACAGGATTTCAAACAAATACATGAGCAATAAAACAAATACACCATAACAGATATCCCCAGCTAAGAGTAAGAGGGATAGGGGTGGACCCTAGGCATAGACGGGTATGGAGGGAGGGAAAACCCGACTGCAGTTGCATGTCTATCGGACATCTACATTTATGGTAGGTACAAAACTGTACTATGTCCTTCAAGAATGCAACTAGAGTCATAACATGTGGGTAGAATACCATAGCTTAGCTGGGGGAGGAGGAGGTATGCTCTAGGAAAGAGATGGTGTGGCAATCAAACCCTGCAGGACTGCCGAAGCAAAGCCTGCTCTGGATCTGGAATATAGAGGGAGACTGTAGTGTTTTGAGAATGTATGCACGGAGCTCCATGTAGCAGCTTCTAGAATGTCCTTTGTAGGCACCCCTCTTAAAAATGCTGTAGAGGTGGCTGTAGCTCTGGTGGAATGTGGTCTGACATAGGCTGGAACAGTCTTCCCATGAAAGGAATAACAGAATCTTATGCAATGTCCAATCCATTTAGAAATAGTCTGTTTTGAAATTGCTTTTCCTTGGACTGCAGGGGCGTAAGCTACAAAAAGCTGTTCAGACTTCCTACTGGCCTTGGTTCTGTCCAGGTAGTATCGAAGTTGTCTATGAATGTCCAAGGTATGCAAAAGTCTTTCCCCCTTATTCTCAGGATTGGGGAAGAAAGCAGGCAGATGAATGGCTTGATTTAGAGAAACCCTAGATACCACCTTTGGCATAAAAGTAGGGTTGGTTCTTAATAAAACCCTGTCTCTGTGGAAAATAATAAAGGGTGGTATTGCCATTAGGGCCTGTAGCTCCGAAACCCTTCTTGCTGAGGTAATTGCCAACAGGAAAGCTGTTTTCCATGAGAGAAATTGCAAGTCAACTGAAGCTGCTGGCTCAAAAGGAGGTAGAGTCAGTTTTTCTAAGACAAAATTGAGGTCCCAGGCTGGCACTGGGGCCTTTCTTGGTGGCTTAATGTTCTTGATTCCCCTGAGGAATTGTCTTAGTAAGGGGTGAGAGAAAACAGGAGGATCAGTGTTGTATCTAGCTGAAATAGCGGATGCATGTATCTTTATTGAAGAATATGAGAGGCCGCTCTGTAACACATCTGCCAAATATTCCAAGATGAGTGGGATGTTCAGTAATGATGGATCATGTCCCTTGCTGGTATTCCAATTGCTGAATCTTTTCCACTTTGCTAAGTAAACCTTTCTGGTGGATGGTCTTCGAGCCTCTGTTAGTATCCGCTGAACTTCCTTGGAGAGAGATAAGCTGAAGTTATTTATGGGATCTCCCAGGCTGTTAGCTGCAGTGTCTGAAGGTTTGGATGCAGTGTTTCGAAATTGTGTTGAGTCAAAAGTAGAGGCCACTGAGGGAGGGCCCACCTCCTGGTGTGACATATGCTCCGTAGTAGTGGGTACCAGTGTTGTCTTGGCCAATCCGGAGCTATTATGATTCCCTTGGGCTTCTCTGCTTTGATCTTTAGTAATACTGAGGTCATCAGTGGCAGAGGTGGGAATGCATAGATTGCTAGGGAGTTCCAGTTGAATGAAAGGGCATCTATTTTCCAAGCCTTTGGATGGTATGTCCTTGTGCAAAATTTTGGTAGAAGATGATTGAGGTGAGAGGCAGATAAGGTCCACTTTTGGCTTGCCCCATGTCGAAGTGAGTTGTCTGAATGCCTTCGGATGTAACCTCCACTCGTGTGGATCTGTGAAATTCCTGCTTAGGCTGTCCGCCAACACATTGTCTTTTCCTGGAACAAACTGGGATTGTAACTGGATGTTTAGACTCAGTGACTTCTCCCAAAGCTGCATTGTCAGTCTGCAAAGGGGGTAAGAGTGGGTGCCCCCCTGCTTGTTTATGTACCACATCACAGTGGTGTTGTCTGTCCGTATCATTAGATGGCCTTGCTGGAGTTGGTGTTGAAAAGCCTCACTAGCATGCATTACTGCCAGCATTTCCGTTTGGTTTATATGCAGATGTGTTTCCTTTGGAGACCATTGTCCTTGTATACACCTGCCTTCCATGTGTGCCCCCCCATCCAAGGTCTGAGGCGTCTGTAGTCATGGTCTGTGTTATCTGTGGTCTTTTGAATGACATACCTGTGTTTTCCTGGCTCACCGAGGCCCACCATAGGAATTCCTTTTGTAGGCATGGAATGAGTGGTATGATTGTCTCCAAGTTGTTGCTGTGTTGAGACCAAATGCTTTTTAGGTACCATTGAAGCTTTCTCATGTGTAGTTTTGCTAATGGAACCAGTAGAATGCAGGATGCCATGTAACCCAGGGCCTGTAGGAATCTCCTTGTAGTCATCTGGGTGAGTTTTGCTAAACCTTTGATGTATTGAGTTAACTTCTCTTGCTTGTCTTCTTGTCAGGTAAGCCATCTGAGAGGCTGTGTCTAGTTTGGCTCCTAAGAAGATTATTTGCTGGGATGGCTGAAGTCTTGACTTTTGGAAGTTGACTGTGTATCCCAGAGCTTGAAGTAATCGTATGACATAATCCAGGTTTTTTGTCATCAATTTGTCGGCCGCTTGTATGAGGCAGTCGTCCAGGTATGGGTAAATTTGTATACCCTGGAGCCTGCAATGAGCAATTACTGAAGCCAGGCATTTTGTAAATACTCTGGGCGCAGTAGATAAGCCAAATGGCAACGCTGAGAATTGATAATGCTCTGGCCCTGCAAGAAATCTGAGGTATCTTCTGCAGCTGTGTCTGATAGGGACATGCAGGTATGCCTCCTTGAGGTCCAGAGTAATCAGCCACGACTCCTTGCCCAGCATGGGAAGGAGTTGCTGTAGAGTCAGCATTTTGAACTTTGGTACTATGAGAAAGGTGTTTAATGCGGACAAGTCCAGTATTGGTCTTCATTGAGATTCTTTTCTTGGAACAAGGAACAGTCTTGAGTAAAACCCCTGTTCTTGTTCTTGTTGTGGAACTCTTTCTATTGCTTTCATTCGAGTCAGCAGAGTGATTTGCTTGATAGCCTCTGCCCTTTGATGTTGTGGTAGATTTGGCATGCCTCGTTTTCTTGGTAAGGTATGATAATGAAACCTGTACCCTCGGTCTATAATGTCCAAAATCCATTTATCCTTTGTCAGTCTGTGCCAGTTTTCTGCAAACAGAGATAATTTCCCGCCCAAGGGAGCTTCTAGTTGTTCCCTGGTAGGCGGTAGTAGAGGAAAGTCATTGAGTTTGTGGTTGTTGGGCAGGTGCAACCCCTGCGTCACTTCTTTGGTTTCCTGGCTGCCATTGTCGTCCCCTGTAAGGGCCTCTGTATTGGCCTCTGTATTGGCCTCTTCCTCGGCCACGTCTGTTCTTACCCCTTTGAAACTTTTCTGGATTAGGAAAGGACCAATTTTTTGAAGGCCAATTCCTACTGAATCTGGGGGGTTGAACCTGGAGGAAATCTTTCACAGTCTGAACTGATTTTGCTTTTTCTTCGATGGTCTTTAACACATCCTTAGCATTTGCACCAAAAAGCTTGTTCTTTTCCAAAGGTGCATCCAGAAGTTTTGCTTTTACATGATCCGGCAGAGGTTGATCTTTTAACCAAGCATGTCTACGCATCACTGCCCCTGTCATAGCTGCCCTACATGAAGCTTCCAGTGCATCATATCCACACTGCAGGAAGTGATTGCTTACTTGCTGAGTGTTATGTACAGCTTCCTGCAAAGTCTTCCTGTCTAAAGGATCAGGAGAAGCTAATGTTTTTTGTAAATCTTCTAAGAGATAATCCTGATATTGGAACATATGAAAAAGGCAATTTAAAGCTCTCATAGATAAGGTAGTGGATGTGTAAACCTTTTACCCCATCTCTCTAATGACCTTGCTTCCCTGTTGGAGGGCAAAGGATTTTTTTGAGGTGGAGGCTGAAACTCCTTTAGGCCCCTGTGAAATAGTTTCCAAATCAGCAGTATGGGCCCTGAATAAATGGGAATGAGTTTCTGGGACCCTGTAATACCCGTCTGGCTTGGCTGGAGCAGGAGGAAGAGAATCAGGGGTAGCACTAGAATCAGAATATAAATCATCCAGAACATCAAGTACAGGGGGAATAGCTAAGGGCCTGTGCTGAGGCTTCTTAAGGAAAGTCCTAAGGCGTTTCCTAGAATCAGAATATTCCTGACCCTGCCACTTGAAATGTTCCCTTCATGGTGTGCAGAACTTCCCCAAAAGAAATATCCTCAGGAGGGGAGGCTGAAGGTATGGAATCTTCTGCATCAGAGTCCTCATAGGTCTGGAAGAGCTCTTCCTGGCTATCAGAGTGGACAGAGCCCTCAGAGTCTTCATCAGAAGGAGAAGGGTCAGAGGGTTCAACCCGGGGCCTTTTATCAGAAGGAGGCTGGGATCCTCTCTCAGGATGGGCCTGTGAACCTCTAATCATAGAAATTAAGTCAGCAGCCATAGTCATAATTTGTGTCTCTGGAGTAGGCTGAGGTAAGGTTTTAGTAGTAAGATGCTTAGTTTTGCTGGCTGCCTTAGCCCTAGTGTAGGCCTTAATAGACATGGCCATAGGAGGCCTGGCAGCTCCACGTGCAGGAGTGACCTTGTCTACAGCAATGGTCTCGGGCATTTCCTCGGTTTCGGTATCCGGAGGAAAATCAATAACCGGCGGAGTGATATCCGGAATTGGAGTCGTCGGTAATGCGGTGTCTTCGGTTCGGAGTTGTGGAGAGACCGTCTGAGGGAACCGGAGCACTAGCGGTAGGTTTTGGCGTGGAGTCGAAGGTAGACGCGGGCCGAGGATGTCGGTCCCGGTCTTTTTGTTTCTTGGGAGTTTGCGATGTCGGAAGTTCCGACGGCATTGTGTAAGCAAATTTTTCACCGAAGAAATCTTCAGCGAACTCCGCCCGGCGCCTGAGAGTGCGCTTGTTGAAGCGAGCACAGGCTACACAGGCCGAGACGTCGTGGTCTGGGCCAAGGCAAGGAAGACAGTAAGAGTGGAAATCCTTATGAGGTATTTGTTTACCACAAGAAAGACAATTGTTAACTTTATCAGTAATTTCTGACATCGGCTGAGGCAAGAAAAGGTCCCCAACGGGGTACTTAGCTTTTTTGATGACTTCGGAATCGAAGAATACAGGAGCTGACCGACCGGCACTTGCGAACTGCTTCTGCTTCGGGCACCGCGCGGCAAGAAAGACTGAAGAAAATGGCGTCGGCTGATGCTTATGTACTCCAGCCGCTCTGACGTCGGAGAGAAATGCGACATCAGCCGACGGACCCAGACTTTGGAATCCGGCCGACCGAGGGCTGCCTGAGGCAGGACAACCCATATGTTATGACTGCAGTTGCATTCTTGAAGGACATCATTGACAACCCCAGGGAAACCTCACACCCCTTCCTCACAGCCGAAAGAAGATCGGGGCCAATCCTAGTTCCGGGCCCTCCAGAGAGAATCGGACCAGAGCTGTACAGGTCCGAGGCACAGAGAAGGGATGAATCTGAAAGTAGGAGCAAACCAACCCCTCAGACCCAGTGCTAACCTCTATGATCACAGATAAACTCAGATTGGAAGGTACTGGAGCAGGGCTAATCAGGGACTGGAGCAGGGCTAATCAGGGACACTGGAGTCTATGAAGGAAGGTTCCTCAGATTAGATGCCAAACCTCTCTGGGATCTTCAATCCTGGGACTCCAAAAGTGCAGGTCAGATTGAAGAAGGAAAAAGAAATGGCTGGGCAGAAGCAAGAGGGGACAGAGCTGGGAGGACCCCCATCTGGATCTGAGAAATCTCCGCATCACCCTGTCCATGTTGGGCGCTGTTAAACTCCTTTAACTGGACTAAGCAGTGGAAGGGGAGATCTTGAATGCTTCCTCGGCATCTCGAACAATTTCCATGGCAGGGCTGGAAAAAACATCAGCACAAAATCATGCATGCAATGTCTGCTGGTCATATCAGTGGGTTTAGGAATCAAGGAGGTGGTGGATGCAGCAGGAGAGCAGACAGCATGGGCTGAACTGGTCAGATCAGATGAGTGTTGTGGATCAGAGGGTGGGCTGAAGGTCTCAAAACGGTTTCCTTGTGCTCAGCACTTGTCCAAATCACGTTGCAAGCACTAAATAATCTACAAATTACTGCAGCATCCAACTCTCCTCACTTATCAAGAGGAAATCAGTTCTTACTACTTAAATAAGCACTAACCAGGCATGTCCAAGGGTCAGCTCTCAATGTTTTCTCCTGCCCACCAAATGAATCTGGGCATCTTGGGGCAATGTAGCAATTTCCTCATGGACACTGACAACCCTCTCCTCCTACCACCCAACACTGCAACCTGTGAGAGATGCACTTGAATAGCCGAACTGGAAGCCAAGCTCTCTCCAGCAAGGAATGGACAAGATGGTCAAGAGAAGGTTAACACCACACCGCACTCAACAAATAGTCCATCAAAACCTGCACTACCCAAACCCACACACAGTAACACACACACACATCCATGGAGGTTCTCAAAAATCTGCCCTAACAGAAACCTCCAAAGCTGAAACGGAAGCAACCACCACCCCCCAACACTACCAAAATGACAGCTCACAAAATCAGTGTGCCACTCCACCTCAGCCCATAAGGCAAGACAATGTACCCAACACACTAGTCATTGGTGACTATAGTCAGGAACACGGATGTCCCTCTCACCAGGATAAACAAGGAGAAAGTTATTGTCAAGCTGCCTGTCGGGTGCCAGGATCCGCCATATAAGGCACGCACTTAGGTCACTCCACAACTGCAAGTATGACTTTGTCATTGTCCATGTTGGAGTGAATGACCTGAGAAGTACCTCTCTGGACTACATGAAGAGAGACATGAAGGAGCTCTCTGACCATGTGGCACATGCAGGTATGACACTAGCCCCGAGTAGCATCCTGTCATCGCCCAGAATGATACCACAGTACAAGGACAAAATGATTGACTTCAATTGGCTATGCTTCTGGTGTCATTCCAAGGGATCCAGTATCTGGCTGCCTAAGATGACATGATTGACAGGCCACGATGGTTTGCCAGAGATCTGCACCTGTCGCCGCTGGGATTCCTGATACTGGCTAAGGTTCTTGCCACCCCTATAGTGCCTTTTTTAGGCACAATAGTAGATACAAACAAGCAAAATCTAAGGGTAATGCTAGAAGTCTAAACCTCAAAATGCACTCACTCGAGGCTCTCTTAAGATGGAGAACATCGATATCTGTGCAGTGAAAGACCTGGTTTAAGGCTCCAGACAGCATCCCTGCACTACCAGGCTACAATTCTTACCACACCTTTCGATCACCTAACCTGGACCGAAATACTAAAGGAGGAGTGTCCATATTCATAAAGGATATCCACACCTCCAGGCTAGTTGCTCAACATAATGCATCCGAAATTATCCAAGTACAATTAACACTGGGCAAAACTACATTTCAGGCTGTAGTGTGTTAGAGATCCAACGCCATGCCCCAGGATGCCCACTCCATGTTTCTCGATATACTGGATAATAATGTACGGCCCAATACCCTAATTTTTGGGACATTTCAACTACCCCTCCATCAATTGGGAAAACTACTCATGTACCAACTCATTTGCTCAACATTTCCAGGAATTAATCAATTCCAATGCCCTAGATCAGCTTGTCCATACCCCTTACCAGGGGTAGCAATATCCTGGACCTGGTCATTACCAGCTCTTAAGTTCCCTGTATAAAAACCCGCTTTGGCGCGATTTTGCGCACAGTGCAGCATCGGGCAGCACCGCTTAACCAGGCTTAAACAATTCTCGGCTCCACAAAGTGTGCTCTTCACTTTTTCCCTTAGATCTGCTCTATTCTCTCAAGTAAAGACCCTATTCTCAACCTATAACCTAGCACTGCTCTTACAAGCAATTATATAAGTTAGCACTAATAAACTAATAGCACTACCTCCTTATATACTCCCTTGGAGTACTCGTCCCCTATTGGTCCTTTTGGTCAGCCATAAAGGAGTTACTTGTACTATACCGGCATGTCCAAAGGTCAGTTGATAGTTTCCTCTCCAGTCCAGCTGGTGAATCTGGGAATCCTGAGGCAATGTTACAACTGCCTCATGTACACAGACAACCCCTCTCCTCCTCCCAAGTACTAATATATGCGAGAGATGCAACCATATAGCCAAACTGGAGGCTAAGCTCTCTCAACGCAGAACTGGCGCAGCCAGTCAGGAGGAGAAGGTAACCATACATACCACAAATCCAGTCGCACATAGACCTACCACATCATCAAACCAGACGCATACACACTAAAACATACTCGGAGGCTCTAAATACAAATCTGCCTAAGCAGTAGAGGCCTCCAAAGCAGAAAACCAAGCAACCTCTACCACAAAAAAAAAGTGAAACACATACTTCACAAAATCTGTGTGCCAACAGCCCTTAAGGCCAAACAACACACCTGATACACTTGTAATAGGTGACTCTATAGTCAGGCACACTGACGTCCCACTCACCAGGCTGAACAAGGAGAAAGTCACGGTGAGCTGTCGGGCACCAGGATCCGCCACATAACACAAGCACTCAGGTCACTCCAAAGCAAGTACAAATATGACTGTCATTCATTGTCCATGCGGGTGTGAATGACCTGAGCCGTACCTCCCTGGACTACATGGAGAGACAGAGGAGCTCTCAGATCATGTAGCCCAGACAGGTACGACCCTGACCTTGAGTAGCATCTTACCCTCACCAAAAATGATGCTACAGTATAAAGAAAAAATGATCAATTTTAACAATTGGCTAAAGTTCTGGTGTCATTCAAAGGGGATCCAGTGTCTGTCAGCCTGGGATGACATGCTCGACAAGCCACGTTGCTTCGCTAGGGACGGCTTGCACCTGTCACCTCTGGGCTTTCAGATACTGGCAAAGGCTCTTGCCACCCCCATAGTGCCTTTTTTAGGCAAGGCTCAAAAGACAAACCCACCTCCACAGACAACACAAGGAAAAATAAACTAAGGGTAATGCTACTCAACGCCAGAAGTCTAAATCTCAAAATGCAAACACTCGAAGCTCTCCTCAGCATGGAGAATATCGATGTCTGTGCAGTAACAGAGACCTGGTTCAAGGCTCCCGAGAGGACCCCAGCACTACCTGGTTATACCTCATACCATGCTTTTCGGCCCCAAAACTCGGACCGAACCACAAAAGGAGGGGGGAGTATCCATATTCAACAAGGATACCCACACCTCCAGGTTAGTGGCACTGCACGAAGCATCGGAAACCATCCATGTGCAACTAACAGTGGGCAAAATTGCCTTTCAGTTTGTAGCCTACTATAGACCACCATCCCAGACTCTGGAACCTCACGTGGCTTTCCTGAGAACATTGGAAAATATGAAGGTCTCTCCAAATACCTTTATATTGGGTGACTTCAACTACCCAAACAGACTGGGAGCACTACTCTCAAGCTCAGACAGCCTAGCCCAGAGGTTCCTAGAATTTATAAACTCAAATGCTATGGAACAACTGGTCACCATGCCTACAAGAGGAGAAAACATACTGGACCTTATCATCACAAACATGGGGACTCTATGCTCTGCACCAGAGGTACACCCCTCATTGGCAAGATCAGACCACAAATTAATCTCACTGGACAGCTACATCCCGACTCCACTACCACCCCAGAAAACCACAGTAAAAAATTTCTCCAAGGCTAATTTCACACCTCAAAACCGAGGTGATTCACTCAAAGCCCCCGGGCCAGTGGAAACTACGGCCCAGACTGCAGAATCCTTTATAAATGCATTCTATGGACATCTTCAGGAATGCATGGATCATGCAATCCCAAATAAAACCAAGACCCAATCCTCCAACGGCAGGTGTCCTGTCTGGTGGACCACTGCCATAAATAAGCTATACAACAAAAGGAGGAAGCTACTGCAGGATAGAGCAAAATCCCTCAATAAGAAAGCATCACTGATCAGTACTAGCAAAAAACTACGGTCCTTCAAAATCTTCAAAGGCCAGCTTTGAGAGAAAAATTGCACAAGACACTAAAGATAACCACAAGGCTTTCTTTAGTTATGTTAGAAACCTAGGTGGCAACTCCCAGATATGTTCGGAGTTGGTCCAAAATGACAAAAAAGACACTGAACCCACAGACATTGCCAACATCCTGGCGAACAGGTTCAGTGGAAACTCCCCCCGTTCCCCCCCCAAAAGAGCAAATATCTATCCCAGCAGAGAGTTGTCTCCCTGTCATCTCAGATGCTCAGGTGGGAACTGCCCTCTCCAAAGCAAAAAAACACAGCATCAATGGCAATGGGACCGGACGGTGTCCCGAGTTGCGTCCTACAGAAGTTCCAAGAAGAGCTAAAACATCATATTAGGTTACTGTTCAATCTCAGCCTTACTACAGGATATGTACCCAAGGAATGGCGTACAGCGACAGTGGTCCTACTCCACAAAGGTGGAGCCTCAATGGACCCTGGAAACTATCGCCCCGTAAGCCTGACTAGCCTGGTCTGCAAAGCTATGGAGCGGATCATCATGAACTCAAACAAAGACATTGGGGAATTATAGATGCTAGATCCTACACAATTCGGCTTTGTTAAAGGCAGATCCTGCCTCTTGAACCTGGTAGACGTCTTTGAAACAGTCACCAAGGCCATAGATGAAGGGAAGGTAGTCCACACCTGGACCTCGCAAAAGCTTTTGACACCATACCCCAACTCTGGCATCATAAATAAGCTCTCCAGCCTAAATATTAATCCCCATGTCATAAGATGGGTTGCAACTGGCTTAAGGACAGAACCCACATGGTCAGAATTGCAGGAGCCATGTCAGACTCTAAACCTGTTACAAGTGGCGTCCCACAGGGCTCAGTCCTGGGACCGCTCTTGTTCGGTATATATTTTTCAGTGGTACAGGCCAACACGGGAGGACTTTGGCTTACCAAGTTCGCAGATAACTGCAAAACTGGGTGCCATAATAGACTCTCCAGCTGACACAGGCATCCTCCAAAAGGGCCTCACAGAGATGAACTGGTGCCAAAGCCATGGCCTAAAACTAAATGCCAAGTGTATAGTCATCCCCATTGGGAAAAACAAAGTGCCCACAAACTACCACACAGGCGGTAATCCATTAAGTACGGAGGAAGTAATTAGGGACCTGGGAACCCAAGTTGATAGTAATCTCTCCTTTGACAACCACGTTGCCAAAGTGGTTAGAAAGACTTTCTATATAGCCCACCTTATCATGAAAGGGTTCACATCTAGATCAAGGGAGGTCATTGTGCCCCTTTACTCATCCCTCATCAGGCCCATAATTTAATACAATGCCCCGTTCGAGATGTACCTTACCAGACACCTGCAGCAACTGGAAAGACCACAAAAGTACCTCACCAAGAGGATCAAGGGTCTCAAACAGATGACCTATGCTGCCAGGTTAAAAAAACTCCAGCTCTACTCAGTTGCATACTGCCTGCTTAGAGGCGATCTGTGCCTGACATATAAAGCCATGTCCAACCCAGAATTATTGGACATGCTCCACCTCAAAAAATCCAAATCCACTAGAGCTACGTGCTCAAGCGACTTGAATCTCAACACAGAAATTAAGGGGACATGCTGGAGAGACAGATTTGTGACCCAGAGGCTCCCAGCACTCGAATAGAATCCCAGTCCATATCAGGCAGAGCCCCTCACTGACTCTCTTCAAGAGAAATCTTGACGAGTGGATGGGAGATCATAGGTTCACTACGCTTCTGTGAAACTACTAGACAGAGGCACAGTAAACTAACCTAAAAAGGGCACAGTAAAACCCATTTTTTAAGGGGTGGCGAAAGCCAAACACACTCTGGCTAGGCTGATAAATGCCCTAGGGCATATAGCTTAGTATTAACCTATGAACCAATACGGGTAACAGATGCTCCATGCCAAAAGTCAACTCCTCGCTGGTCAGGTCCGACCACAAGCTAATCTCCATATCCCACCCCCCCATCCCATTAAGGAAATCACCGTAAAAAAATTCTCCAAAGCCAACTTCATGCTCAAGTCAGAAGTGTCAAACTTCACTACACCCACACAGATGGAAAATAGAGGCACGACTGCTGAAGCATATACAAATGCACTGTATAACCACATACACGAGTGTATGGACCCGTGCCACCCCAACAAAACCAAGATGCTATCCTCCTAAAAAAGGGAAGCCAATCTGGAGGTCCCCTGCCATAAACAAATTCTACAACAGAAGGAAGTAACTGTCGCGCAAAAAAAAAAAAAAAGTAAAATCCCATGATTGCAGGAACTTCCTGGTCAGCCTCAGCAAGAAGCAGAGATCCCTCAAAATCCTCCAAAGCCAGTTACGAAAATAAAATCACCATGGATTCTAAAGATGACCACAAAGTTTCTTACAGCTATATCATGAATCTCAATGGCAACACTCAGATCTGCTCTGAACTACAGCACAATGGCACTACATTTACCAAGCCAACTGATATTGCCAACATCCTGGCAGTTCACTGCAAACTTCACCCGCCCCTCACCCCCAAAGGGCCCATCTCCGTACCGGATGATTGCAAAGCCGCTATAATCTCTGCCGCACAGGTAAAGACCACACTCTCCAAAGCCAAGAACACAGCATCAATGGGACCGGACAACATCCCAGGCTGAACTCTGCACAAACTACAGAACGAACTGGCACTCCACCCAAGTACCATGGTCAACCATAGCCTCGCTTCAGGCATTGCGCCTATGGAATGGCGCACAGTGACTGTTATCCCACTCCACAAAGGGGATGGCACCACAGCCACCGGTAACTACCGCCCCATTAGCCTGACGAGCCTAGTCTGCAAGGTCATGGAAGGCATCATCCTGGAGCTTATAAACAAAGACATAAGCAACCTCCAAACTCTGGACCCCACTCAGTTTGGGTTTGTAAAAGGTAGATAATGCCTCCTAAACCTGACTTCTTTGAAGCAGTCACCAGAGCCGTAGACAATAAAGTGGTGCACACAGCCTATCTTGACCTTGCCAAGGCTTTTGACACCATCCCCCACTCTGATATTATATACTCACTGGACTAGGCATTAACCGCTATGTCACAAGATGGGTGGTCAACTGGCTCACTTACAGAATACACAGTGAAAGTAGGAGACTCCAAATCCAACTTCAGACCAGTGTCAAGTAGAGTACCACAGGGTTTGGTCCTGGGTCCTCTTCTGTTCAGTATCTACTTCTCTGAAGTCCAGGCTAATACAGTCTCTGGCTAACAAAACTCGCAGAGGATTGCAAACTCGGAGCCATAATTGATTCATCGAAGGACGTGGATATTCCACAAAGAGGCCTCACTGAGACTGATGCTTGGTGTCAAAGTCATGGCCTAAAGCTCAACGCCAAGAAGTGGACTGTCATCCCCTTTGGGAAAAACACCATACCCATGAACTACCACACAGGCGGTAGACTACTAAACACCGAAAGTGAGAAGACAGCTTGGGACGTAGGTGGACAGTAGTCTCTCCTTCGATAATCACGTCGCCACAGTAGTCAGGAAATCCTTCCACGTGGCACACCATCAAAAAGGGGCTTTCCTCCAGGAAAAAGGGAGGTCACTGTTCCGATCTACTCATCCCTCATCAGACCCATTATAGAGTACAATGGGCCGTTTAGCATGTACCTCGCAAGACATCTGCAACAACTAGAAAGGCCGCAGAAATACTTCAAGAGGATTACCGGCCTGAAACAGATAGGTTCCTGACCCAGAGACTCCGCAGACTCTGGAACAGACTGCCCATACATGTCAAGCAGAGCGCCTCTTTGGCCCTCTTCAAAAGGAACCTTGATGACTTGATAGGAAATTCACCCCGGGGATCACGTCAGTCACCCTACTAGACAGGGGTCTAGGAAAGTAAACACTGTGGGAAGAAATAGCCAGGGAATTGTTATGGCTAGTCTTGTATAGGCCCTAGGGCTGATAGCCTAGTACCAACCTATGAACCTATACCATACACAGTCTCAAAAAACTCCAGCTCTACTCCGTTGTACATCTATTCCGAGGCGACCTCTGCCTAACATACAAAGCAATGTCTAGCCCAAATCTGATGGACATGCTACACTTAAAGAAATCCCAATCTCTCACAACCACAGGCTCCAGGGACATAAACCTAGTCACCACAATCAACAGAACATGCTAGAGGGATAGATTCCGATCCCAGAGACTTCCCATGCTCTGGAACAGGCTACCATTCATGTCAAGCAAAGCTCCTCATTAGCCATTTAAGAGAAATCCCAACAATTGGATGGGAAACAGGAAATTCAACCTGGGATCACTGCTGTGGCTCTGCTCGACAGAGGCACAGGAAAATAATTTTCTTGGGTGGCGAAAGCCAGGGAACCTCGTTTGGCTAGGCTTATATAGGCCCTAGGGCCGATAGCCTAGAGCATACCTATGAACCTAAAGAATTAAGATCAGAGAGTTTCTTCAACTTTTCTGTGGATTCTGATGAAGCCCTCAGATTTTGGAATAGGTCTTTTCCTGGACTCTGGGGAAGGCTGCAAAGCTTTAGAGGGGGGTTGAGCCCCAGCTGCAGAAGCCCTTTTAGAATCAATTTATGTCTTCTGAGAGCACCCCAAGATTAAATATTGGGCAAACAGCACAAGAGGAGTCAAGGTGGGTAGCTCCAAGACAATATACACACTTCTTGTGGTCATCAAAATTGGGAATCTTATGTCCACAAAAAGTACACTTTTTGAAATTTGTAGTTTTCTCGGACATCCTGCACAGGGCAAGACAGTAATAAACCCTGAAAAGATAAAGGGTTTAATGGCCCAAAAAAGGAAACCTTAAAAGAGGCGATTAACCGAAAGTTATACCAACAAATACAAGTCTACTCTTTTTTTTTTAAGCAAAAACATATACATCTTTAAATGTGAAAGGAAACTAACAGGTCAAATTACCAAGAACAGTACCAGAAGGCAGAAAGAGAAATGACAGGAAAGTAAAGACCCCGGGTGCCACCGAAAACTACAGGGAGGAGAGAAAGTAGTTAGAAACTTAACTGTAATCAAGAAAAATAGCTATATGCAAGAAAAAAAGACCACCACCAAAAGGAACTCTTACAGCTTAACTATTGGATCATTGGTCCTATCTTGATGGCAGCAAAGATCTGAGGAGTTGGGGATGGAACAGAGCATAATGGGTAGAGGGAGGAAAAGTAGTCGTGTACACTTACCATAAATGTAGATGTTAGAGTGTCTTCACTGTTGCAGTCATTACTGTAGGGTTCTTCCTGCCAGCAGGCGGTCCTCGGTCTTCCAGAATCCAAACGTCTGGGTCCGGCGTCAGCTGTTCAGTCATGCTCCCTGATGTCAGAGCGCTATGAGTACAAAGATGCCAGCCGACGCCATGTTCTCCAGTTTTTATTGCCCCAGATGTCAGGTGCCCAAAAGTGAAGGCTAATAGTAAAACAAAAATTTAACATACAACAAACCCCATACCCTGTAGCAAATACACCTCAGAAGGGTGAAGTAGGAAACCACACTAATGAAAGTATAAGAGGGGACAGGAGGGAGGGTAACCCAGACTGCAACAGTGAAGACACTCGAACATCTACGTTTATGGTAAGTGTACACAACTGTACTATGTTCATCGTGTTTCACTGTTGCAGTCATCACTGTAGGGTTGAATCCCAAAACTGAGATGAAGGGTGGTGGTTACAGAGTAGAAGGGGCGGCTAAAAGGCCCTGCAAGACTGCAGAAGCAAAGCCTGCCCTAGACTTAGAGTAAAGAGGGAGAATATAGTGCTTAGAGAAAGTATGCACTGAACTCCAAATTGCAGCTTCCAAAATATCCTTGGTAGGTACTCCTTGGAGAAAGGCAGCTGAAGTAGCAGCAGCTCTGGTAGAGTGAGTCCTAATTTTTCCTGGGATTTGCTTTCCATGATTAGAGTAACAAAATCTGATTCCATGAGCAATCCATTTAGAAATGGTCTGTTTTGAAATAGCTTTGCCTTGGGAATTTGTTGCATAAGAAACAAACAGTTGCTCTGCTTTCCTGATATCCTTGGTTCTGTCCAGGTAAAAACGAAGTTGTCTGTGTACATCCAAGGAATGCAAGATCCTTTCCCCCTTATTTTGTGGATTATTGAAAAAAGTTGGCAGGTGAATAGTTTGATTTAAAGCCACTTTGGAAACCACTTTAGGCATGAAAGAAGGATTGGTCCTTAAAGACACCCTATCTTGGTGAAAAATAATATAAGGTTCCACAGCCATGAGTGCTTGTAACTCCGAGACTCTCCTGGCTGAAGTCAAATTTGACCTTTTTTATGTTCACAGTGAATCCCAGGTACTTGAGTAGATTTTGAACAAATTCCAGGTGCTGGAGTAAGACATCCTTGCTGTCTGCTTGAAAAAGACAGTCGTCCAGATAAGGGTAAATTTGAATTCTCTTGAGTATGCAATAAGCTACTACTGGTGCCAGGCACTTGGTGAAGACCCTGGGCGCAGTAGACAAGCCAAAGGGCAGCGCAGAGAATTGGTAATGTTTCAATCCGGCCTTGAACCTGAGGTATTTTCTGCACTCCTGTCTGATAGGGATGTGTAGGTAAGCCTCCTTTAAATCCAATGTCACCATCCATGCATTTTTGCTCAACATTGGCAGGAGCTGTTGCAGAGTAAGCATCTTGAACTTAGGTATCTCCAGGAAGTGTTTAAGACTGAGAGATCCAGGATGGGTCTCCATGAATTATGCTTTCTGGGAACTAGGAAGAGCCTGGAGTAAAAGCTTTGCCCAGTCTCTGATTGTGGAACCAGTTCTATGGCCCTCATAGCCATGAGGGATCCCATCTGGTTTAATGCCTCTGCCCATTGGTGTTTTGGTAGGTCTGGCCATCCGTTTGGTATTGGCAAGGTATGAAAGTGGAATTTGCAACCTCTTGAAACTACATCCAGAACCCACTTGTCTTGGGTTATGTAAATCCAATTTTGTTGAAAGAGAGTTTTCCTCCTAGAGGGGCTTCCAGGAGAGAAGTTCCTGGAGCCATGCAGGGGGAGTCATTGAGCCTGTTTTCTATAAGATTGAGGTCTGTCCTCTCCACCCCTGGGGGTGGAAGCACTCCACTGTCTATGTCTGTAAGAGGTCTGTGCTTGGGCCCTCCCTCTGGAGCGCCTAATATTTTCCCCTCTGAGGCCTGCCCGAGCTGGGAAAGGACCAATTTTTAGTTGGCCAATTTCTGCTAAATCTTGGTGGCTGAACTTGTAAGAAATCCTTAACCGTTTGCATGGATTTTGCCTTATCCTCCATTTTCTTCATCACCTCTTCAGCCTTAGACCAAACAAAACATTATGCTGAACAGGAGCATCCAGTAACTTTGCTTTCACTTGATCAGGTAAGTTTTGTTCCTTTAACCAAGCATGCCTTCTAATGACTGTGCCAGAGGCAGCCGCCCTGCAAGAAGCCTCCAGGGCATCAAAACCAGTGTAAACCATGCTTCCCCACTTGTTCAGTGGCATGCATCAAATCGTGTAATTCCTTATTATCTGTACATGCAGTAATGGTACCCAGCTTTTGTTTCGTAACAGACAGTAGAAATTGCTGATATTTTAGCATATGAAATTGACAATGTAAAGCCCTAATAGATAAAGTAGCAGAAGTGTACACTTTTTTGCCCCATCTCTCCAAAGCTCTGGAGACAAATATTGCAAATCTGTTGAGGCAGCTGGCTCAAAAAGAGGCAAGGTCAGCTTTTCTAGAATGAAATTGAGGTCCCAAGCCGATATTGGTTGTTTCCTTGGGGGTTTTATATTCTTAGCCTCTCTGAGGAACTGTCTTAAGAGGGGGTGAGAGAATAAAGGAGGATCAGTGTTGTATTCTGCAGAAATGGCTGAGGCATGGATTTTGATGGAGGAGAATGAAAGTCCACTGCTTAGCAGCTCAGCTAGATACTGTAATATTTGAGGTAAATTCAGTATTCCAGGATTCTGGCCCTTTTTCTCATTCCAGGCACAAAACAGTTTCCATTTTGCGGAGTAAGCCTTTCCAGTAGACAGCCTTCTGGCCTCCAAAATGACATCCTGCACCTCCTTGGAGAGTAGGGTCTGTTGTGAAGTTAAGGAATCTTCCATGCGGCCAGATTGAGTGTTTTCAGCTGACTGTGAAGAGTTTTGAAGCTGTGCTGAGTCAGAAGAGGCGGCATTAGAGGTAGGGTCCATGGTGGGGAATGCGTCAGGCTCCTCAGGAGTGGGTACCAGTGCTGTCTTGGCCAGTCTGGAGCAATGAGAATCATCTTTGGTCCGTCTGCTCTGGTTTTTAATAGAACTTTGGGCAGCAGAGGAAGAGGTGGAAAGGCATAAACTGTCATTGTTGCCCAACTGAAAGAGAGAGCGTCCACTCTCCAAGCCTGCGGATAAGTCCTTGAGCAGAATTTTGTCAATCGGTGATTTTTTGTGGGAGGCAAAGAGATCTATGTCTGGCCTTCCCAAGCTTGAATTATCTGTGTAAAAACTTGAGGATGTAACTTCCATTCCTGTGAATCTGTCATATTTCTGCTTAGGTTGTCTGCCAGCGTGTTTTCCTTGCCTGGCAAGTACTGTGCTTGAAGTTCGATTTGTAATTCCAGAGCCATGTTCCAAAGTGACATGGCCAGCCTGCATGGGGGTATGAATGGGTTCCTCCCTGTTTATGTACCACATTACTGTGGTATTGTCTGTCCTTATCAATAGTTGACCTGGATGCATAAGGTCTTTGAAAGCTATAATAGCATTTATTACTGCTAGCATTTCCTTTTGATTGATGTGTAGGTGCTTTTCTTTTTGGGACCATTTGCCCTGAATGCACCAATCTGTCATGTGCGCCCCCCAGGCGTAGTCAGAGGCGTCTGTTGTGATGACTATTTGCTTGAGGCTTGCAGAATGGGAGACCTGTGTTTCTTTGGCATGTTTGAGCCCACAACAGAAATTCCTTTTGAAGACATGGAATCAGTGGTATTATTGTTTCCAAACTGTGGCTGTGTTGAGACCATAGGTTTTTCAGGTACCATTGAAGATTTTCTCATATGCAGCTTTGCACATAGGATTAGTAGGATGCAAGATGCCATGAATCCCACAGCCTGCAGGATTTTCCTTGCAGTCAGCCTGGTGAAATTTGCTAGTTTTCTGAAGTATTGAGTTATTTGCCCGTTTCTCTGGCGCGAGGTAGGCCATCTGGGTGTTTGTGTCCAAGTTGGCACCCAGGAAAATTATTTTTTGAGAGGGTATTAGCCTTGATTTCTTTTTGTTGACTGTATCCCAGAGAATTCAACAACATTATTACAAAAGCCAGATGTTTCAGAAGTATGTGCTTGCTGTCCGCTTGGATCAGGCAGTCGTCCAAATATGGGTATATTTGTATCCCTTGAAGTCTGCAGTAGGCAATTACTGATGCCAGGCATTTCGTGAATACTCTGGGCGCAGTAGATAAGCCAAAGGGCAATGCAGAGAATTGATAATGGGTTGAACCTACAAGAAATCTGAGGTATCTTCTGCAATCTGGTCTGATTGGGACATGCAGGTATGCCTCCTTGAGGTCCAATGTTACCAGCCAAGACTCCTTGCCCAGCATGGGAAGAAGCTGCTGTAATCTGAGCATCTTGAATTTTGGCACGAGTAAAAATGTGTTTAGGATGGATAGGTCTCCAATCTTTTCCCTTCCTTGGTACCAGGAACAGTCTGGAATAAAAACCTTGACCTTGTTCTTGTGTAGGTACCTCTTGAATAGCTTTCATGTCCATGAGATCTGAAATTTGTCTTTGTGCCTCTGCCCTTTGATTGTGTGGCAGGTTTGGCATGCCTCTCATTTTTGGAAGGGTATGAAAATGGAATCTGTAGCCTCTGTTTATAATGTCCAGGATCCATTTGTCTTTTATGACAATATGCCAATTTTTCAAAAATAATGTCAGTTTTCCGCTTAAAGGTGCTGCCATTTGAGCCTTGCTTGGCATGCAAAGGGGAAAGTCATTGGGTCTGCTTTCTGAATGGCTGTGAACTATCCTCACCACCTCTTTGTGTAGGAGTTTGCCATTGTCTGCCTCTAAACGATCCTTGAGATTGCCCTCTGCCCCTCGGGCGCCTGCATCTACCTCTTTGGGGTTTGTCCGTGGCTGGAAAGGACCAATTTTGGAAGGCCAATTTCTACTGAAATGTGGAGGTTGTACCTGTAGGAAATCTTTCACTGTTTGCATTGATTTAGCCTTTTCCTCCATTTTCTTTAATACCTCCTCAGCTTTAACACCAAATAATACATCTTTTTGTAGAGGGGCATCTAGTAATTTTGCTTTGACATGATCTGGTAAGGTTTGCTCCTTGAGCCAGGCATGTCTACGTATGACTGATCCTGTAAAAGCAGCTCTACAAGAGGCCTCTAGAGCATCAAAACCACATTGCAAGGTATGTTTACCCACTTGTTCTGCACTATGCATCAAATCCTGCAACTCCTTCAAGTCTGGTTGTTCAGGTTGTGACATTTTGCTTCTCAACTGTGATAACAGAAAAGTACAGTTTTGTACCTACCATAAATGTAGATGTCCGAACTGGATAGCATCTGCAGTCATAACAACTGGGTTGTCCTGTCGTCAGGCAGCCCTTCAGTCGGCCGGATTCCAAAGTCCGGGTCCGGCTTCGGCTGATGTCGCACTTCACCCGACGTCATCTCTGTTGGTCTTCGGGTATAAAGGCATCAGCCAACGCCATTTTCCTCAGTGTTTCTTGCCCCAGATGCCAGTAGCCCTCTTGAAGGCTAAAATTTAGATAGATGCCAATGTTTCCAAAAAGATAGAGGTAAACACAAAAATAAGCATGTATGCACATATATACAAACAAATACACCATAAAGACTCCCCACCAGCTAGCTATTAGGATGGTAAACACCCTTGGAGTACCACAGAGGGGAAGGAGGGAGGGTAATCCTGACTGCAGATGCTATCCAGTTCGGACATCTACATTTATGGTAGGTACAAAACTGTACTATGTCCTTCATGGATGCATCTGCAGTCATAACAACTGGGTAGAATACCATAGCCAACAAGGGAGGAGGATAAAACTAGATTATGGTGTGTTTAGGATCCCTTGCAGTACAGCAGTGGCAAACCCTGCTCGGGATCTGGAATATAGAGGCAAATTATAACGCTTGGCAAATGTATGCACGGAGGTCCAAGTAGCCGCCTCAATAATGTCTTTGGTTGCCACTCCTCGTAAGAAGGCTGTGGTAGTGGCTGTTGCCCTTGTAGAATGAGGTCTTATGTTCTGTGGAATTGGTTTTCCATGGAAGGCATAACAGAATCGTATGCAATTTCCTATCCATTTGGAGATTGTCTGTTTGGAAATAGCTTTTCCTTCCCTTCCTGTTGCATAGGCTACACAAAGTTGGTCAGTCTTTCTGCTACTTTTTGTTCTGTGCAAGTAGTAGCGTAGCTGTCTATGTACATCCAAGGTATGCAATATTCTTTCACCTCTGTTTCGTGGGTTGGGAAAGAAGGTAGGAAGGTGGATTGCCTGGTTTAAAGACACTCTGGATACCACCTTAGGCATAAATGTAGGATTAGTCCTCATGGACACTCTATCTTGGTGGAAGATTAGGAAGGGTTGCACTGCCATTAAGGCCTGTAGTTCTGAAACCCTCCTTGCTGAAGTAATTGCCAGTAGGAAAGCAGTTTTCCATGACAGGTGTTGTAGGTCTGCTGTTGCTGCTGGTTCAAAGGGTGATAGTGTAAATTTTTCTAGCACAAAGTTTAAGTCCCAAGCTGGTAATGGTGGTTTCCTTGGAGGTTTTACATTCTTGATTCCTCTGAGGAACTGCTTGAGCAAAGGGTGAGAAAAAACAGGTGGATCAAAGCTGTATTCTGCTGAAATAGCTGATGCATGTATCTTGATGGAGGAGTAGGACAGGCCTGAATGAAGAAGTTCGCTAGGTACTCCAGAATGTTAGGCATATCTATGTTTGACACATCTTTTCCTCTTTCAGTACTCCAAATGACAAACCTTTTCCATTTTCCAGCATAGTTTCTTCTTGTTGAAGGTCTGCGTGCTTCAAGAATAATGTCTCTAACTCTTTGGGAAAGTTCTGGATTAGCTGCTGCTATGTGATGTTCCATGCAGTCAGTTGCAACGTTTTTAGGTTTGGATGTATGATGCTGTAGTTGTTCTGAGTTAACATCAAAGGCATCAGGGGTATTGGCCACATATTGTTCCGAGACATGCTCCTCAGCAGTGGGTACCAGTGTTGTCTTGGCCAGTTTGGAGCTATCAGGATTATCCTTGGACGTTCTTCCTTGATTTTTAGTAATACCTTGTGTATATCAAGGGAAGAGGTGGGAATGCATATGCTGTTAGGCCTTTCCAGCTGAAGGAGAGCGAATCCACTTTCCATGCTAGTGGGTGGAATGTCCTTGTGCAGAATTTTTTGAGCTGGTGATTGGTAGGTGATGCAAATAGATCTGAGGCATTCCCCATTTCTTTGAGATGGTCTTGAAGATGTCCGGGTGCAGCTTCCATTCGTGGGCATCCGATGTGGTTCTGCTTAATATGTCTGCTAGAGTATTCTCTTTTCCCGGTACAAATATTGCCTGTAACTGGATGTTGTAGCTGAGTGCCAGGGTCCACAGCTCCAAAGTCATTCTGCATAGGGGGTATGAATGAGTGCCTCCCTGTTTGTTGATGTACCACATGACTGTGGTGTTGTCTGTCCTTATCAACTGGCCCTCTGAGAAATGGTCTGAACTTTTGGATTGCCAGTTTTACTGCCAGCATTTCTTTTAGGTTGATGTGCAGGTGAAGTTGATCCTGTGTCCACAATCCTTGCACGCATTTGTCCAGCATGTGGGCCCCCCATCCTAGGTCTGAAGCGTCTGTTGTGATGGTCTGGCTTGCTTGACATCTGCGAAAGGGTAGCCCTGGGTTTGACTGGCATGCCTGAGCCCACCATAGGAACTCCTGTTTTAAGCATGGAATTAGTGGGATTTCTGTTTCTAGGCTGTGTCTGTGTTGAGACCATAAATTCTTTAGGTACCACTGTAGTTTTCTCATATGTAGTCTGGCAAGTGGAACCAAGATTATGCATGATGCCATGAAGCCCAAGGCCTGCAGTACTTTTCTTGCTGTTAACTTGTTCAGTTTTGTTAGTGCCAAGAAGTAAAGAGGGAGTTCGTTTTGTTTTTCCTTTGTTAGGAATGCCATCTGTTTTACTGTGTCCAATTCCGCGCCCAAGAATGTCCTTGTTTGGGATGGTATCAGCCTTGACTTTTGTAGATTGACTGTGTATCCCAGTGCTTGCAGCAAGTAAATGACCCTTTGTAAATCTGTTGTCAGCTTGCTTTTGTTGTCCCCTTGTAGCAGGCAGTCGTCTAGGTATGGGTAGATTTGGATTCCCTGTAGTCTGCAATGGGCGATTACTGATGCCAGGCATTTTGTGAATACTCTGGGCGCAGTAGATAAGCCAAAGGGCAATGCTGAGAATTGATAGTGCTCTGATCCTGCAAGAAATCTGAGGTATCTTCTGCAGATTGGTCGAATGGGGACGTGCAGGTATGCCTCCTTGAGATCTAGAGTTACCAGCCAACACTCCTTGCCCAGCATGGGAAGAAGTTGCTGTAGGGTCAGCATTTTGAATTTTGGGACAATGATGTATGTATTTAAGGCGGACAGGTCGAGAATTGGTCTCCAACTTTTTTCCTTTCTTGGAACTAGGAATAGTCTGGAGTAGAACCCCTTTCCTTGCTCTGCTGTTGGCACACTTTCCACAGCTCTCATGTTTGCTAACTGCATTATCTGTTGTAGAGCCTCTGTTTTTTGATTTGGCGGTAGATTTGGCATTCCTCTTTTGACTGGTAAAGTGTGGAAGTGGAACCGGTAACCTTGATCTATGGTTTGTAAAATCCACTTGTCTTTTGTTACATAGTGCCAGTTCTTTGAAAATAAGGTTAATTTTCCGCCTAGGGGAGCTGCTATTTGTTCCCTGGTAGGCGGATTTAGGGTTAAGTCACTGTGGTTGAGTTGATGTAGTGGCAGAGGTTGTGTCTGTGCCTCTGTTGTTACCTTGCCACTGTCGTCCTCTGTAGGCACCTCCTGGATTGGTTTCTGCCTCTGGAACGTCTATGGCTGCCCCTTTGAGGTGTGGGGGAGTCAGGAAAGGAGCAATTTTGGGCAGGCCAGTTCCTGCTAAACCTTGGGGTTGAACCTGCAAGAAATCTTTAACCGTTTGAACAGATTTTGCCTTTTCTTCCATTTTCTTCATAACCTGCTGGGCAGGTGTACCAAACAAACTTGTCTTATCCATAGGAGCATCTAGCAACTTAGCTTTAACATGATCCGGTAGAGCTTGCTCCTTTAGCCATGCATGCCTTCTTATCACTGTGCCAGTCATGGCTGATCTAAATGAAGCCTCCAGTGCATCATAGCCACATTTTAAGGAATGGTTACTAACCTGTTGTATGTTATTTACCATTTCTAATACATATTTCTTATCAAGAGATTCATCAGTGGTTAGCTTTTTAGTTAACTGATCAAGCATAAACTCTTGGTATTGTATCATGTGAAACTGACAATTTAAAGCTCTAGCTGAGAGAGTAGCTGAAGTGTAGACCTTTTTGCCCCATCTGTCTAATGACCTTGCTTCCCTTTCTGAAGGAATAGGGTTTTTTGCTATGGTCGCGGCTACTGCCTTGGGACCCTGGGATATAGTTTCGGGGTCTGCAAGAGGGGCCTTGTAAAGGTGGTGATGAGTGTCTGGCACCCTGTAAAATCTGTCTGGTTTGGCAGGGGCTGGAGGTAAAGAATCTGGTGCGGAGCAGACATCATTGAAAGCATCATCCATCAGAGAGAGAACAGGAGGTATAGCTAAGGGCCTGTGCTGTGGAAGGTGCAGAAAGGTCCTAAGTCTTTTTCTGGAGTCTGAAAAATCCTGTTGCTGCCATTGGAACTGCTCTCGCATGGCATGTAAGGTTTCCCCAAAGGAGAATTCTTCTGGTGGGGAAGCAGCTGGAATGGATTCTTCAGCATCAGAGTCTTCAAAATTGGAGAAAGGAGCCTCTGGCTGATCAGTTATGTCTGATTCATCGGCAGACTCATCAGAGGACACTGGCTCAGGGGCTCTGCCCTAGGTCTCTTCTCTCGGGGCTGAGAGGCCCTGTCTGGGTGAGATTGAGATCCTCTAATTAATGAAATTAAATCTTCTGCCAGAGTAAGCATTTGAGAACTAGAGGAGGGCCTGGTTGTAGGGGGTTTAACAGGCACTGTTTTAGTAGTCTTTGCTGCTTTAGCCCTGGCGAAGGCCTTAATGGACATGGCTGCTGGAGGCCTAGCAGCACCACGTGCTGGGGTAGAGACATCCAAGGGAATGGTGTCTGATAAGTCAGTGGCAACCACCGTAGTAGATAAAATTTCTGAGGCCGTTTCAAGAGTGGTAGCAGGGGCCTCAGTTGTAGAGATAGATTCAGCTGTACTTTGATCAGTTTTCTCGGTTTCGGCCGAAACCGAGACACTCGCGGTTTACTTAACCATGGTTTCGGCCGAAACCGCGGACTGCGAGTGTCGGTCTTTATCTTTGCGTTTTTTGGCAGATTGGATAGTCGGAGGATCCGACGGCATAATGTACGCAAAATCAGAACCGAAAAACTGTTCAGCAAACTCCGACCGACGCCTAAGCGTTCGTCGGTTGAACGAAGCACAGGCCGAACAGGCTGCTACGTCGTGGGCTGGGCCTAAACAAGGCAGACAATAAGAGTGGAAATCTTTATGAGGTATTTGTTTCCCACAGGTTAAACAATTAACTTTTTCTGACATCGGCTGAGGCAAGAAAGAGTCCCCAACGGGGTACTTAGCTTTAGAAGTCTTCGAAGTAGTATTCGGTAGAAGTAATCTCTGGATCCGACCGACCGGCACTTGCGAACAGCTTCTGCTTCGGGCGCCACGCTGCAAGAAAGACTGAGGAAAATGGCGTCGGCTGATGCCTTTATACCCGAAGACCAACAGAGATGACGTCGGGTGAAGTGCGACATCAGCCGAAGCCGGACCCGGACTTTGGAATCCGGCCGACTGAAGGGCTGCCTGACGACAGGACAACCCAGTTGTTATGACTGCAGATGCATCCATGAAGGACATCTGTTGGTATTTTAACATATGAAACTGGCAGTTTAATGCCCTCATGGTTAAGGTGGCCGAGGTGTATACCTTTTTTCCCCACCTTTCTAAAGCTCTGTAATCTCTCTCTGAAGGTAATGGATTTTTAGCAGTGGAGGCCTTAATTCCCTTGGGGCCCTGTGAGATAGTTTCTGGGTCAGCCGCATGGCTTTTGAATAAGAATTGGTGCGAGTCAGGAACCCGGTAGTACCTGTCAGGCTTGACTGGGGCTGGAGGTAAAGAGTCTGGGTTAAGGCAGGCCTCCAAATACACGTCTTCTAGAATGTCTAAGACAGGAGGTATAGCCAGAGGCCTGTGTTGAGGGAGCAAGAGAAAATCCCCAAGCCTTTTCTTGGAGTCTGAGTACTCTTGGCCTTCCCAGTGGAAGTGTTCCCTCATGGTATGCAAAGTTTCCCCAAAGGAGTAATCCTTGGGGGGGGGGGGGGACAGAGGGAATGGACCTCTGCATCAGAATCTTCAAAAGGGGAGTATGAATGTTCCTGTTCAGAGTGCTCTGAAATAATGGAGGCCTGGTCCGAGGAGGGGGATTCTTCCTCCACTCTGGGCCTTTTGTCCGGGGGGGGGTTGAGAACCCCTGATAAGAGTAATCAAATCCTCAGCCATTTTGAGCATCTGTTTTTTAGGCATGGGGTCTGGAGAAGGGCCCTGTGGAGCTTGTCTCTTAGAATGCATGGCTGCTTTAGACTTAGTGAAAGCCTTGATGGAAAAAGAAGAGGAAGGCCTGAAGACACCTTGAGAGGTGGCAGACCTGTCTAAACTCTGAGTTTCACCGCCTAGAGTGGCTACAGTATCGGTAGTCGGGGTGTGGGCCGAGGAGCCTGCGACCTCGGGTACAGTAGACACCGCCAATGAAGTGTCGTCGGTAGTCAGGGGCTGTGTAGGCGCCTCTGAGAACCGGACCACCTGTAGTCGGCTTTGCGTGGTGTCGGTAGAAGACCTCGTATGTCGGTCCTTAACTTTGCGTCTTTTACTCAAAACTGGAGTCGGAGTATCCGACGACATAATGTAATTAAATTTTTTGCCAAAATAATGTTGGGCGAACTCCGTCCGATGCTTAATGGTGCGTCTGTTGAATGTAGCACAAATACGACAGACCGAGACGTCGTGGTCTGGGCCTAAGCAAGGAATGCAGAGGGAATGAAAATCCTTATGCGTTATTTGCTTCCCACATGAAATACAATTATTAACTTTGTCTGACATCGGTCTGAGGCAAGAAAAGTTTACCCAACGGGGTACTTAGCTTTCAAGAAGACTTCGGTTGCAAAATTTTCGTAATCTCAGGAGCTGGCCGACCGGCATTCGTGAACTGCTTCTGCTTCGGGCACCGCACGGCAAGAAAGACGAAAATGGCGTTGGCTGGTTCTTTTATACCCCTGTCGCACTGACGTCAGGGAAGAAGTGATGACAACCGACGCCGGACCTAGACTTTGGAATTCGGCCGACCGAGGACCCGCCTGACGGCAGGAGAACCCATCTGTTATGACTGCAGCTGTATGCACGATGAACATCTGCAGTGGCAAATCCTGCTCTGGATTTAGAGTAGAGAGGCAAGTGTTAATGCTTGGTAAAAGTGTGCACTGAACTCCAAATTGCAGCCTCCAAAATGTCCTTGGTTGGTACTCCTCTGAGAAAGGCTGTTGAAGTGGCTGTTGCTCTGGTAGAATGTAGCCTAATGTTGTTAGGGAGTGATTTTCCATGCTGTGTATAGCAGTAACGAATACAGTGTCCTATCAATTTGGAGATAGCCTGCTTTGAGATAGCCTTTTCCTGTGATCCTGCAGCATATGCTACAAACAGCTGCTCAGTTTTCCTGAAAGCTTTTGTTTTGTCCAAGTAGAAGCGTAGCTGCTTGTGCATGTCCAAAGAGTGCAGAAGTTTCTCCCCTTTATTCTGGGAATTTAGATAAAAAGTTGGCAAATGGATGGTTTGGTTAAAAGCCACACTAGATACCACCTTTGGCATAAAGGTAGGGTTTGTCCATAAAGAAACCCTGTCCTAGTGAAAAATTATAAATGGTTCCATTGCCATTAATGCCTGTAGCTCTGAGACTCTTCGTGCTGAAGTTACTGCCAGGAGCAGAGCTGTTTTCCATGATAAAAATTTTAGATCGGCAGGGTCAGATTTTCCAAAACAAAATTGAGGTCCCAAGTTGGTGTTGGTGCTCTCCGGGGCGGTCTTATGTTTTTAGCCCCTCTGAGGTACTGCTTTAGCAGGGGATGTGAGAATTAAGAAGGATCCGTGTTGTAATGTGCTGAAATGGCAAAGGCGTGGATCTTAATTGATGAGAAGGATAGGCCTTTGTCCAGCATCTCAGTTAAGTATTGTAAAATCTGAGGAATGTTTGGGACAAGAGGGTCAAGTCTTTGAGCCTGGTTCCAGGCACAGAATCTTCCATTTTTCTGAGTAAGATTTCCTGCTGCTAGGCCTCCTGGCCTCCAAAATGACAACCATAACAGCTTCAGAGAGAGATGGTGCCTGTTTGACTAATGAATCTGTCATGCAGCCAGGTTTAGGGTTCTGAGCTGACCGTGCAGGATCTGATTTTTTTGAGTCAGGAGGTGTGAAATTTGAGGCAAAATCCATGGTGGGCCTTGAGCTAAGTTTTTTAAGATTGGGTACTAGTGCTGGCATGGCCAGTCTGGAGCAATCAGGATCTGTAGTTTTTCTTGTCTGGCTTTTAGGAGTACCTTTGAAAGGAGAGGCAGTGGTGGGAAGACTAACTTTTAGGCTTTTCCAGCTGAAAAAAAGAGCATCCACTTTCCATGCTTGTGTGTGCCAAGTCCTTGTGCAGAATTTTTGTAGGTGGCAATTCAGTGGGGAGGCAAAAAGATCTGTCTGGGCATCCCCATTTTTGCGTTACCATGCTGAAGATTTGTGGATTCAATTTCCATTCGTGAGAGTCCATGATATTTCTGCTTAGATCATCTGCCAGAGTATTTTTCTTTCCTGGCAGGAATTGTGCTTGCAGATGAACTTGATAAGTTAGAGCTGTGTTCCACAGGGTCATGGCTTGCCTGCATAGGGGATAAGAATGAGTGCCCCCTTCCTTGTTTATGTACCACATTACTGTGGTGTTGTCTGTCTTTAATAATAATGGTCTTGGATGCAGAAGGTCCTTGAAAGCTGTTAGGGCATTTTGAACAGCCATCTCTTTTTGATTGAGGTGAAGATGCATTTGGTCTGTGGTCCACTTGCCCTGAATACATTTTCCTGCCATGTGTGCTCCCCAGGCGTAATACGAAGCATCTGCTGTTAGAGTCTGCCTGGCTGTGGGTAGAGTGAAAGGCTGACCCTTGTTGAGGTGACATGCCTGCGCCCACCATTGAAACTCCTGTTGTAGGCAGGGCATTATTGGTATTACTGCTTCTAAACTGAGTGTGTTGAGTCCAAACACTTTTTAGGTACCATTGTAATTTCCTCATATGCAGTCTGGCATATGGAATTAGTAGTATGCAGGATGCTATGAATCCCAGGGCCTGCAGAATTTTTCTTGCAGGGAGATGGGACTTTTTTGCCAGTATTTGAAAATATTGAGTCAGTTGTCCTTGTTTGTCTGGCGTGAGATAAGCCATCTGGGCCGTTGTATTTAAGCTGGCACCCAGGAATATTATCTCTTGTGAGGGCACTAGTTTTGACTTCTTTTTGTTTACTGTGTACCCTAGAGAAATTAGCAACCTTTTTACAAACGCCAGATGTTTTAGAAGAATGTCCTTTGTCTCTGCTTGAATGAGGCAGTCGTCCAGGTATGGATATATTTGAATTCTTTTTTGTCTGCAAAATGCAATTACTGGTGCCAGGCACTTTGTAAAGACCATGGGCGCAGTAGATACGCCAAAGAGCAGTGCAGAGAATTGGTAGTGCACTGTACCAGCTTTGAATCTGAGGCATCTTCTGCAATTTTGTCGGATAGGGATGTGCAGGTATGCCTCTGAGGTCCAGAGTAACAAGCCAAGCCTTCTTGCCCAGCATGGGAAGAAGCTGCTGTAGTGTCAACATTTTGAATTTCGGAACATCCATAGATTTGAAAGGTCTAGTATGGGTCTCCAGGCTTTGTCCTTTCTGGAGACCAGGAAGAGTCTCGAGTAAAATCCTTGTCCATGTTCCTGCTGTGGTACTTTTTGAACAGCTCTCATGTCCATGAGGGCAGAAATTTGTTTTTGAGCCTCTGCCCATTGATTTTGTGGCAGGTTTGGCATTCCTTTTAGCCTTGGTAAAGTGTGAAAGTGGAATCTGTAACCTTGAGACACAATATTCAGAACCCATTTGTCTTGGGCGATTGTTTGGCAATTTTGAGAAAAAAGTGCTAGTTTTCCCCCTAAGGGGGCTGCCAAAATGGAAATGCTTGACATACGAAGGGGGAAGTCATTGGGACGGTTTCCTGTAAGTTGAGACTTGTCCTCACCTCCTTTTGGGGTTGAGGTACCCCACTGTTGTTGTCTGTTAGAGCCTTGGGGTTGAGATCTGCCTCTTGGGCGTCTGTATCTGCCTCTCTGTGGCCTGACACTGGAAAGGACCAATTCTTTGTAGGACAATTTCTGCTAAATCGAGGTGGCTGTACCAGTAAGAAATCTTTGACTGTTTGCATAGATTTAGCTTTATCCTCCATTTTCTTTAACACCTCTTCTGCCTTAACACCAAACAAGGTATCATGCTGTAAAGGAGCATCCAATAATTTTGCCTTAACATGATCAGGTAAACTCTGTTCTTTTAACCAAGCATGTCTTCGAATCACAGAACCTGTAACTTCGGCTCTACAAGAGGCCTCTAAAGAATCAAAGCCACATTGCAGAGTATATTTTCCCACCTGTTCAACTGCATGCAATAAATCCTGCATTTCTTTATAGTCAGGAGCTTCTGAGCTTGCAAGCATTTTCTGTTTTAACTGAGCCATTAAATATTGCTGGTACTTAAGCATGTGAAACTAGCAATTTAAAGCCCTTACTGCTAAAGTTGCATAAGTGTAAACTTTCTTCCCCCATCTATCCAATGCTCTAAAATCTCTGTCAGAGGGGACTGGATTTTTTGCAATGTAAGGCTTAACCCCTTTGGGACCCTGGGAAACAGTTTCTGGATCAGCAGAAGGGTTTTTATGAAAAAAACTTGAGAGTCAGGGGACTCTAATACCTATCTGGCTTGGCTGGTGCAGGGGGCAAAGAATCAGAAGATAAGCTGGATTCAGAGAACACATCATCCACAATATCTAAACACAGGCGAATAGCCAGGGGCCTTTGCTGAAGCAATAAAAGGAAGTCCCTGAGCCTTTTCTTGGATTCTGAATAATCCTGACTTTCCCAATGGAAATGCTCCCTCATGGTATGTAAAGTTTCCCCAAAAGAGTAATCCTCAGGAGGAGGGGATGAAGGGATAGATTTCTTCAGCAGAGTCCTCATAGGGGGGTACAGAGTATCCCTGGTCTGAAGAGGAATTCGATGAAATGGAAACCTGATCAGAGGAATCAGTCTGTATCCTGCCTAGGCCTTTTCTCAGGAGGGGGATGGGAACCCCCTGTTTAGAGTAATGAGGTCTTCGGCCATTTTAAGCATCTGTTTCTTAGGCATGGAGGACTGTCCAGGAGAATGCTGTACTTGCTTCTTTGTCTACAATGGTGTTTTTGTCTTGGCTGTTGCTTTAATGGCAGGTTGTGAAGGTCTGCAAACACCCTCAGAAGCCGATGCCTGCTCAGTGGCTCCGGACCCATCTGAGGGATTAGTTTCCGTAGGCCCAATACCTTGAGTTTCCAGAGGCCTAGTGGTCTCCACGTGGGAGTCAGAGGCGGCCTGTGGCTCTGAGGTAGCGGGTGTCAGGGACTGCAAAAGCACCTCACTGAGAACCGGCGAACTGGCGACTGGCCTAGAAGAGACTTCCTCATTGGTTTTGGACCTCGGATGCCTGTCTTTATCCTCGTCTTTGCGGTTTTTTTTTTAAGAATTGCGGTCGTCGGTTGATCCGACGGCATAGTATAATTGAACCTTTGGCCAAAGTAGCGCAAAGTAAAATCAAAACGTCGTTTTATAGTGCGCTTGTTAAATCTAGCACAAAACCAACTAGTGACATCGTGATCAGGGCCTAGGCATGGAATACAGTAAGAGTGGAAGTCCTTATGAGGTATTTGCTTCCCACAAGAAATACAATTAACTTTTCCTGACATTGGTCTGAGGCAAGAAAAAAGTTTCCCCAACGGGGTACTTAGCTTTATTGAAGACTTCGGACCTGAAATTCGACTTTGAAAATCTCAGGAGTCGGCCGACCTGCACTTGCGAACTGCTTTTGCTTCGGGCACCGCGCGGCAATTAAGACTGAAGAAAATGGCGTCGGATGCATCTTATATACTCCTGGCGCACTGACGTCGGGAAAGAAGAGACAGTAACGACGCTGGACCAAGACTTTGGAACTCAGACTGCGGGACCGCCTGACGGCAGGATAACCCAAGTGTAATGACTGCAGCAGTGTAACACGAACATCTTGACATTAGGACCAGGAATCTTGTAGATGTGCTCAAGTTGGATCAGAGAATCGGAACATGGACCCATTCATGAGGAAGAATGAAAAGGACATCAGATCCTTATAGAAGCGGTCAGGTTTCTTTGGTGCAGAGGCTGAGAATCATGAATCTTAGTGGCAGCTATAAAGGTGCCCAACAATGCAGGCAACACAGGAAGTACTGAGGAAGGTTTAGGAGTGTCCACCTGAAGCAACTCATAATACCTCTTCTGGATATCAAAAGGGTAGAGAAGTGAATTCCGATGGCAGACAGGGTCATACCATCCTGCTCACTCCTGATGAGGGTCTCCTTAACCTTAGGTCAGAATAAAGTCGCACCACCAAGTATGGCATTAAGGAAGGACATCTTGAAACCTTCCACAAAATCACACCACCACATCCAGGCATGTCTGCGTATTGATGCGTGCCAGTGCCTGCTGCTCTAGACAGACCATCAATGACGTTAGAAAGCAAATGCATTGATTCAGTGAACATCTACTACAAGGCAGACAACTGGACTTCACTTTTTTGCATGTGGAAAGGTAGGTTCCAGAGAGGGAATTGCAGGGTTCTTTAGTAAAGTCCTTCTAAGAGTCATATCCACAACATAATTCAGCGCCCTACAAATAAAAGTCAGTGGAGCACAACTCCATTTCCTGAATCTTTCAAATGCCCTTTATTAGGGGGAACAAACATACTCCCTTCACAGTGTTCTTGGTGGCTGCAACCACAACTATAGCATTTACAGGGAACCCTTGCTGCAATGTGTTCTACCTTTCAGAGCACCCAGTATTGTATTAGTGTTTCTTTTTAATCCAGAAACAGAATCTAGTGTCAGGATCCCTCCAGGCCTTTTGAGGCACTAAATCAGAGTGCATCATCAGGAGGTATCACAGCCAGGATTGTAGAATAGCCTTCTCCAAAAGCCTCTATGAACACGGACTCTTCTGGGGAAGGTGCATCTGTAGACCAACTCCCTCATGCTTCATCAATTCCAAAAGGTCACCAAATGTGACGTCTTCTAGAAGTAATCTTAGGGAACCTTCCCCTTCAGCCCAAGTCGGTGTCTGCCATGATGGATTTTGGAGAAGAATCCAAATGTTTCCTTTTACAAGTCTGCTTTTTTGAAGACCTGTCTCAGTGAGGCTTTTCCAGAAAGTTCAGAATCAGACTGGGAGTTCAAAAGGTAAGCATCACCAAGACTTCTTCAAACTGAATGCCCCCATCAACATGGAAGAGCAGAGTCAGGAGGAGAATTCATTAGGTTAGAGGTGGAGCCAAGCATGAGGAGAATACACTTTTTGGCTTGGCAGGGGCCCATTCAGTGGCTTTGACAGCTGAAGCAGAGACTGGTTCCAAAGATATCACCCTGCATCCTAAGGTAAGTGAGAGAAGAATCTCATCAGCACCACCCAATCCCAACTCCGAAGCAGACATCAGAACAGAGCTATCAAGTACCAATGCCTTGTGGGAAAGGAACAGCTCTGACCATTTTACAGTCGATCCCTCCTCCTGAACTCCAACACCACTACTCCAGCTCAGACTTATAAGGAACCTACATTATTGGGGTAGTGTGTACATGACCGCAATCCTAGCCGATGTTGTCAGAAGTGCTCTGGCATACATAGTCCAAGAATGCTTGGATCAGAGGACTTCAATACCAAAGGGCAGGCCAGAACTGGAGACAACACTGAAGGGGGTAAGTTGCTGCCATTCGAGGAGTGCCCTGAGCAGATGGTGTTGAAAGTACCCCCAAGGTGGATACGTATCTAAAGGAACCTCTGCATCATCCTATTGACTTCTCTCTTGGTAAAGCTCCTTGAAGGATGAGCAAACCTCAAAAATTACATCACAGATGGAGTTTCTATGGATGTCCATCTTGCAATACTGGAGAATGCAGCTGTGGACTAATCAGCTCCAGGGAGAACAGAGGTGGAGAAGTAGGAAAGTGGTTCAAGTAACTGATGAATCCATGTGTTATCTTCAATGCCAGACCCAATGGCGCAGATGGGTCAGGTAACAGTTTTCTGGCCTTCTCTAGTTCAGGAGTCTTTTTTTTTATCAAACTTTATCCTTCTACTTTTATCAGTAAGCTATCTTGGGAAGAAGATGGTGGCCGACTAGAAGCACCGAAGGGCAACAGGCCTTAAACTACTAGCTTGTCCCTATATCCTTGTAATGCTCTACACCCAAAAGAAGAGCAGGCTTCATACATTATCCAGGTGTCCCACACCTAGACATACACTATCCAGGTGCCCCACACCTAGACAGTACACACAGAAGTGAGGGCCTTGCTGCAGAAATTTGTAGCCTCAATCAATATACTTCTTAATCTCTTATTAGACAGGTCTGCAGGAAGGGCACGAGCAAAAATAGAAAAAAATATTCTTGGAAAAACAGCTTTAGGAATGCAAGAATTACATAATATATATTTAATTATATGCGACTTATGTATAAAATATCCAACTACAACTAGTCTAAAATACCCTAAACAATCAAATTATCTAAAGCTAGACAAAGAACTTAACTTTTTTTTTTTTTATAAGGGGAGAAAATGGAGATTTCTACATCTATAGAAAGGAGACATACGTAAATGTCAAAAGTAAGAGAAAGAGCCCTGGATCCGCAAGTTAAATATGCAGAAGCCAGGAGGGGGTACCAGTGTTGGCGCGTCCAGTCTGGAGCAATCAAAATCATCCTTGGTTTGTCCTGTTTGACTTTTAGTAGCACTTTGGAGAGTGGAGGCTGCAGGGATAGGCATGGACTGATAGGTTTTCCCACCTGAAGGACACAGCATTCACTTTCCAAGCTTGTTTGTGGGGAGCCCTTGTGCAAAATTTGTCCAACTTGTAGATCTGGGGGGAGGCAAACAGGTCTATATCTGGGCTCCCCCATTCGCTTGTCATGTTGAAAATCCTTGGTTCCAGTTTCCACTCGTGTGGGTCCATGAAGTTTCTGCTTAGTCCATCTGCCAGTGTATTTAATTTTCCTGGCAAGAACTGAGCTTGCAGGTGCACTTGGTAGCTCAAGGCTGTGTTCCACAATGCCATGGCTACTCTGCAGAGGGGTAAGAATGTGTACCCCCCCGTTTATGTACCAAATAAGAAACTAAGGGTAATGCTGCTAAACGCCAGAAGTCTAAACCTCAAGATGTACGCACTCTAAGCCCTCCTCAGTATGGAGAACATCGATATCTGTGCCTTGACAGAAACCTGGTTCCAGGCTCCAGAGAGCACACCAGCACTACCAGGTTATACCTCATATCATGCTTTTCGGCCCCAAAACTCAAACAGATCCACAAAAAAAGGGGGAGTATCCATATTCATCAAAGATACCCACACCTCCAGGTTAGTGGTGCTGCACGAAGCACTGGAGACCATCCATGTGCAACTAACAGTGGGCAAAACTGCTTTTCAGTTTGTAGCATGTTACAGACCACTCTCTCAAAATCAGGAATCCCACTCGGCTTTCCTGAGAACACTGGAGAATATGAAGATCTCTCCAAACACCATTATATTGGGTGACTTCAACTACCCAAACAGACTGGGAGCATTACTCAAGCCCCAACACCTTAGCCCAAAGGTTCCTAGAATTTATGAACTCAAATGCTATGGAACAACTGGTCACCACTCCAAGAGGGGAAAACATACTTGACCTAATCATCACCAACATGGGGACTCTATGCTCCATACCAGAGGTATACCCCTCATTGGTAAGATCAGACCATAAATTAATCTCACTGGATATCCACATCCCGACCCCACCCCACCCCCATCCCAGAAAACCACAGTGAAAACCTTCGCAAAAGGTAACTTCACACTTCTCAAAACTGAGGTGGAATCCTTCAAGGCCCCCGGACAAGTGGAAACTATGGCCCAAACTGCAGAATCCTATATAAACGCATTCTATGGACACCTCCAGGAATGCATGGATCATGCTATCCCAAACAAAACCAAGACCCAATCTTCCAAAGGCAGGCATTCAGTCTGGTGGACCCCAGCCATAAATAAGCTGTACAACAGGAGGAGAAAGCTACTACATGCTAGAGCAAAATCCCTAAAAGGGAAGGCATCTCTGATCAGTACTACCAAAAAAACTACGATCCCACATAAAATCCTCCAAGGCCAGCTTCGTGAGAAAAACTGCAGAGGAAACTAAAGATAATCACAAGGCTTTCTTCAGTTATGTTAGGAACCAGGGATGCAACTCTCAGAAATGCTCAGAGTTGATCCAAAATGACAAAAAATATACTGAACCTACGGACATTGCCAACATCCTGGCAGATGGGTTCAGTGTAACCCCCCCCCCTCAAAAGAGCAAATATCTATCCCAGCAGAGTGCTGCCTCCCAAAAGTACAGTTTTGTACCTACCATAAATGTAGATGTTCGAGTGCTAATACAGCTGCAGTAATAACATATGGGTTTCTCTGCCGTCAGGCGGTCCCTCGGTCAGCCGAATTCCAAAGTCTTGGTCCAGCGTCGGTTGTTGTCGCTTCTTTTCCTGACGTCAGTGAGGCAGGAGTATATAAGACACAGCCAACGCCATTTTCTTCAGTCTTTCTTGCCCCAGATGTCAGGTGCCCCCAGTAGGAAGGCAATACATAAATTATATTTATATACATGCAATGCAATGTTATCAAAAAACAGTAGTTGCAAGCAAATATACCATAGAAGGATAACCCAAACAGTTTGTATGAAGAGGGGTTAGGTCCTAAACCTTTACCAAGAGGGGAAGGAGGGAGGGAAATCTGTACTGCAGCTGTATTAGCACTCTAACATCTACATTTATGGTAGGTACAAAACTGTACTATGTTCATCGTGCATACAGCTGCAGTAATAACATATGGGTAGAATCTCAAAGCTACGCACAGGGTGGTAGGCACTAGGTAAAACTGGGATGAGCCAGACCCTGCAACACCGCAGTAGCAAAGCCTGCTCTGGTTTTGAAATATAAAGGCAGGTGGTAGTGTCTTGTGAAGGTATGTACAGAACTCCAAGTGGCTGCCTCCAAAATATCTTTGGTAGGAACTCCTCTGAGGAAGGCTGTAGAGGTAGCTGTGGCCCTGGTGGAGTGGGATCTGATGCCCGTAGGGACAGATTTTCCATGATAGGAGTAACAAAACTGTATGCAGTGGCCTATCCATTTTGAAATTGTCTGTTTGGTCACTGGCTTCCCTTGAGCTCCTACAGCATAGGACACAAAAAGTTGTTCTGATTTCCTAAAAGGCTTTGTTCTATCCAAATAATAACGTAGCTGTCTATGGATGTCTAAAGTGTGTAGCAGCCTTTCCCCTTTGTTTTGAGGATTGGGGTAAAAGGTAGGCAAGTGTATGGCTTGATTTAAAGCTACCCTGGATACCACTTTAGGTATAAATGATGGGTTGGTTTGAAGGGAAACCCTGTCCTGATGGAAGATGAGAAAGGGCTGCACAGCCATGAGGGCTTGTAGTTCCGAAACCCTACGAGCTGAGGTAATGGCCAGAAGGAAGGCTGTTTTCCAGGACCAATGTTGCAAATCTGATGAGGCAGCTGGTTCAAAGGGAGGCAATGTTAATTTTTCTAGAATATAATTAAGATCCCAGGCTGGCACTGGTTGTTTCCTTGGTGGTCTTATATTCTTAGCCCCTCTGAGGAACTGTCTTAAGAGTGGGTGAGAGAATAAGGGTGGATCCGTGTTGAATTCTGCAGAAATGGCTGAGGCATGGATTTTTATGGAGGAAAATGAAAGTCCATTGTTCAGCAGCTCAGCTAGATACTGTAATACCTGTGGCAAATTTAGTTTTGTAGGGTCCTGGCCTTTTTTCTCATTCCAAGAGCAAAACCGTTTCCATTTTGCTGAGTAAGCCTTTCTAGTAGATGGCCGTCTGGCCTCCAAAATGACATCCTGTACCTCTTTAGGGAGTAAGGTCTGTTGAGGTGTTAAGGAATTTTCCATGCAGCGAGATTGAGTGTTTTCAGCTGACTGTGAAGAGTTTTGTAGTTGTGCTGAGTCAGCAGAAGGGGCATTAGGGGTACGGACCAGGGAGGAGTGTGTGTTAGGCTCCTCAGGAGTGGATACCAGTGTTGTCTTGGCCAGTCTGGAGCAATCAGTATCATCTTTGGTCTCTCTGTTTTTGCTTTCAAGAGCACCTTGGGCAGAAGAGGCAGAGGTGGGAAAGCGTAAACTGTCCATGCTGCCCAACTGAATGAAAGGGCGTCCACTCTCCAAGCCTTTGGATGAGGGGTCCTTGAACAAAACTTTTCCAATTGATGATTCCTGTGGGAGGCGAAGAGATCTAGGTCTGGCCTCCCCCACACTTGGATTATCTCTGTAAACACTTGAGGATGCAATCTCCATTCGTGTGAATCTGTCATATTTCTGCTTAGATTGTCTGCCAGCGTGTTTTCCAAACCTGGCAAGTACTGTGCTTGAAGTTCGATTTGCCATTCCAGAGCCATGTTCCAAAGTGTCATGGCTAGTCTGCACAGGGAGTATGAATGTGTTCCTCCTTGTTTGTTTATGTACCACATAACTGTGGTGTTGTCTGTTCTTATCAATAATTGTCCTGGATGCAGGAGGTCCTTGAAAGCTGTAATTGCATTTATTACTGCTAGCATTTCTTTTTGATTGATGTGAAGGTGCTTTTCCTTTTGGGACCATTTGCCCTGAATGCACCTGTCAGTCATGTGCGCCCCCCAGGCGTAATCTGAGGTGTCTGTTGTGATGACTTGATTTGCTTGAGGCTTGCAGAATGGGAGACCTGTGTGTTTGACATGCTTGAGCCCACCATAGAAATTCCTTCTGCAAACATGGAATTATTGGTATTACTGTTTCCAAACTGTGGCTGTGCTGAGACCATAGATTTTTTAGGTACCATTGAAGTTTCCTTATATGCAGCTTTGCACATGGGATTAAAAGAATGCAAGATGCCATGAAGCCCAGAGCCTGCAGGATTTTCCTTGCAGTAAGCCTGGTACAATTTGCTAGCATTTTGAAGTACTAAGTTAGTTGCCTCTCCTTTTCTGGCGTAAGATAGGCCATCTGGGTGTTTGTGTCCAAGTTGGCACCCAGGAAAGTTGTTTTCTGAGCTGGTGTTAGTCTGGATTTCTCTTTGTTGATTGTGTATCCCAGAGCATTCAGTAACTGTGTTGCATAAGCCAGATGTTCCAAAAGTATGTGCTTGCTGTCCGCTTGGATCAGGCAGTCATCCAAATAAGGGTAAATTTGTATCCCTTGAAGTCTGCAGTAGGCAATTACTGATGCCAGGCATTTCGTGAATACTCTGGGCGCAGTAGATAAGCCAAAGGGCAATGCAGAGAATTGATAGTGGATTGAACCTGCAAAAAATCTGAGGTATCTTCTGCAACTTTGTCTGATTGGGACATGCAGGTATGCCTCCTTGAGGTCCAACGTTACCAGCCAAAACCCCTTGCCCAGCATGGGAAGAAGCTGCTGTAATGTGAGCATCTTGAATTTTGGTACAAGTAAGAATGTGTTTAGGATGGATAAGTCCAAAATGGGTCTCCAGTTGGTTCCTTTCCTTGGTACCAGAAATAGTCTGGAATAAAACCCTTGACCTTGTTCGTGAGTAGGTACCTCTTGAATAGCTTTCATGTCTATGAGCTTTGAAATTTGTAGTTGTGCCTCTGCCCTTTGATTGTGTGGCAGGTTTGGCATGCTTCATTTTTGGAAGAGTGTGAAAATGAAATCTGTAGCCTCTGTTTATAACATCCAGGATCCATTTGTCTGTTGTGACCATATGCCAATTTCTTGCAAATAATGCCAGCTTTCCTCCCAAGGGTGCTGCCAGCTGAAACTTGCTTGGCATGGAAAGGAGGAAGTCATTGGGTTTCTTTCCTGTATTGCTGTGCACCGTTTTCACCACCTCGTGGTGCTGGAGCTTGCCATTGCCTGCCTCTACAAGATCCTTGTGATTGACCTCTGCCCCTTGTGCGCCTATATCTTCCTCTTTGGGGCCTGTCCGTGGCTGGAAAGGACCAGTTTTTAGAAGGCCAATTTCTGCTAAAACGTGGTGGTTGAACCTGTAGAAAAGCTTTGACAGTTTGCATAGATTTGGCTTTTTCTTCCATTTTCCGTAGTATCTCCTCAGCATTAGTACCAAATAGCACATCCTTTTGTAAAGGAGCATCTAGTAACTTAGCTTTCACATGATCAGGCAAGATTTGTTCCCTAAGCCATGCATGCCTACGAATGACTGATCCTGTAACTGCAGCTCTACTTGAGGCCTCTAGGGCATCATAACCACATTGTAAGGTGTGTTTACCCACTTGTTCTGCACTATGCATCATATCCTGCAACTCCTTCAAATCTGGTTGTTCAGGTTGAGACATTTTATTTCTTAATTGTGATAACAGAAACTGCTGATATTTAAGCATATGAAACTGACAATTTAAGGCCCTCATGGCTAGGGTGTCCGAGGTATATACCTTTTTTCCCCACCTTTCTAAGGATCTTGACTCTTTCGGAAGGAAGTGGATTCTTAGCAGTAGAGGCCTTCATTCCCTTGGGGCCTTGAGAAATGGTTTCAGGGTCAGCATTATGGCTTTTGAAAAGAAATTGGTGAGAGTTAGGAACTCTGTAGTACCTATCAGGCTTGTCTGGGGCAGGAGGCAGGGAATCTGGGTTAAGGCAAGCCTTCGAATAAACATCATCAAGTACATCCAAGACAGGAGGTATCACCAGAGGTCTGTGTTGGGGTAACAAAAGAAATTCCCTCAGTCTTTTCTTGGAATCGGAAAAGTCTTGGCCTTCCCAATGGAAGTGTTCCCTCAAAGTGTGCAAGGTTTCCCCAAAAGAATAACCCTCAGGGGGGGATACAGAAGGAATGGATTGTTCTGCATCAGAATCTTCAAAAGGGGAGTAAGATTGCTCTTCTACATCAGAGTGTTCTGAAAAAATGGAGCCCTGATCAGAAGAGGGAGAATCTTCCTCCACTCTGGGCCTCTTGTCAGGAGGGGGTTGGGAACCCCTGATAAGAGTAATTAAATCCTCAGCCATTTTAAGCATCTGTTTTTTAGGCATGGGGCTTGTGGATGGGCCCTGTGTAACAGGCCTCTTGGGATGCCTGGCTGATTTAGACTTAGTAAAGGCCTTAATGGAAAAGGAAGATGAGGGTCTAAAGACACCATGGGTGGAAGTGGACCTGTCCACATTAGGAGACTAAACACTCACAGTGGCTTCGGTGGTTGTAGTCTGGGTATGGGCAGAGGTACCTGCGGTCTCGGGTACAGAAGACCCCGCCAAGGAGGTGTCGTCGGTAGTCAGGGACTGCATAGGCGTCTCGCTGAGAACCGAACCACGTGTAGGCGGTTTTGGCATGGTGTCGGTGGAGACCGCAGGCCTCGCGTGTCGGTCTTTGTCCTTGCGGTTTTTGGACAAAATGGTAGTCGGAGTCTCCGACGACATTTTATAATCAAATGCTTTACCGAATAAATGTTGGGCGAACTCCGCCCGACGCTTGATAGTGCGTTTATTGAAAGTAGCACAAAAGCGACAGCCCGAGACGTCGTGGTCTGGGCCTAAACAAGGTATGCAAAGGGAATGGAAATCCTTATGCGGTATTTGCTTCCCACAAGAAATACAATTAACTTTTTCTGACATCGGTCTGAGGCAAGAAAAGTTTCCCCAACGGGGTACTTAGCTTTAATGAAGACTTCGGTTTCCAAATTTTTCGTAAATTCAGGAGCTGGCCGACCGGCACTGGCGAACTGCTTCTGCTTCGGGCACCATGCAGCAAAAAAGACTGAAGAAAATGGCGTCGGCTGTGTCTTATATACTCCTGCCTCACTGACGTCAAGAAAAGAAGACACTAGATCCTACCCAATTTGGCTTTGTTAAGGGCAGATCCTGCCTCTTGAACCTGGTCGACTTCTTTGAAACAGTCACCAAGGCCATAGATGAAGGGAAGGTAGTCCAAACAGCCTATCTGGACCTCGCAAAAGCATTCGACAATACCCCACTCGGGCATCATAGATAAGCTATCCAGCTTAAATATAAACCCCTATGTCACTAGATGGATTGCAAACTGGCTCAAAGACAGAATCCACAGAGTCAGAATTGCTGGAGCCATGTCAGACTTGAAACCAGTTACAATTGGCATCCCACAAGGCTCGGTCCTGGGACCTCTCTTGTTCGGTATATATTTTTCTGAGGTACAGGCTAACACGGGAGGACTGTGGCTGACCAAGTTCACAGATGACTGCAAACTGGGCGCCATAACTGACTCTCCAGCTGACATGAGCATCCTTCAAAAGGGTCTCACAGAGACTGATAACTGGTGCCAGAGCCATGGCCTAAAGCTAAACGCCAAAAAGTGTCTAGTCATACCCTTTGGCAAAAATAAAGTGCCCACAAATTACCACATAGGTGGTAACCCATTAAGTACGGAGGAAGTAATTAGGGACCTGGGGACCCAAGTCGATAGTAATCGCTCCTTCGACAACCACATTGCCAAAGTGGTTAGAAAGACCTATATAGCCCACCTTATCATGAAAGGATTCACATCTAGATCAAGAGAGGTCATCGTGCCCCTTTATTCATCCCTCATCAGGCCCATAATAGAATACAATGCCCCATTTGGGATGTACCTTACCAGACACCTGCAGCAACTAGAAAGACCCCAAAAGTACCTCACAAAGAGGATCAAGGCACTCAAACAGATGCCATATGCTGCTCGGTTAAAGAAACTCCAGCTCTACTCAGTTGCATACTGCCTACTTAGAGGCAATCTATGCCTGACGTATAAAGCTATGTCCAACCCGGAATTAATGGACATGCTCCACCTCAGAAAATCCAAATCCCTTAGAGCTACACGCTCGAGGGACTTGAACCTCAGAACAGAAATAAATAGGACATGCTGGGAGGGACAGATTCATAACCCAGAGGCTCCCTTCGCTCTGGAATAGAATCCCAGTACATGTTAGGCAGAGCTCCTCACTGACTCTCTTCAAGAGGAATCTTGACGAGTGGATGGGAGATCGTAGGTTTACTCTGGGGATTACTTCTGTGACACTACTAGACAGAGGCATGGTAAACTAACCTTAAAAAGGGCACAGTAAACTCAATTCAAAGGGTGGCGAAAGTCAAACACTCTGGCTAGGCTTGTAAATGCTCTAGGGCAGATAGCCTAGTATGAACCTATGAACCTAAATAACTGTTGTTGTCTTTACCATTAGTTGTCCTGGAAAAATGTAGTCCTTGAAGGCTGTAAGAGCATTCTGTACTGCCATTTCTTTTTGATTGATATGCAGGTGCATTTTATTTGGGTTCCATTTGCCCTGAATGCACTTCCCTGCCAGGTGAGAACTCCTCCCTATGCACAGTCTGATGAATCTGTTGTTAGGGTTTGGTTGGCAGGGTGTGGTGTGAAAGGAAGTCCCTTGTTTTGGTGGCAGGCCTCTGCCCACCAAAGGAACGCTAGGCGTAGGCAAGGTAGGATAGGAATCATTGTTTCTAGGCTGAGAGAATGTTGACTCCATAGGCTTTTTAGATACCACTGTAGTTTCCTCATATGCAGTCTTGCATATGGAATTAGAAGAATGCAGGAGGCCATGAACCCCAAGGCTTGTAGTATTTGTCTTGCAGAAAGCAGGATTTTTGTGGCCACTTGTTTGAAGTAGGTTGTAAATGAATTTGCTTTTCTGGCGTGAGGCAAGCCATCTGGGAAGTTGTATTCAGGCTTGCTCCCAGGAATGTAATTTGTTGACAGGGTACCCAGTTGTGATTTCTTTTCATTTATGGTGTACCCTAGACAAGTTAGAACCCTTTTTACAAATGCCAGATGACTGTAAAATATGTCCTGGCTTTCTGCCTGAATTAGACAATCGTCCAGGTATGGGGATATTTGAATACTTCTTTGCCTGCAAAATGCAATAACTGGAGCTAGGCACTTTGCGAATACCCTGGGCGCAGTAGATAAGCCAAAGGGCAGTGCAAAGAACAGAGTGCGTGTAGCCTGCTTTGAAGCGGAGGTATCTTCTGCAAGATCCCCTGATTGGGATGCGCAGGTATGCTTCTTTTAAATCTAGTGTTGCCAACCAGGCATCTTTTCCTAGCATAGGAAGTAATTGATGAAGAGTCAGCATCTTGAATTTTGGAATCTCCAGAAAGTTTAGAGTAGACAGGTCCAGGATTGGATACCATGATTTATCTTTTCTGGGTACCAGGAAAAGTCTTGAGTAGAAACCTTGACCCTTTTGCTCTTCTGGTACCAGCTGAACAGCCCCCCATGCTTGAGAAAGCACTTGTTTTTGAGCCTCTGCCCACTGATTTGGGGGTAGGTCCGGCCACCCACTTGGCATTGGCAACGTGTGGAAGTGAAATCTGTATCCCTGGGACACTATTTAAAACCCATTTGTCCTGGGTAATGAGTTCCCAGTTCTTTGCATGAAGAGCAATCTTTCCCCCCAAACGGGCAGTCAGAAGATAAGCGCTTGGAAATTTTAAAAGGAAGTAATTGAGACAGTTTACTATAGGGGGTATCTTATTATTCCCAGACTTGGAAGTGGAGTCCCCCCCACTGCTTAGTTCTGAGAGTCCCCCGGGACTGAAACCTGGGGTTTTTGCTATCTGGGTTTGGCTTGAGAAGACCTGGAAGGGGCTGGAAAGGACCAATTCTTAGAAGGCCAGTGCCTACTAAATCTAGGAGGCTGAACTTGTAAACTATCTTTAACAGTTTGCATAGATTTAGCTTCATCTTCCATCTATTTAAGAACTTCTTCAGCCTTGTTGCCAAACAGGCGGTCCTGATTTAGAGGAGCATCCAACAATTTAGCTTTAACATGATCACGCAAAGATTGCTCATTAAGCCAAGAATGCCTTCTAAGAACAGGCACAGTAACAGCAGCCCTGCAAGAGGCCTCTAAAGAATCAAAACCACATTGCAAAGTATGTTTTCCAACTTGTTCAGCAGAATGCATTAAATCCTGTAAGTCTTCCACACAGTCAGGAATCAACATCATTTTCTGCTTAGACAGTCCAATAACATGTTGCTGATATTTTAACATATGAAATTGGCAGTTTAAAGCTCTAATTGCCAAGGTTGCTGAAGTATAAACCTTTTTACCCCATCTATTCAGCGCCCTGGAGTCTCTATCAGAAGGGGTAGGATTTTTAGCAGTAGAAACCTTAATGCCCTTGGGCCCCTGTGAAATGGTCTCTGGATCTACAATAGGATTTTTAAAAGGAACTTGTGGGACTCTGGGACCCTGTAGTATCTGTCAGGTTTACTGGGAGCAGGAGGCAGGGAATCAGGGGCCAAACTGGATTCTGAGAAAGCATAAACAATGTCTAGTACAGGAGGAATAGCCAAAGGCCTATGCTGAGGTAGGAGAAGGAAATCACCAAGTCTCTTTTTCTGAATCAGAAAATTCCTGCCTTTCCCAGTGAAAATGCTGCCTTAGAGTATATAAGGTGCCCCCAAAAGACAAATCCTCAGGAGGGGAAGCAGAGGGAATACAGTCCTCCACATCAGAACCCTCATAATTAGGTAAGGACAAATCCAGGTCACCAGAAGTCAGAAAAAACAGGATCCTGATCAGAAGATTCATAATCAAGCTCAGCCCTGGGCCTGTTGGGGGGGGGGGGGTTGGCTACCCCTGATTAAAGTTATTATATCTTCAGCCATTTTTATCATTTGTTTTTTTAGGCACAGAGGCCCGAGCATGTGGCCTGGGCATCTTTTTTTTTTAGACATGGATCGAGATTTAGGCCTTAGTAATGAAGGAGGCATCGATGTAATATGCAAGTCTGTAGGCCTGAATACACCCTCAGAAGCCGGTGCCTGCACAGTGGCTCCGGACCCATTCAAGGTAGAGACATCCATGGGTTCAATAGTTGAAGTATCTTGCGGCATACCAGACTCCGAATGGGTCTCAGTAGAGGCCTGCGAATTAGAAGTAGCGGGCATCAGTGGCTACGAAAGCACCTCACTGAGTACCGGTGAACTGGCGACTGGCTTAGATGCGTCGGCAGTTTGACCTCGGCGGCCTCTCTGTCTATCTTTGCGTTTTTTCGGAATCCCGGTAGTTGGATGGCTAACCGACATTTCTGGATAATTAAACAGAGAACAGAAATATTTAGAGGCAAAAATATACAGACGGATAGTGCACAGATTAAATAAAGCACAAAACCGACAGCAAGGTATGTTGTGGTCGGGGCCTAGGCAAGGAATACAGTACGAATGAAAATCTTTAGGAGGTATTTGCTTTACACTAGTAATGCAATTATTAACTTTTATTGATATCGGTAAGGAGCAAGAAAAAGTTTCCCCAATGGGGTACTTAGCTTTTAGTTGAAGACTTCAGTTCTCAAACTCAAATGAAAATTTCAGGAGTCGGCCGACCGGCACTTGCGAATTGCTTCGGCTTCGGGCACCGCACGGCAAGAAAGACTGATATAATGGCGTCGGCTGCATGTTTAATACCCCTGACTACCTGATGGCATGGAAGAAGGGACAGCAACTGACGCAGGACCCAAAACATTGTTAATCAGGCCGACTGAGGGTAACCTGCAAGCATATTACCGCAAATGTAATGATTGCAACAGTGAAACACGAAGAACATCTGGTTTGCCCAATTTGTTGGGGGAGAATGAGACAAATATTGATCTGACTTTCTGAAATATTTTGCTCTATGAAGAAAAAACAAAGCTTTCTATGTACATCCAAAATATGACACATGTACTCACCTTTATTAGCAAAGTTGGGAAAGTAAACAGGCAAATTAATGGTTTGGTTGATACTTGCTTCAGAGGCTACTTTAGGCAGGAAGGACGGATTGGTTCATAAGGTAACTTTGTGGAAGATCAAAGATGGGGATTTAGAAGAGCCTAGAGCTCGGATACTCGTCTAGCAGATGAAATGGCCGCAAGAATATCAGTTTTCGAAGACAATTTTATTTTAAGTCAGATCTAGCCAATAAGGCCTCAAAGTTGAAGCTTGCAGCACAAATGTTAAACCCCAGGATGTTGTAAGGGCCTTCACTGGGAGTCTAAGCAAAAAGGTAACCAACTCAATAACACCGAGTACCGTCACATGGCGCCTCTGTGCTTAAACCCAAGTGCTCTGTGAGACGCTACAAATTGTATGCTATTACACCTGAGCGCACGTTACTTTACACACTTATTCTAGCTCCACTGTTAAAAATAAGTTAAAAAGGTACCTGAACTTTGTCAGTTACCTTCTCAACTTATTTTTCATTATGGAGTTGCAACTGCTTATATTTGAATTTTTTGAGAAAAACAGCTTGCCCTGCATGATCACAGCAAGCCAATCCTGAATGTGTTTTCTGCATACTTTTTAGAAACATTGTCTCGAATAAGTGAAGCAGACTTACAGAGTCAAATAGAAATACACACATAATGGACAAATCACATTTAATTTCCTAACAGCATAAGCTATCTAAATACGATAAATGTTCTTTTGGTTGTTCAAAGAATTGCTCTTATCAATACAGAAAGAAAAACTGGAGATTTTAATTGGTTGTCGTCTCTCTGAGCACCTCTGGGAAGTAGTGATTCAAGTGCTGCAGCCAGTGTTTGAGAGTGAAGCTTGAGTTAGGGTTTGAAAAAAATTTGTTTAAAGGCAAGAGACCGGCTTTGTGCGATAGTAGTAGCAGCTATAGATAATGATCAGGTCGGCGGGTAAGACTAACTCAGCATCGGCTTTGAACTTCTTGGTGGATAGATGGTGCTGATTTAGAAACACACCGGACTTATTTACTGTAGTGTTCAATAGCTTTGTCATCCAATTCACAGACAGATAATTCTGTATTACCTTGGTCAACTTTTCTGTGACCCATTAACTATGAGTGCCAGAGTTTGGAGATGAGGCAGTTAAGGTGAAATGAGCGAGAAACTGTATCCATTGCTGTATTGAAAAGCAACTTACTATTACTAGCTTGGATTTGCTTATTTTTTCTTGCCTGCTGTTGGTGTCCTTTCAGCTGGAAGAGTCATTAGTTTTTGTAAGCATAATAGTTAGAGATTGTTCATTTGTTTGTTATAAGTGAGATTCTAGGTTTTGATTGTGTTTCTGTTACTTATTCTGAACCAGTGAAAACAGAAGGTACGGGCGTCCAAGCTGGTGGGAGACCAGAAATTGTAGAGAATACACTTCCACTTAACGCAAGTTTATTAAAAGATTCAGCGTTTTCGCTACTGGAAACACAGTAGCTTCTTCAGAGTATTACAGAATGGTGCCAAAAAGCAGAATTTAAATAAGTTGATGTCACACAAAAATTTCGTCACTTCCACTTTTTTTAAAAAAGGAAGAAACTAAACAATCTGTAATCAGTACTTCAATCCCTAATTAAAACCAAGAATTTCCAATCCCAAAATTGCTCTAATGAAAAATTAAATAGTGAAAATGATAAAAAATAAACCAAAATGTTCCAAATTCACTAACAAACATTGAAAATGTACACGTGTGTGCGTAATGACCACTTATGATCAAGTGAAATTTCACAGGCGACCAAGTGACCAAGTCCTCAAAAGAACCCCATGAAAAAGGAGAAGATGAATGTTCTAATCAAGATGTTTATCTAAAGTTTTATAAAAGGAAAAAAACTTGTAGGCTGTTATTTATTTGTACCTGTATCTCAAAGAGAATTGGCATGTAATAAGCTTTCGCCAATTAATGAAGTATCTTTTTTACCCCCACATTTTAAAAAGCCGCAGAGTTTTCATTTATGTTGTGTGTTAAGGGAGTTTTTTGTGTTAAGTGTTATAAGTGTTAAAATATTAATGATATTTATTAAGCAAGTCTCCATGACCAAAAAAAATATATTTATATAATCATCTCATATAGCTTTTTAATTTCAATATGTAGGAGATGTTAGTTTTCATTTAAACCAGGGCTATTGAATGCCTCCAATTTTATTTGCCATTCATGTTCCCTGGTTTCCAAGATTAATGCAATAGGGCCGCCCCTAATTTTATAAGGTACCTGATCTATGGCCATAAAATGAAAACTGTGCCCTACGTTATTTACTGACATGCTTATGTATGTTGGTAGATTCTTTCCTTGAACTTCCGGTCCGTTTTGCAGACATAATATGCCGGACAACAGTCACAGGTGGCTAAATAAACTATGGACCTAGAGTCACAATTCATTTTGTGATGAATGTTGTATTTTCTACCCCTTACTTGAAATGTTGTTCCTGTTCTTAAACTTTTGCACCAATTACAATGACCACAAATGAAAGTGCCTTTCTGTTTTGAAAATAAATCATTGTGGTCATGTCTCTCCAACAAAGATTTAAGATTGTTACCTCTTCTGTAAACTATTAGTGGATTACTACCCAGTTTTTCAAGAAGTTGTGTATTACCAGTAATAAAATACCAATTATTGTAAATGATGGACCGTATCTGGTTAGAGTCCGTATTGAAGGCAGTAATAAAACTAGTAGTAAACTTCTGACCCTCTTTACTACTTTCAATGATGGAGTCAGCCTCCACTAATAAACTTCCCTCGTTTAAGCTATTTGAATCCACTTTTATAGTTAAAGAACTGTAATTTAGCAGTGGCATGTAAAGACCTCTTATCCTTTTGTTTTTAACTTCCTGTGTTAATTCCAATAATAGTGACTCAGGGTAGTCACGGCTGGAGAACATCTCCACTAAAACATGGCATTCCTTTTCAAAGCTTTCATCTGTGCTACACATTTTAGCTGCCCTTTTACTATTGATCGTTTTTGTTTAAAAGGGTGCAAGCTTGAAAAATGAAGAAAGGAGTTACAGTAAGTTGGCTTCCTGTAAATGGAAGATACAAGTAACTCTTTCACAATGTCTTTTTTCAACTTGACATCCAAGTAATCAATTTCTGTTGTAGAGAAATGAAATGTAAACTTAAAGAAATTTGTAGTGTTATTCATGTATTCTACCAATAATGCAGCTTCCTCACAGTTCCCCTTAAAGAGAATAAAGATGTCGTCCAGGTATCTAGTGTAGTAGAGTACCTGATGATTAAAGTCACTGTTATTTAAGATAAACTGATTTTCCCAGTAAGCAACAAATGCGTTAGCTACACTAGTACCACAAGGTGACCCCATAGCTATACCTTGTGTTTGTAAATAATGTTGTTGGTCAAAAATGAAAAAGTTCGATGATAAAACAATTTCAAGTAACTCAGAAACAGTGTCAATCTCAGCCTTTGGGGCACCTAGATTAGTTAACATGTTAGCTATCCACATTCAGTAGCCTCAAGATGTGGGATGGAGGTATAAAGGTCAACGACATCTACGGTGAGGAAGTTCCAAGTTTGGTCAAAGATAAGATTATTAATGTCACGAAGGAATGACCAAGAGACTTTACATACGCAAGGCACAAGCTTTAAATACTTTGACAAGATGTTGTCCACAAGACATGCACACGGGTGGGTCATTGAAGACCTATCATCTACCAACGCTCTCATAGGAGGATTATGTAGGTCTTTATGAATTTTCGGTATCCAGAAAAACAGTGGAACCTTAGGGGATATAATGTCAATAAAGTGATAGGTATCCAGGTCAATTTTGCCTGAAAGGAAGAGGTCCCTGAAGTACCCTCTGTTCCTAGAGTAAGCCATGTTCATTTCATTGATGGATGAGGGGGTGTATGCTGGACTATCCAAAACTGTTAGCATTTTGGCTTTATAGTCATTGTTGTCAAGAATTACTAAGCCACCCCCTTTATCCGGTTTCAATACTGTGACTGGTAGCCTACAGAGGTCATTCAGGAGGTGCATCTGTTCCTTGGTTATATTGTCCTTATTTTGCCCAGAAAAATATCTACGATTTTTATTTAAAAATCTAAAGTCTACCTCACATGCTCTTTCAAACAAGGAAAGGTTAGGGTGTAAAGTTGGATTGAAGGCACTTGACAGCTTTAGATTAAATGATTGCTGTAGTAAAGGGGCAGGAAACATAACCTCTAAATTCAGTTTACGCACAAAGCACTTGAGGTCTATTATTAGAGCAATTTTGGGATTGGAAATTCTTGGTTTTAATTAGGGATTGAAGTATTGATTACAGATTGTTTAGTTTCTTCCTTTTTTAAAAAAACTGGAAGTGACGAAATTATGTGACATCAACTTATTTAAATTCTGCTTTTTGGCGCCATTCTGTAATACTCTGAAGAAGCTACTGTGTTTCCAGTAGCGAAAACGCTGAATCTTTTAATAAACTTGCGTTAAGTGGAAGTGTATTCTCTACAATTTTTGGTCTCCCACCAGCTTGGACGCCCGTACCTCCTGTTTTCATTGGTTTATTTGTGTTCAACAGTTTATTCTGAACCAGTGGTATAGGGGGAAGTTCAGTTTTTCCCTTCCACACACAATTTTATGAAAAAAAAGCATCCCTTTCCTTATGGTTTACGGAAAAATAGTGTTAAGCTTTGCTTGAAGTGTTATTCAACGCTCACTGAACTGCTTTGTCACCAAGTGTGTGTTAACCCTTCCTTTCATGTAAGTGGTGTGCGTGTGTGCGTGCGTGTATACAGGGATGCCTATACTAGAGTAGAGAGAGGGCTGGCAGGGAGAACATTAGCGCAGTCAGCTCTGACAGCACAGTATTCTATTCAGTAAAATGGAAAAGACAACAATGTGGTCTTTTTCTGTGCAGCTTTACCATGTGTTTGAATTGAAGATTTTGTCTCTTTTTCAATAACTGACCAACCCACAGCAGACAACTAAACAAGGTGGAGATATTCTCTCGGAATACCTGCTTGTGAATGGCTTTGTTCTTATTTTAGATGTTTAGATCTTATTTTTAGTTGGCTATATGCTACATTTATGAGCAGTCTCATTCAAATCACTGGTAATTTTTCATTGAGCTAACGTACTTTATCTTACGTGATTCCATACCTCTCAACCTCTTTCATTTTATTGAAAGGGGAGTGCTTGTGCATACCTGGAGAGACTGTAGAAGGGCTCCTTTGTAAAAATGTTTAATTTGGTAGTCAGAGTGCTTGTGCATACCTGAACATACTGCAAAGGGAATAATTGGGGGGGGGGGGGGTCAAGGGGGTGCTTCTGCACACCTTGACAGACTGCAGACAAGATTGCTGGGGGACTGGTTCAGTTGGTCAGAAGAATGCTTATGCACACTTGGACAGACTGAAGAAGGTATAGTTTCAGGAAATGTTTCACTTGGCTGTTAGCGGGATGTCTGTGCACACGTGGACAGACTACAGAAAGGATCAGTGAGTGAAATGTTTTCCCAGATAGACTGCAGATGGGATCTCTGGGGAAAATGTTTCAGTTGGTGGTCAGGAGAGTGCTTGTGCATCCCTGGACAGACCGCAGAAGGGATCACTGGTGGAAATGTTTTAGTTTGTGCTCAGGGGAGTCCATGGGCATACATAGACTGACTGTAGAAAGGATCGTTACTGGATATGTCTTACTTAGTGGTCAGGGGAGTGCTTGTGCATACCCGGACACACTGCAGAAGAGATTGTTGGGAGAAATTATTTGGTGGTCAGAGGAGTGCTTGTGCCTACATAGAGCGCAGAAGGGATTGTTGGGAGAAGTGTTTCATTTGGTGGTCAGGGGAGTGCTTCTGCATACATGAACAGGCTGCAGAAGAGATCATTAGGGGAAATAGAGGTACAGATTTATAATGAAGACAACTGTGCATTTGCAAGTGAAATGAAGATACCAGGTCACGTCTGTGTTTGCATTCTCTACTTTGATGGGGTTTGTGACACTATGCTACCCGAATCAGCCCTCCTTTCCAGAATAGGCACACTTGTCTTCTCCAAGCCAGCTCCAGGAGATGCCCTGGCTACTCATAGAACTTGGTTTCCCTGGGTCAAAGTCAAGCCATTAACACCAGTATGTTATTACTGATTTTACACTAACTTTGATCGACCAAATATTTGGGACAATATTTCTGCCTTTGCCACTTATACATCTAATTCTAATCAGATGGATGGTTTAATGAGATAAAAGTTAGTTTTATTTTGGACTAATTCTTACATGGATCAACCAGATAGTTTAGATATTTCTGACTATGTGCCCGATTCTAATCGGCGGGATGGTCAGTGAGATAAATGTTACTACTTGCACACTAATTATGGGATGGAGCAACCATACAATTTGGACAATATTCATGGCTTTGTCAGTCATGTGTAGAATTTAGGTGAGAGGAAGGGCTCAATAAATGCGTCATACTACTTTTATTAATTTAGTCTGGTCTTTCTCTAACAGATGGCAATGACTCAGTCTTACATTACACCTGCACTAGGAATGTAATGGACGTCTCTGCTCAACAGGTTATGTACAGCAACTGTCACCTTTGTCTGAGCATGGTGAACCTTGCAGGAATGAAATGCAGGTCATCACACATTGACTGTGTGCAGTTACAATATAACAGAGTCATTATCACTTGTCAGGTAAAACCCTCAGCAGCTGTCACTGCTATTCACATTACTAGCAGTCATCACATTGTTGAATGCACATGCCAGATTTTGGTTTCTGTCATTGAGGAGTCATGCAGAAGTCTCCAATTTCTTTCTTTTCTTTTTTCCCATTATTTTTATTCTAAGATAAAGGCATCCATTGTGATTTTGTGTTTCATATTTTTTGTGAATTACTCTGTCAATCAACGTCCCTTCAGATAAAGTAAATGTATTTAGGTCAGGGCAAGAGTCATTAGGTTAGTTCCCCTTTGATTCCTTACATCCATTGCTGAAAGGACAGCTGGAAATAGAAAACACAGAGATAAGGAAGACTACGGACAATGAAGTAAAATCACGAGATAGTGCTGGTATCAGCAGTCAGGTGCCCTCGAGTGTCACTGAAGCCCCATACCTGTCCAGGTTTCATTAGTAGAGCGGCAGTCCTGAGCCTGCTTTTTTTGCATTACATGTGTCCTTTCTGAATCCCCTTGTCAGTGTCCAGTCATGCAATATTTTGGCTAGAGCAAGAATGTTTTTGTTTACCATGATTTGTACCCACAGCCACTCAGTCAGGGTTTTCCTGGTTGGTAGGTATGGTAGGGAAAGATGTCATCACCTATCACAGTTAATGAAATGTATTATGTTTTTATAATTTGGTAAATAGCTGTGGTAGGAATCGTTTCAACATGTTGACTAAGACTTCATTTTGAAGACAGTATTAGTACTTGCAAGATGGTAAAAGAACTTTGTCTGTATGCTGTACATATGTAGAGATCACAATTTATAGCTCAGGTTATGAAAATTATAATATTTTTTCATATTTTAGCTAACTGGGGTAGGGAGCATGTTAACATGCTAACAAGACCCACTTTTTGAAGACAGTATCAGTATTTGCAAAAAGTTAAAAGTGTATCTGTGCGCTGTACACATGTACAGATATCGCATATTGTTTGACTTAGGCAATGAAAATAATTTTCATTTTTTGGTAAATCATTTTGCTGGGGAACATATCAACGTGCTAACTAAGCCTGCATTTTGAAAACAGTATTAGTACTTACAAAATGGGAAAGTACTTTTTAGGACTAAGGTTATGAAAATGATGATATTGTTTCATTATTTTAGTGAATGACTTAGCTAAGGAAAGATGTCAACGTGATAAGTAATACCTCATTTTTAAAACAGCATTAGTCTTTACAACGTGGTAAAAGAAACGTGCAGTTGCGCTGTACACATGTAGATATATTTATTTTATTTTTATTTATTTAACATTTGTTGACCGGGAAAGTCCGACTAGGTTCCACAGATCCTGTTTTCAGCAGAGGCCCAGGGAGAAATGCTCCAGATGCATGTCTTTAGAATGTACTTACAAATGGGAAAAATATATCAGTTTGTTTAGGGCTTGTTATGTAAATTATGAATGTTTTTCATATTTTGGTAAATAACTTTGCAAGGGAGCACGTCAATGTGCTAAGTAATACCTCATTTTGAAAACAGTACTAATAGTTCCAACATTGTAAACGAACAGTGGTTGTATGTTGTACACATGTACATATATCAAAGTTTTAGGATTTAGGTTATGGAATTTTTTTTTTCATATTTTGGCAAATAACTTTGTAAGGGAACATGTCAGTGTGTCAAGTAATACCTCATTTTGACGACAGTAGTACTCCTTACAACATGGTAAAAGAAATGTGCTGTACACATGTACAGATACAGTTTTAGTCTTGTAGGATTATGAAAATTATACATTTCCAATACTTTTCATTATTATGCCCATATCTTTGCAAGGGAGCATGGTGATGACACAAATTATGCATAATTTTGAAGCAGACTGAGTCACACAACTTGTATACTGCTATGTAGCCTCTTGTCTGTTACAGGTGATGAGATATGCTTTATGAATTATGAAAATTATATCAATCATATTTCTGTGAATATCTCCATAAAGGAGCATCACACAGTAATGGTTACTGTATTGTTTTAAAGCTGACATTTATACAAATTAAATACAAATTGTATGGGTCTAACATGGTACACTGACCATATTATGACTATATTGTGCTTTGTTTTTCCAAAAAGGTAAAAAATATGTGCAATATCAGCATTCTTTGGCAAATATTTAATAACGACTTGGATAACCACTATCAACATTTACAATGTTGGAAAGGTAGTCTGCTGAACTTTCGCATTTACATTTTTAGTCTAGCTCTTATACTTGAGTTATGAACATTTGTTTTCGGTATGGTATTACAAATGGAATTTTTAAAAATGAGCTCAGGCTGCACTGTTGCTCTTACGCTGGAAGCAAGCAGGCAGCATTTTCTGAGCTGCTCCGGAGTGAATGAGTTAAGGATGCCTTGCACAATTCTGATGAGCTAAAGAGGAAGCATTCTCACCTGAATGAAAATTAAACATCGTTGCCAACTGCACTTCAATAGTAAAAAAGAGAGAGGATAGAACCCCTTCTTGAAAAACAGATGCTAAGAACTCCAAAACAGCTGAAAGGAATCTACTTTTCTCTATACAGACCAAACAGAGAATTTCTCCCATTTACTTTTGTAGATTTTCCTGGTACAGTGATAGTGATATTTGTCAGACCAAGGAGGAAAGCCTGTGCTGTCTTATCAGTGAAACTGGAGAAACCATGCAGTCAACTTTAGGCCTGTAACGTTTGGGTGATCCATCCCTGTGGAAAGAGAGGAGGTCTGGACTGTAGTCCAGTATCCAGGGTGGATATAAAAGGTGAGACAAAGGAAAGGAACACATTTGACAAGGCCAAAGGGGGGACAATGAGGATAATCATACTCAACTGAAGTGCCTTCTGTAAGAATTTGGAAATGACAGGTATCGAGGGATAAGTGTAAAGGATACTGGAGGACCAAACATGAACTAGATAGCGCATCTCTCAGCAACTCCCCAAGGGGGTGATCAGGGCAAAGAACCAGTTACACTTGTGTGGACAGGCAATAGACTGCAGCAAAGTTGACCTCCTTGACAGAAAATACTCTGCCAATGACTGAGACCACTCATGAGGTATCAGAATGAACCTGTCGGGTTTGTCAGCAAGCACGTTGGATTTCCCCAGAACTGCACTATCATAAGAAAGCAGCTGGGGAGATAGCCCACTGCCACACTCACTGCCTCTTGACAAAGTGATAGGAATTGGTCTCCCCCCATTTGTTGATGTACCAAATCAGACACGTCTGTTTGAACCGTAATTGTTCCAAGGAGGAGGGCAGCGTGAAGGCCTGCAACATTAAGAAGACTGCCATAATTTCTAAGACACTGATGTGCCAAATGGTCTCTTTTGGGGACCATGTGCCTTTGACTATCCTTCCCAATAAATGCTCCCCAACCCTAGCTGGAAGGCATCTGTGGTAACAGTGGGCTACTGGAGGTGAAAGAACAAAAGGGTGGCCATGAGAAACTTTGTCCGAATCCAGCCACACAGGTATCTTTGCATACTTGAGTAAGCTTGACTGAAGAAAAGGGATGGTGAAAAATTGACAAGTGAACAGCTAGAGTCCATTGAAGAATTGCCATAGGAAACAAAGTTAAGGCTGCTGCCATCGACTATAAAGTGTGAAGAAACCAGTCTAGCACAGGAAGAAGAGTGCTGGCCCGCTTAACACCTGATGGTCTGTACTCTGGTGGGAGGCTACCTGCCTGACTGTGTGGAAATAAGCACTTATGAACTTCAGGCTCTAAACAGGCCGAAGAGATGCGACTTGTAAAGGTTGACTGAGATGCCTAGGGATCAACATAACTAGAGCAAATAGTCCCTGGATTTCCTGACGGGATGCCTAGTTGGGGCTCTGAAAAGCCAGTCGTCTAGGTATGGCAATGCACTGAATCCTAGCAGTCCCAAGTTAGCCGCTACCACTGCCATACATTTGAATGCTCTGGGGGCTGCAGTGAGACCAAAAGTCAGGGCTCTGAACTGATGGCCTGGCTGGCCCCCAGCCGAAAGCACATAAATCTTCAGGATTGTCTGTTCATCTTGATCTGATAGTAAGCCATCCTGAAGATCGATGCTGCACATCCAATAATTCATGTGCAGAAACTGCAGAATGGACTGAACAGTGACCCTTTGGAACTTTGACTTCATTACAAACTAATCTCATTTAGATTGACAAAGTCCAGAATTGGTCTTGTTTTCTTTGGTAGTGAATAAAATCTCAAGTAGGTTCAGAATCTTCTCTGGTCTGGTGGGACCACCTGGATAGCTCTTTTGTCTACTAGCTTCTGAACTTCTAGAGCTCCTGCCTCCCTCAGACTAGGTGGAAAAACAGGGAGCTTTTATCTTTTGTTTGGGGGAATTTGTGCAAATGGTATGAAGTAACGTCTGGATAAGATTTTCCTCACCCAAGTATCTTTTGTGATTTATGCCTACGTGTTTGCATGCAGAGACAAGTGCTCCCAAACTGCCTTCAGATATGACCAGCTGGGCAACCTTTCATAAACACTGAAAGGGTTTATCTGAGGAAGAGTCTTGAAAACCCTGATTTCGCTGGCCGCCTCTGCTGCAAGGACAGTGCCTTCCATTAAACTCCCCCATCTGTTGCTGAGATATCCCTTTGAGAGCCCTGGAAAGGACCCAGGGACTTGCAGGACCATATTCTCCTAACTTATCGCAGTTTCCTGGAAAAGGATGTATTAGGCATATTGAAACAGATCCCTACAGCAGGCAAGATCTTTCCATCCTGCTCACTCCAGCAAAGTGCTTTCTTGACAGTGGGGCCAAACAAGGATGATCAAAAAGAGCATTGATGAAAGAAGACTTGAAGAGCTCCACAAAAATCACACAAGCACATCCAGGCATATCTTCTAATGTCTAGGCCTGAATCTGCCACCTGTGAGGTATCCTCAGTTGCTTGGGAAATTAACCTCATCGAAGCATTAAAGATAGACAGAAGAGTGGCCAGTTGGGAAGAAAGCTTCTTATTGTCCTCTGCAGACATGGATTCAAAAGTATTTAGAAAGCTCTTTGCTCATATCCCTTTGCAGCCTAGTGAAATGTGCAAAGTAGTTTAGTGACAGTAAGGCAAAGTTTGCTGAAGAATAAATACCCTTCCTAAATATGTCCATCACCCTGGAGACTCTTACGGAGGTGGACAGAAGAGCTATGCTCAGCGAGCTTTTTCTACCATGGCATCAACAGGGACCACTTTGCACCAGTGAGGCCTACCTTTAGGAGGGGCAAAGAATTTGTCAGGATGACAAGGGATGGGTTCTACAGTATCCAATTCCCTCCACACCCAACAAAAGACTAGATCTATAAGCTCATCAGCTGGGAGAGTCACCCAAGGTGAAGATGGGCCAGAACCAAAAGCTTCCAGGAACAATGATTCCACCTGGAATGGGATATCAAGAGGACCATCCACTTTTCTGCCAGAGAATTTCTACGATGCTTCTGAAAGAGACAGCTGGTGAAGACCTCGGGAACCCCTCCCCTTCAAAGTCGGTATCTTTGGCGAGCAACCCCTGAGGGGAGTCTATGCACCTCCTCTTGCACATTCCCTTGCAGGGGATCTCCTCAGTGGAATGGTCTGGAGGGATGCCCGAAAAGAGAAGAAAGTCATCGAGAGTAAGAGTCTGGACACTAGATATGGCTGGCTGCCACTGTCCGATAAGTCTGAGGATCAGAGCTTGGACGCGATGGCACCAGGGCTGCAAGATCGGGGGGGGGGGGGGAGAGTAACAGTGTCTCCTGGATGAGAAAAGACCCTCTCATCCACCTCAAAGGGAGAAGGGCCCAGGAAAAGTCACAGTTGGCCGCATCAGTGCCAAAGCGCCAGATGCCATCATGCTCTCTCTGCTTCGAAACAGGAGTCGGACCCGAGCTGTTCAAAGCTGAAGCCGAGAGACTGCTCTGAGAACCTCAGAGTCAAACCAAGCCCTTTGGACCCAGTGCAGATGCTCTGATTCTGAGACTTGTCTTTGTCCAAGGAAATCAGCGCCAGACAAATCAGGGACACACTCGAAGTCAAAGACCTAGCTGGTTGGATCAGAGAAAGAGAAATCAGTGTGAGAAACCCAAGGGAAGCTCACAGATCAGATGGAAGACAAAGATGGGATCAGCTTCAGAAAGGCTCCTGGAGGACCTAATGGAGGAAGTAGTGGATTGGGGCAGAGACCCTCTCTCCTTGGAGTCACTTGTAGGAAGGAAGAATGGAGTCAAGGGGAGAGAGGCTCCAGAGAGAACCCTGAGGACAAAGTCCTAGGAGACTCAGACTGTGTCAGATCAGATCAGATTACTTCTGAACTTTGGGCAGGAGGCCCGAATTAGAAGCCACCTTGGGATAGTGGGTTAGAGACCACTTCCTAGACTCTCTTACCTCCAAAGAGGGTGTTTCTTGCAGGGGGTTTGAATCCCAGCAAAACAGTAGGATGGTTAAGAACCCTTTAGACTAGATTGTTGTGTTGGTCACTATGGACCACTAGAATTACATCCAGTATATATGGAGCACTGTGTATTTAAACGGGCAGCACCCAGACAAGAGTGCAATTAAGGGTTTGTCAGCCATGATCAAAAAAATAGAGCACAGAATTTTTTTAAACAGTGCTAGGTGTAAGGAATTATCCTCTAAATGGTAGAGAAAGTACCAACAATGACAGACTACAGAAGACAGAATAGAAGGAAAACTAAATTGCAACCTTAACAGAAATCCGGGGGGAAAAAAAAACAACAAAAAAAAAAAACAGTAGGGTAAGGGAGGAATAGGTGACTAAAAATAGAAAAGGCTTTACGTTTTCAAAGAAAATTACACACACTAATTAAAATGCACCACAAAGCTCTGCGAGGATTCATATATGTTGCGATAAGGCAGCAAATGAGATCTGAAGTAATGTAGGCTGCCTGGGGCATTATGGGTAGAGACAACTGACCAGAGCCTAGTAAATGCGGCTGAGCAGGGTCCATGGTTGGATCAGAAACTCATCAGTTGAGGAAAGAATGAAAAGGACATCAGATACATTTTTCAATTTTACTGGTAAAGAAAACACTTAAAAAATTTCAATAACAAAAAAGACTATAGATTTATGAAAACTGATAAGGATGGGGTGGGGTGAAGGTGTAATGAATGGCTTTGATTATGCTAGTGCAACCCTTGATCTCTTATCAATTAGAAGTTATGTACTCACCATAACGTTCCATCTGAGTAGGTGTATTCATTTGTCTGCAACCTGTGGGTTATGGATCCGATATCGGATCCGAACCGGCATGGTTTACCAGCTATGGATCCAAGCTCTCAGCTCCTCCCCTCACCCATAATGCCCTGCTCTACCCTCATGACCTCAGATCGAGTTTGCCAACAGCAAGAACACCCTGAAAAGGGTAAAACACATCATATGCAGGAAACTGAAAGGCCAGGGGGATAGGAGGGCGGGATGGTTGCAGACAAATGAATACACCTACTCAGATGGAACGTTATGGTGAGTACATAACTTCTAAATCTGAAGTAGGAGATTCATTTGTCTGCAACCTGTGGGACAGAGTCCCCAGCTACCTGAATCTTGGGCGGCCATCATGGAAGGATATTCCGGAGCACCGCGGAGCCAAAGGATGCTCTACCCCTAGATGCAAGATTCAACTTGTAGTGGGAAATAAAAGTATGAGATGAAGCCCACGTGGCTGCTGCACAAATATAATCTAGAGGAATCCTAGCCTTAAAGGCTGCCGAGGTAGAGACTGACTGGGTTGAATGGGCATGTACACTCTCCGGTGCGGGCCTTCCCGAAGCTTGATAAGCCAATAAGACACATTGTGAAATCCAGCGAGATAATGAGACTTTAGAAACTGGTTTGCCCAAATTAAATTTAGCAAAGGAAATGAACAACTGGTCGGATTGCCTATGACCAGCCGTCCTGTTTAAATAAAATCTAAGTTGCCTGTGAACATCTAAGGAGTGAAGCTTGTATTCACCTTTGTTTTCATATTTAGGAAAGAAAACAGGGAGGTTAATGGATTGGTTAATGTTTGCTTCAGAAGCTACCTTAGGAAGAAAGGACGGGTTGGTCCTGAGGTAAACACGGTCCGGATGGAAGACCAAGTAAGGAGGTTTAGCTGATAATGCTTGAAGCTCTGAGACTCTCTTGGCCGAAGTAATGGCTACTAAGAAGGCGGTCTTGAAAGATAAGAATTTCAGATCTACCGTAGCCGCCGGTTCGAAGGGGGGGGGGGCGGTCAAGGCCTGGAGAACTAAGGAAAGGTCCCAAGGAGGAACCGCTTGCTTTACAGGGGGCCTGAGAAGAAAAGTACCTTTAAGGAAAATCTTACATAACTTGGCAGACATCAGTGGATTGGAGTCATGACCAATGTGATAATGAGAAAATGCCGCAAGCTGTACTTTGACCGTGGAACTGCTGGCACCATCATTAAAAAGAGTGGTTAAAAAATCAAGCACCAAAGGAAGAGGAACTGTGAAGGGGTTTAGGCCTTGCCGCTCCGCCCACAAAGAGAACCGTTTCCACTTAGGTTCATAGGTTCATAGGTTTATACTAGGCTATCTGCCCTAAGGCATTTATAAGCCTAGCCCAAATTTTTGTGGCTTACGCCACCCCTTATATGAAAACATACTGTGCCCATTAGTTTGTTGCGCCTCTGTCCAGCAGTGACACAGAGATGATTCCCGGGGTAAACCTACCATCTCCCATCCACAGGTCTAGATTTCTCTTGAACAGAGTCAGCGAGGTGCTCTGCCTCACATGGACCGGGATTTTATTCCACAGCATAGGGAGTCTCTGACTGATAAATCTATCCCTCCAGCACGTCCTATTTAATTTATTGCTGCGGAAGACTTTCCTAGTGGATGGCTTATGAGCTGCCACCAGGATGGCCTTAACAGGGGACGAAATACCGGGAGTCCTGATCAAGAGTGGAACTGGAGCAGCCAAGCGGTCAGCTTCAGGTTGTCCAGGTTCGGAGGAGATAAGTGGGATGGGTGAGATATCAGATCCGGAATGGGATCTAGAATCAAAGGAGGATTCACTGAGTGAGACCTTAGGAAGGGGAACCAGATCTGTCGAGGCCAAAATGGAGCAATGAAAATCATTCTGCACCCCAACAGAGAGGCTTTCTGAAGAACTTGGAGCATCAAAGGCAAGGGGGGATAAGCATAAAGAAGACCGGGTGGCCAAGCATGCACCAGAGCGTCTCTTGGGGAACCTCCGGGAGGAGGTATCAGAGCGAAAAAACTGTCGCACTTGGTGTTTGAGGGAGAGGCAAAAAGATCGCAACAAGGAGTTCCCCACAGTGCGAAAATGCGTTCCGCTACCAGAGTATTGAGAGACCACTCGTAAGGGGTGAGAATGGTGCGACTGAGTTTGTCCGCCAGGATGTTGGACCGACCCGGAATATGCGTTGCTATGAGAAAACGGTTGGTGGAGATTGCCCATTCCCACACTCTCATGGCTTCTCGACAAAGCGGGTAAGACCTGGTTCCTCCTTGCTTGTTGATGTACCAAACAACCGACATGTTGTCCGATTGAATCGCAATTGTTCCCAAGGGAAGGCAGGCCTGAAGTGCTAGCAACGCTAAGAGCACCGCTCTCATCTCTAGAACGTTGATATGCAGTGAGGTCTCTGAATCGTCCCACGTGCCTTGGACGGTCCGGCCTGCAAAATGCCCCCCCCCCCACCCGAGGCGGGAGGCGTCCGTGGTCACCGTGGCGAGGGGGGGGAGAAGCACAAAATGGGCGGCCTCCGTGGAGATCTGGAGAGTGTAGCCACCACAGGAGGGACCGCTTGCAAGCCTTGCTGATCGCAATGGGATGATGCATAGGAATAGCAAGATACGACCACTGAACTAGGAGTGTCCATTGAAGGATGCGCATATTGAACCTGGCGAGAGGAAGAAGCGCTATCACTGCAGCCATGGACCCTAGGGCCCTCAGGACCAACTCTGCCAGAACTGAGCTTGATTGGAGAACGGCCCGCACCTGGAATTGCAGATTTTGAACTCTGTCCGCAGTGAGGAAGGCCTTTAATCTCCTTGTGTCTAACCTGGCACCTATAAAATCTATGAGCTGCGTGGGTGCTAGGTTGGATTTTTTTGTTTATTGTGATGCCCAGACGGGGAGCAAGATGGAGAAAGGAGTCTCGCACCAATAGTAGTAGATGCCTTGTTGGGGCGGTGAGAAGCCAGTCGTCCAGGTAGGGAAAGACCTGTACCCCCTGAAGCCTCAGGTGGGCCGCTACCACTGCTAATACTTTGGTGAACACCCTGGGGGCTGTGGTGAGACCAAAGGGAAGGACCCGGAATTGGTAGTGACTGGCTCCCAGCCGGAAGCGGAGAAACCTCCTGGAGCGCCTGTCCATTAGAATGTGGTAGTACGCATCCTTGAGGTCTATAGAGCACATCCAGTGATTTTCTCCCAGAAGGGGGAGAATAGACTGCAACGTGACCATTCGGAACTTCTCCTTGGGAACTGCCAGGTTCAAGAGTGAAAGGTCAAAAATTGGTCTTAGATCCCCCGTCTTTTTTGGCACTAAAAAGAACCTGGAGTAGAACCCTGATCCGATCTGGTCTGGGGGACGGGCTGGATGGCTCTTTTCTTTAGCAGATGGCCAATTTCTGCCAAAGCAGCCTCCCACTGACCGGGTGGAACGTCGGGGAGGGACTTCAATTTTGGCAAGTGAAGAAAGGGTATACGGTATCCTCTGGATATGATCTGGAGGACCCAGCGGTCTGATGTTATGGACTCCCATGCCGCTAGGTGCACCGAAAAACGTCCCCCGACTGCATCCAGAGTGGAGCAGCCGGGCAACCCCTCAGGGCTGCTGCGCGGGCCGTTCAGAGAAGGGTTCTCTGGACCCAAAGTTCCTGGGAGCCCCTCTGCCCCTAGGGCGGCGTCCTCCCTGTCCTCCTCTGCCACGGAAGGACTGGTTGTCCGGAGCAGGCTGAGATTGCTGCGACTTCCGGAACCACATCTTCCTCTGTCCCTTTGGTTCCTAGAATAGGGCCTCTGGGGTGCAGAGAAGCGGATTCCGACGGCAGACAGCGTCTTCCCGTCCTTCTCGCTCTGGGTCAAAGTGTCGCGAACAGTTTTGCCAAAGAGGGCAGAACCATCGAAGAGGGCGTTCGCGAATGACGCCTTGAAGGGCTCTGAGAAATCGCAATGACGGAGCCAGGCCTGACGTCTAGTAACTAGGCCTGCCCCTGCGGCTCTAGCGGCACCTTCCGTAGCATGGGACAGTAGCCGCATAGAGGTATTGGTGACGGACCTAAGAGTGGCCATGCGGGTGGAGTGCAGCACTTTGTCCTCCTCCGACATGGACTCTGGGGGGGATGCAGCGTATTCTTTAATAAGATCGCGCTGCATCCTAATCACGTGTGCCAGGTAGTTCAGCGCCCTCACAGAGAAGGTCGCTGAACTAAACATCCGCTTTCCCAAGCGGTCCATCATCCGAGACTCCTTGCTCGGGGGATGGACTGAGGGACTCTCCTGAGCAAGTTCCCTCTTGGTGGCCGCCGCAGTCAACATGGCATCTACCGGAGGCCCCTTATCCAATGGGTACGGTCAGCCGGGGGACTGAGGATACGGTCGGGCCTTTTTGCGATTGGCTCGACGGTGTCCGGTTCCTTCCCCGCCCTGGTGGTAATGAGGTCCACCAGGGGGTCGGCAGGAGGGGACACCCAAGAGGTAGACGGGCCCGCTTCAAATGCCTCCAAGAACACGGACTCGTCCGAGGAAGACTTGGGGGCAGACCACCCCCCCCCCCTTATGCGGAGCATTTCCATGATGTCTCCAAATGAGACAACCTCGGGAGGTGACCGTGGGGAGCCTTCCCCTTCCTCCAAATCCGTGTCTTCTGTGAGAGACTCGGGGGAGTCAATGTGCCTCCTTTTGCACGTATGTTTGCAGGGAACATCCTCCGGGGGGCTGTCAGAGGACTCCTCGCAAACAGTAACCTGTTCCAGGGGAACAGCTTTGGGCACAGGAGCGGGCTGTCCCAAGGGCCGGATGGTGGAAGCCTGACCCAGTGCAGAGGGAGCACGGGACGGAGCCGAAGCAAGTGCCGGGGGTCCGGAGACCCACAACAGGGCCCTCTCCACTACATCAAAAGCCGAAGGGGAGCCGACCTCGACCAAAGGATCCGACAATCGGCTCCCCTCGGATCCGAAGTGGATCGGAGCGGCGCTTCGGATCCGAAGGGACAGTGCGCTCCGACACAGACGGCGCCGAAGGAGCACTGATCCCCGGATCCGGCTCGGATCCAGGCTCCGAGAGGTCGGATCCGAAGCACTCGAGGGGCAGGGTCGGATCCGAAGTACCAAGTACTATCGGCACTGACCCACCCCCGGCTCCGAAGCTGCTCGGCTCCAACTGCTCCGAACCCGGGTAGCGGGTCGGAGAAGGAGCAATTGGCTTGAAAAGGGGCGTTGAGCTCCCCAGAGGGGAGGCAAGAGCACTCCCATCTGCATCTGGGCCTGGATGAACCTTCTCATCATCCGGTCCAGATCAGCGTCTGACAGGCTATAAGTTGATCTCGACGAGGCTACCGAGGTAGGCCTTGAGTGCCTCCTCGATAGCCTCGACTGAGATCGGGTCTCCTCCTCCTCAGGTCCCGGTGAAAAAAAAAACTGGAGACCGGAGCCGAGGAGGGGGAGAGCCAGCAGACAAGGAGGCCGGAGAAGAAGCCCGCTTGGCTGGCGGGGCCGAAACAGAGGTCTCGGCCCGCCGCTTATGGTGCCTCTCCCTCCGGTCCTTCTTTCTAGCTTCCCTCTCCTCCGAACCACTACAGGGAGGTTGAGTCCCAGGAGGAGGAGGGGGAGCCGGAGTGGAGATAACCGTGGAAACGGTTACCCCCGAAGGAGCGGAGGCCGGAGCCGAGTCCGGTGGCAAAAGACCCGCCAAGACAAGCTTGGACCTCCGCTCCTTCAATGCCCTGGGGTTGAACCCTGCACAAATGGAACATCCAGAAGCGAGGTGTTCAACCCCAAGGCATCTAACACACCGAGTGTGGCCATCAGCCGGGGAAAGCTTATGGCCACACTCGGAGCACTTGGAGAACACAGCTTTGGGTTGTTCAGACATCCCAAAAGCAAAAAAGTTACTAAAACTAGAGTTAAAGTAACAACACCACTCAACAGGCCCAAACACACACCACGCTACCAGCGAGGGGAGGGAAAAGTAAAATTAAATTTTAAAACACTAAAAGTATAATTAAGAGATAGGGAAACCTACACTTCCACACAACTTTCACACAAAACTTCAAAAATTACCACTTTAAAGACTAAAAAAAGTACAGTTTTGTACCTACCATAAATGTAGATGTCCGAACTGGATAGCATCTGCAGTCATAACAAGTGGGTTGTCCTGTCGTCAGGCAGCCCTGCAGTCGGCCGGATTCCAAAGTCCGGGTCCGGCTTCAGCTGATGTCGCACTCCACCCGACGTCATCTCTGTTGGTCTTCGGGTATAAAAGCATCAGCCGACGCCATTTTCCTCAGTGTTTCTTGCCCCAGATGCCAGTAGCCCTCTTGCAGGCTAAAAACTTTGGATAGATGCCAATGTTTCCAAATAGATAGAGGTAAACACAACAATAAGCATATATGTACATATATACAAACAAATACACCATAAAGACTCCCCAACAGCTAGCTATTAGGAGGGTAAACACCCTAGGAGTACCACAGAGGGAAGGAGGGAGGGTAATCCTGACTGCAGATGCTATCCAGTTCGGACATCTACATTTATGGTAGGTACAAAACTGTACTATGTCCTTCATGGATGCATCTGCAGTCATAACAAGTGGGTAGAATACCATAGCCAACTAGGGGAGGAGGATAAAAGTAGATTATGGTGTGTTTAGGATCCCTTGCAGTACAGCAGTGGCAAACCCTGCTCGGGATCTGGAATATAGAGGCAAATTATAATGCTTGGCAAATGTATGCACGGAGGTCCAAGTAGCCGCCTCAATAATGTCTTTGGTTGCCACTCCTCGTAAGAAGGCTGTGGTAGTGGCTGTTGCCCTTGTAGAATGAGGTCTTATGTTCTGTGGAATTGGTTTTCCGTGGAAGGAGTAACAGTATCGTATGCAATTTCATATCCATTTGGAGATTGTCTGTTTGGAAATAGCTTTTCCTTCCCTTCCTGTTGCATAGGCTACAAAAAGTTGGTCAGTCTTTCTGCTATTTTTTGTTCTGTCCAAGTAGTAGCGTAGCTGTCTGTGTACATCCAAGGTATGCAGTATTCTTTCCCCTCTGTTTTGTGGGTTGGGAAAGAAGGTAGGTAGGTGGATTGCCTGGTTTAAAGACACTCTGGATACCACCTTGGGCATAAATGTAGGATTAGTCCTCATGGACACTCTATCTTGGTGGAAGATTAGGAAGGGTTGCACTGCCATTAAGGCCTGTAGTTCTGAAACCCTCCTTGCTGAAGTAATTGCCAGTAGGAAAGCAGTTTTCCATGACAGGTGTTGTAGGTCTGCTGTTGCTGCTGGTTCAAAGGGTGATAGTGTCAACTTTTCTAGCACAAAGTTTAAATCCCAAGCTGGTAATGGTGGTTTCCTTGGAGGTTTTACATTCTTGATTCCTCTGAGGAACTGCCTGAGCAAAGGGTGCGAAAAACAGGTGGATCAAAGCTGTATTCTGCTGAAATAGCTGATGCATGTATCTTGATGGAGGAGTAGGACAGGCCTGAATGAAGAAGTTCGCCAGATACTCCAGAATGTTAGGCATATCTATGTTTGACACATCTTTTCCTCTTTCCGTACTCCAAATGACAAACCTTTTCCATTTTCCAGCATAGTTCCTTCTTGTTGAAGGTCTGCGTGCTTCAAGAATAATGTCTTTAACTCTTTGGGAAAGTTCTGGATTAGCTGCTGCTATGTGATGTTCCATGCAGTCAGTTGCAGCGTTTTTAGGTTTGGATGTATGATGCTGTAGTTGTTCTGAGTTAACATCAAAGGCATCAGAGGTATTGGCCACATTTTGTTCCGAGACATGCTCTTCAGTAGTGGGTACCAGTGTTGTCTTGGCCAGTTTGGAGCTATCAGGATTATCCTTGGACGTTCTTCCTTGATTTTTAGTAGTACCTTGTGTATCAAAGGAAGAGGTGGGAATGCATATGCTGTTAGGCCTTTCCAGTTGAAGGAGAGTGAGTCCACTTTCCATGCTAGTGGGTGGAATGTCCTTGTGCAGAATTTTTTGAGCTGGTGATTGAGAGGTGATGCGAATAGGTCTGTGGCATTCCCCATTTCTTTGAGATGGTCTTGAAGATGTCCGGGTGCAGCTTCCATTCGTGGGCATGCGAAGTGGTTCTGCTTAATATGTCTGCTAGAGTATTGTCTTTCCCCGGTACAAATATTGCCTGTAACTGAATGTTGTAGCTGAGTGCCAGGGTCCACAGCTCCAAGGTCAGTCTGCATAGGGGGTATGAATGAGTGCCTCCCTGTTTGTTGATGTACCACATGACTGTGGTGTTGTCTGTCCTTATCATCAACTGGCCCTCTGAGAAATGGTTTGAACTTTTGGATTGCCAGTTTTACTGCCAGCATTTCTTTTAGATTGATGTGCAGGTGAAGTTGATACTGTGTCCACAATCCTTGCACGCATTTGTCCAGTATGTGGGCCCCCCATCCTAGGTCTGAAGCGTCTGTTGTGATGGTCTGGCTTGGTTGACATCTGCGAAAGGGTAGGCCTGGGTTTGACTGGCATGCCTGAGCCCACCATAGGAACTCCTGTTTTAAGCATGGAATTAGTGGGATTTCTGTTTCTAGATTGTGTCTGTGTTGGGACCATAAATTCTTTAGGTACCACTGTAGTTTCCTCATATGTAGTCTGGCAAATGGGACCAAGATTATGCATGATGCCATGAAGCCCAAGGCCTGCAGAACTTTTCTTGCTGTTAACTTGTTCAGTTTTGTTAGTGCCAAGAAGTAAAGAGGAAGTTCTTTTGTTTTTCTGTAGTCAGGAATGCCATTTGTTGTACTGTGTCCAATTCACCAAGAATGTCCTTGTTTGGGATGGTATCAGCCTTGACTTTTGTAAATTGACTGTGTATCCCAGTCCTTGTAGCAAGTAAATGACCCTTTGTAAATCTGTTGTCAGCTTGCTTTTGTTGTCCCCTTGTAGCAGGCAGTCGTCCAGGTATGGGTAAATTTGAATTCCCTGTAGTCTGCAATGGGCGATTACTGATGCCAGGCATTTTGTGAATACTCTGGGCAGTAGATAAGCCAAAGGGCAATGCTGAGAATTGATAGTGCTCTGATCCTGCAAGAAATCTGAGGTATCTTCTGCAGATTGGTCGAATGGGGACGTGCAGGTATGCCTCCTTGAGATCTAGAGTTACCAGCCAAGACTCCTTGCCCAGCATGGGAAGAAGTTGCTGTAGGGTCAGCATTTTGAATTTTGGGACAATGATGTATGTATTTAAGGTGGACAGGTCGAGAATTGGTCTCCAACTTTTTCCTTTCTTGGAACTAGGAATAGTCTGGAGTAGAACCCCTTTCCTTGTTCTGCTGTTGGCACTCTTTCCACAGCTCTCATGTTTGCTAACTCCATTATCTGGCGTAGGGCCTCTGTTTTTTGATTTGGAGGTAGATTTGGCATTCCTCTTTGACTGGTAAAGTGTGGAAGTGAAACCGTAACCTTGATCTATGGTTTGTAAAATCCACTTGTCTTTTGTTATGTAGTGCCAGTTCTTTGAAAATAAGGTTAACTTTCCGCCTAGAGGAGCTGCTATTTGTTCCCTGGTAGGCGGATTTAGGATTAAGTCACTGTGGTTGTGCTGATGTAGTGGCAGTGGCTGTGTCTGTGCCTCTGTTGTTACCTTGCCACTGTCGTCCTCTGTAGGCACCTCCTCTGGATTGGTTTCTGCCTCTGGAACGTCTATTCCTGCCCCTTTGAAATTTTGTGGAGTCAGGAAAGGACCAATTTTGGCAGGCCAGTTCCTGCTAAACCTTGGGGTTGAACCTGCAAGAAATCTTTAACAGTTTGAACAGATTTTGCCTTTTCTTCCATTTTCTTCATAACCTGCTGGGCAGGTGTACCAAACAAACTTGTCTTGTCCATAGGAGCATCTAGCAACTTAGCTTTAACATGATCCGGTAAAGCTTGTTCCTTTAGCCATGCATGCCTTCTTATCACTGTGCCCGTCATGGCTGATCTAAATGAAGCCTCCAGTGCATCATAGCCACATTTTAAGGAATGGTTGCTAACCTGTTGTATGTTATTTACCATCTCTAATACATATTTCTTATCAAGAGATTCATCAGTGGTTAGTTTTGTAGTTAACTGATCAAGCATAAACTCTTGGTATTGTATCATGTGAAACTGACAGTTTAAAGCTCTAGCTGAGGGAGTAGCTGAAGTGTAGACCTTTTACCCCATCTGTCTAATGACCTTGCTTCCCTTTCAGAAGGAATAGGGTTTTAGCTGTGGTCGCTGCTACTGCCTTGGGACCCTGGGATATAGTTTCTGGGTCTGCAAGTGGGGCCTTGTAAAGGTGGTGATGAGTATCTGGCACCCTGTAAAATCTGTCTGGTTTGGCAGGGGCTGGGGTAAAGAATCTGGAGCGGAGCAAACATCATTGAAAGCATCATCCACCACAGAGAGAACAGGAGGTATAGCTAAGGGCCTGTGCTGTGGGAGGTGCAGAAAGGTCCTAAGTCTTTTCTGGAGTCTGAAAATCCTGTTGCTGCCATTGGAACTGTTCTCGCATGGCATGCAAGGTTTCCCCAAAGGAGAATTCTTCTGGTGGGGAAGCAGCTGGAATGGATTCTTCAGCATCAGAATCTTCAAAATTGGAGAAGGGAGCCTCAGGCTGGTCAGTTATGTCTGATTCATCAGCAGAATCATCAGAAGACACTGGCTCAGGGGCTCTGCCCTAGGTCTCTTCTCTGGGGGCTGAGAGGCCCTGTCTGGGTGAGATTGAGATCCTCTAATTAAAGAAATTAAATCTTCTGCCAAAGAAAGCATTTGAGAACTAGAAGAGGGCCTGGATGTGGGGGTTTAACAGGCACTGTTTTAGTAGTCTTGGCTGCTTTAGCCCTGGCGAAGGCCTTAATGGACATGGCAGCTGGAGGCCTAGCAGCACCACGTGCTGGGGTAGAGACATCCAAGGGGATGGTGTCTGATAAGTCAACCACCGTAGTGGGTAAAATTTCTGAGGTCGATTCAAGAGTTGTAGCAGGGGCCTCAGTTGTAAGAATAGGTTCAGCTGTACTTTGAGCAGTTTTCTCGGTTTCGCCGAAACCGAGACACTCATGTTTGCTTTACCGTGGTTTCGCCGAAACCGCGGACCGCGAGTGTCGGTCTTTATCTTTGCGTTTTTTGGGGGTAGTCGGAGGATCCGGCGGCATAATGTACGCAAAATCAGAACCGAAAAACTGTTCTGCAAACTCCGACCGACGCCTAAGCGTTCGTCGGTTGAAAGAGGCACAGGCCGAACAGGCCGCTACGCCGTGGGCGGGGCCTAAACAAGGCAGACAGTAAGAGTGGAAATCTTTATGAGGTATTTGTTTCCCACAGGTTAAACAATTGTTAACTTTTTCTGACATCGGCTGAGGCAAGAAAGAGTCCCCAACGGGTACTTAGCTTTAGAAGTCTTCGAAGTAGTATTCGGTAGAAGTAATCTCTGGATCCGACCGACCGGCACTTGCGAACAGCTTCTGCTTCGGGCGCCACGCGGCAAGAAAGACTGAGGAAAATGGCGTCGGCTGATGCTTTTATACCCGAAGACCAACAGAGATGACGTCGGGTGGAGTGCGACATCAGCCGAAGCCGGACCCGGACTTTGGAATCCGGCCGACTGCAGGGCTGCCTGACGACAGGACAACCCACTTGTTATGACTGCAGATGCATCCATGAAGGACATCTACACTTAGCTGAACAGCTTATGGAACACAATCTGGTCACCAGCGCGGCAAACGAGATCTGAGGTCATGAGGGTAGAGCAGGGCATTATGGGTGAGGGGAGGAGCTGAGAGCTTGGATCCATAGCTGGTAAACCATGCCGGTTCGGATCCGATATCGGATCCATAACCCACAGGTTGCAGACAAATGAATCTCCTACTTCAGATTAATAATTAAACACTAATTTTCCAACTGCAGATTTTTTCGAGAAATATTTTTGAATAATTTCATTATAAAATAGGACAAATTATCTAAGCCTCCTTATTTAAAAACGCAACCACTGGCTTTTTAAGTAGATAAGAATACAACTACTAAAGGATTTGTGGGATTTTTTTTTTTTTTTAGAGAAAATAAGAGAACAAGTGTTTGAGGAAGGTTGCCTTTAGTAACAAGTAGACATTGAGATTCTTTTTTTGTTTTCTACCCATACCAAACTGATATAGGGGGTGGAATGATTTATAGATGTCAATTTTTTAAACACCTTAACTGAATTACCACTTTAAGACACAGGCAAACACATGTACGAAAGAAAACAAACCACATTAACGCGTTTAGTTTATAAACAGTATACATCGTGTAAAAGTTTTTATACAGTCAATACATTACATAAGCTGCTCAATTCCTAGCTTCCCTTAAAATACATTTCTCCTCAAACATTATGCAGATATAGTTCCATCCAACCCTTTTCTAAAGATACCACCGTTATAATTTTCATACTTCAAATACTTGGGTTAGACGAATTTCCATATTCTAACAACTGCTTTTTGTTTTGGCAGCCACCAGATTTAAAAGCAACAAGGCTTTATGCAATTCAGATCCTTTATCCCAGCTCAAAAAATAAATAATTTCCTTACTTATACCCATGTACTCATTTTTCTTGCAGAGTACGTTGTAGGGAATTTTTTTTTTTTTTTTTTTTTTTTTTTTTTTTAAAGTCCACCAAGTCTTTACGCTCTCATACATATGCGCCCAGTTAACCCTTTCTTCCCCATCACACCTCCATTTACCACCTACCTAAAAAAAAAATCTGGAGTCCGTTTGAGGTATAAAAATGCCTATGCAAACACTTCCAAGCAAAAATCCTAATCTTCAACTTTGTTGCATGTTTGGGTTTGGAAGCCATACATATGTCATCTCACCGCTTCCTTGCGATTTGCTTATCCAGTCTCGCTTCCCAATCTTTTCTAACCTCCTCTGATCGATTCCTACAGTTATTGTGCAAGATTTTATATACGCTATCAAATTAACAGCGGCTGCTGTTCTAGATTCAACTAAAATCTCTACCAGAGTGGGTCTTTCACTCAGGACTCAACTATTCCTCGCTCTGCCTATACTCTGATACCAGTCCCCAACAGGACTGCAGGCTAGGAGACTGCCTTCCATAATGTCATCCTGACCTCTTCTCATTCCATTACCTTTCCTCCTCAGATATTTGCTCCCAATAATGGCTTCCTTTCATAATTTTTATCCATTAAATTCCAGCTCCCCCCTTGCCTTGCAGTCATTCCTATCAGGAAAAATTCTCTCTCCATTTTCATGTGGCTTAGCTCTTAGAATACTTTACTTTTGAATATAATGTTCTGTATGCATGTTACTCTCCTTAAGGAACTACATCCAAAATTCCACTGTATTTCTTGAATTTCTCCCTGCTTCATCACCCATTTCCACATTGAAAGATCGCTTTCTCTACTTGTTATATCAGCCTTAAGTGTGTAGCTCTAAAATATCCCTTCAAATCACGTAATCCTAAAACCCCTTGTGCTATTGGAAAAAACAGCTTACCCCACTTGACCCTTGTCCTCTTCTCCCAGATAAAAATCCTCAACTCTTACTGTTCACAGCATCTCCTGTGGTTGATAAAAATATGCCTGGTCTGTGTATGTATAAAACTTAAGGGACTTAATATGTTCACTGCTTGCATCCTGATATCCATAAACAGCTTCCAGTTTCAGTGTTTGTATTATCTTTTTAGTCTTTTTCCACATACTCTTAGCTGCCATAACAGAATACTTTAATGCATGCGCCTAAATACTTTATCTTATGTCACCAGAAAATGGGTGCATTATTTATAGCTATAGCCTTTGATTTGTCTTCATTCATTTTATGACTAGAAAAAAAGTTAACTTAATGTTCCACAACACAGATTTTTTTGTTTCATCAGGTACACAATATCACTTGCAGATAAAGCCAACTTTTCTTGATTATACCACCAATTATATATCCTTGAATTTGAGTCGTATGCTTTACATTTAGAACCATTGGAAAGGAAAACAAAAGGAAAAGACACCCCTGCCCAAGTACTCTGTTCTGAGGCTACTTATTAGAGAAGAACCTTCCCATTTTAATTTTTGCCACCAATCCCACATGTATACTTTAATTAACGTTATTTTTTTTAACCAGGGAATGCAAATGCTTCCAGTGCTCTACTCAAAATTCCAGCTTAATCTGCTGAATGCTTTCTCTGCATCAAGACCCATCAACATAGGTGGTATTTTCTTACATCTGGCTTCCCTCTGGGTCATCATTGTTCTTCTAATGCTGTTAAACGTTTGCTGCTTCTCCACAAAACCACACTGATCCACAGCTATCAATTTTGGCAACACCTATACCATTCTTTTAGCTACTATACACAAACACTATACAAGCATGGTTTAAAATAGAAATGAGCCTATATGAAGCTGGGACTGTCTTTACAGCCTTTAGGTATTACAGCTTTCTTCCAGGATGTTAGTACTTCCCCTTGTTTTAAAATACTGTTGAACAAAACCCTCCAGACATTCCTTACTTTCTTCCCTCCTAGCTTCCGAACTTCCACAGGAATACCATCTATTCCTGGAGACGTCCCTGCAGATTGGTTATACATCACTGCTTAGATCTCATCTTCTATTATCTTAACTATTTGTTGAGCCTTGAGCCTCTTTCACCTATAACCATGGCATGGTTAAGTCTTCCATAATTCTTTCCATTTGTACTTTTTATTTCGACTCGCCTCTGCTTTATACAAATTTTCATAAAACGTCCTAAATATTTCTAATATCTCCACGGGATCTCTGGTTATTTTTCATGTGTTCTCGAAGTTTAGTAATAACCCCTTTTTAACTTTGTTTCCCAATTTATTTGGCAAATAGTTTTTATGGTCTGGAGTTATCACAGTTCCTTAATGGCAGTCTTTCTAAACTCATGTATATTATCCAGATGCACCTTTATGTTTTCTTTAGCACTCTGTAGTTACGCCTCTTGTTCTGTGAGATTTCCCTTATTCTGCAATACTTTCACCTTTGTTGACCTAATTCCTGTTACTTCCTAATCTCTTCTCTTGCATTTCTACCCTACTTTTTATCATCCTCTTTCATTTCACCCCATTCACTTGCTATAACTTCTGAAGAAATTTTTAGCTTCCCTTATAATTCTTTATCAATATCCACTACCCAATCCTTAAATTTCTCTTTTTAAACAGGTAGGTGAGAAGTACAGTTTTGTACCTACCATAAATGTAGATGTCCGATAGATATGCAACTGCAGTCCTGACATATGGGTTGCCCTGCCTCAGGCAGCCCTTCAGTCGGCCAGATTCCAAAGTCTGGGTCCGGCGTCGGCCGATGTCGCCTCCTCCCCGACGTCAGAGCGGCTGGAGTATAAAGGCATCAGCCGACGCCATCTTCTTCAGTGTTTCTTGCCCCAGATGCCAGGTGCCCTCCAAGGAAGGCTAAATTTTGTGAATGGATAAACAGATAAAGCCAGACATGCACAACAGTAATAAACAGATGCACCATAATATATATAACCCCAGCTGATAGGTAAGGGGTGAAAGGACCCAAAAGGGTAAAAACAGAGGGGTAGGAGGGAGGGAAAACCTGACTGCAGTTGCATATCTATCGGACATCTACATTTATGGTAGGTACAAAACTGTACTATGTCCTTCAAGAATGCAACTGCAGTCCTGACATATGGGTTGAATACCATAGCCAAGCTGGGGGTGGTAGGACTAAGCAAGAGATGGTGTAGCAGAAGGCCCTGCAGGACTGCCGAAGCAAAGCCTGCTCGGGATCTGGAGTATAATGGCAGGTTGTAGTGTTTGGTAAATGTATGCACGGAGCTCCATGTAGCAGCCTCTAGAATATCTTTTGTAGCCACTCCTCTTAGAAAAGCTGTGGATGTGGCCATAGCTCTGGTGGAGTGTGGTCTAATATTAGCTGGCACACTTTTTCCATGAAAAGAATAACAGAATCTGATGCAGTGTCCAATCCATTTTGAGATAGTTTGCTTGGTGACAGCTTTTCCTTGCACCCCAGCAGCATAGGCTACAAACAGTTGGTCAGAGTTCCTGGTGGACTTTGTCCTGTCCAAGTAGTAGCGTAGTTGTCTGTGAATGTCTAAAGTATGCAGCAGCTTTTCCCCTTTATTTTGAGGGTTAGGGAAGAAAGTAGGCAGGTGAATTGCTTGGTTTAGAGACGCTCTGGATATCACCTTAAGCATGAATGAAGGATTGGTCCTAAGGGAAACTCTGTCCTGATGAAAGATGAGAAAAGGAGGAACTGCCATGAGGGCCTGCATCTCCGAGACTCTTCTTGCTGAGGTGACTGCCAAAAGGAAAACCGTTTTCCAAGAGATAAATTGCATTTCTGAAGATGCTGCTGGTTCAAAAGGAGGAAGAGTTAATTTTTCCAAGACGTAATTGAGGTCCCATGCAGGAATTGGTTGCTTCCTTGGAGGTTTGATATTCTTTATGCCTCTTGGAAGCTGTCTTAGCAAGGGATGCGAAAACACAGGTGGATCACAGTTGTAATGTGCTGAGATAGCTGAAGCGTGGATTTTGATGGAAGAGTATGAGAGGCCACTGTGAAACATTTCTACCAAGTATTCTAATATCTGAGGTATGTTCAGCAGTGATGCATCCTGGCCCTTGTTGACATTCCAGATGGTGAATCTCTTCCATTTGGCCGAATAGGTTTTTCTGGTGGAGGGTCTGCATGCCTCCAGCAAAATTTCCTGAACTTTTTCGGAGAGGGAGTCATGGGTCTGAGTCATGGAACTCTCCAAGCTGTCAACTTTAAGGTTTGCAGGTTCTGATGAACAGTCTTGTAACTGTGTTGAGTCAGGAGCAGAGGCCATTGAGGTAAGGGCCACGGTTTGGTGCGAGTTATGCTCAGTAGTAGTGGATACCAGTGTTGCCTTGGCCAGTCTGGAGCTATCAAGATTCCTCTTGGTTGTTCTGCCTTGATCTTCAGTAACACCTTGGTGAGCAAAGGTAGCGGAGGGAATGCATAAATTGTTAGTGCATTCCAGCTGAAGGAAAGAGCATCCGTTCTCCAAGCTAGAGGATGGTGTATCCTTGTGCAGAACCTTTCCACGTGATGATTGAGATGAGATGCAGAGAGATCTATGTCTGGTCTTCCCCATGCAGATGCTATTTGTGAGAAAATGCTTAGGTGTAGCATCCATTCGTGTGGATCCAAGAAATTTCTGCTCAATCTGTCTGCCAGAACATTGTCCTTGCCCGGAACAAACTGGGATTGCAAGTAGATGTTCAGTTTCAGGGACATTTCCCAAAGAATCATTGTTAGTCTGCAGAGGGGGTAGGAATGAGTGCCCCCTTGTTTGTTTATGTACCACATGACAGTGGTGTTGTCTGTCCTTAGTAGATGACCTTGCTGAAGAGAATCTCCAAAGGCTTCTATTGCATGCATCACTGCCAACATCTCTTTTTGATTTATGTGCTGATGCATCTCCATGGGAGTCCATTGCCCTTGAATGCATCTGCCGTCCATGTGCGCCCCCCATCCATGGTCTAAGGCGTCTGTTGTAATTGTTTGACTTGTAGAAGGTTTGTTGAAAAGCAAGCCTTCGTTTAAGTGACTTGCTTGAGCCCACCCCAAAAATTCCCTTTGCAGGCATGGTATGAGTGGTATTATGTCTTCTAGGTTGTGGCTGTGTTGCGACCACAAGCTTTTTAGGTACCATTGCAGCTTTCTCATGTGTAGTCTTGCCAGAGGGATTAGAAGAATGCAAGATGCCATGAACCCCAGGGCCTGCAGGGTCTTCCTTGCGGTCAGGTGGGTTAATTTTGCTAGGCCTTTGAAGTAAGCTGTTAAATGCTCTTGTTTCTCCTCTGGGAGGAAAGCCATTTGTAGCTGTGTGTCCAGTTTTGCTCCTAGAAAAATAATCTGTTGAGATGGCAGTAGTCTTGATTTTTGAATGTTGACTGTGTATCCCAAAGCCTGCAGCAATTGAATGACGTATTCCAAATGTTTTAGCAAGGTCTGTTTGCTGTCTGCTTGTATTAGGCAGTCGTCCAGGTAAGGGTATATTTGAATCCCCTGGAGTCTGCAATGTGCCACTACTGATGCCAGGCATTTCGTGAATACTCTGGGTGCAGTAGATAAGCCAAACGGCAATGCTGAGAATTGATAGTGCTCTGTTCCTGCAAGAAATCTGAGGTATCTTCTGCAACTGTGTCTGATAGGGACATGCAGGCATGCCTCCTTGAGGTCCACAGTAACCAGCCAAGACCCCTTGCCCAGCATGGGAAGAAGTTGCTGTAACGTCAGCATCTTGAATTTTGGCACCATGAGAAAAGTATTTAGAACGGACAAGTCCAATATAGGCCTCCATTGTTTTTCTTTTCTTGGAACAAGGAACAGTCTTGAATAAAATCCCTGGCCTTGTTCCTGAGGAGGAACCTTCTCTATTGCTTTTATTTGTAACAGCTTTGAGACTTCTATGAGTGCCTCTGCCCTTTGATTTTGTGGCAGGTTTGGCATGCCTTGTCCTGTTGGTAAGGTATGGAAGTGGAACCTGTAACCTCTGTCTATTATGTCCAGAATCCAATTGTCCTTTGTTATAATGTGCCAGTTTTTTGAGAAGAGAGACAATTTTCCGCCTAGGGATGCTTCTCTTTGAGCTTTGGTAGGCGGAGTGAAAGGTAAGTCATTGTGATTGACCCTGAGGTGCAGGTGAACTACCTGTGCCACTTCTCTGATTTTGTGGTTGCCATTGGCGCCCCCTGTAGGAGCCTCGGTATTGCCCTCTACCTCGAGCACGCCTGTTCTTTCCCCTTTGAAACTTTTCAGAGTCTGGAAAGGACCAATTCTTTGAAGGCCAATTCCTGCTGAACCTTGGTGGCTGAACCTGAAGGAAATCCTTTACTGTCTGCACTGATTTTGCCTTCTCCTCAATAGATTTCAACACATCCTGAGCATTAGTACCAAAAAGCTTCTGTTTATCCAGAGGTGCGTCCAAGAGCTTTACTTTAACATGATCTAGCAGTGGCTGTTCTTTCAACCAAGCATGTCTACGAATAATAGCCCCTGTCATAGCTGCCCTACATGAAGCCTCCAATGCATCATAACCACACTGTAAAAAATGATTACTAACCTGCTGGGTGTTATGAACCAAATCCTGCAATGCCTTTCTATCTATAGGCTCAGGAGAGGCCATCTTTTTCTGCAAATCATCCAGTAAGAAATCCTGGTATTGAAACATATGAAAAAGGCAGTTAAGTGACCTCATGGCAAGGGTGGAAGAGGTATAAACTTTTTTACCCCATCTCTCCAGGGACCTTGCTTCCCTGTCAGCTGGCAGTGGGTTCTTGGCTGAGGAGGTAGCCACTCCTTTGGGGCCCTGTGAAATAGTTTCTAGATCCACAGCGTGGGTCTTTTCTTGCCCCAGATGTCAGAAGGCCCTAACAAGAAAGGCCAAAGCCAAAAACCAGCAAAAACCAACCAACCACCCGTGCACTAACCATATTTACAATATGTACAACACAAACCACACCACCACCTTCAACAACAGAGGGGAAGGAGGGAGGGTAAATTGGACTGCAGCAATGTGGATCTTCGAACATCTACATTTATGGTAGGTACAAAACTGTACTATGTTCTTCATCTCACATTGCTGCAGTCCTTACATATGGGTAGAATCCCAAAGCAGAGGTAAGGGAGGATGGCAAAACTATAAAGCATTAGGAGCTGCCAAAATGCCCTGTAAAATTGCTGTGGCAAATCCAGCCCTAGATTTAGAGTAAAGTGGAAGGTGGTAATGCTTAGAGAAAGTATGCACTGAACTCCAAGTAGCTGCTTCCAAAATATCTTTAGTAGCCACCCCTTAAAAAGCTGTAGAAGTGGCAGTAGCCCTAGTGGAATGAGGCCTAATCCCAGCTGGAATCTCCTTACCATGATGGGAATAACAGAAAGCAATACAAAAACCAATCCACTTAGAAATAGTTTGTTTTGAAACAGGTTTGCCCTGAGAACCCAAAGCAAAAGAAACAAACAACTGCTGAGACTGCCTGAACCCTTTTTTTTTTCATACATTCTCAAGGATTCTTGGGACTTTTTGGGTAAAATTAAAGACGTAGAGTTTGAAGCAAACGACATTTTTGTTACCATGGACGTGTGCAATTTATACACAGTTATACCCCAGGATAGAGGTTTGGACTGGTTAGAGGAACAGTTGTACTACACCAACCTGTACGATCAGAATAAGATTAATGTTTTAGTGAAACTTATGGGCATTGTATTAAAAAACAATTTTATATTTTTCGATGGGGTTTATTACAAACAGGTTAGTGGTGTAGCCATGGGTTCAGCCTGTGCCCCGGGCTTCGCAAACTTTGTGTTAACTTATTGGGAAGTAAATTATGTGTTTAATTCAGAATATTATAAATACATTAAATTTTATGGTCGGTTTTTAGACGATTTATTTATCATTTGGAAAGGGGAGAAAGGCATTTTAAATTGTTTTTTAGAATATATTAACAATAGTGTATCCTTTTTAAAATTTACACATGTTATTAGTCAAGAAAGCATTAGTTACTTAGATATTAAGCTAACCTATGACAAGGTTGGTAAGAAGTTAATGTCAAATATATACAGGAAGTCCACATTCTCAAATTCGTACCTACATTTTGACAGTTGGCACCCTCACCACCAAAAAAAAGCAGTGGTTAAAGGACAGATGGTGACGGCAGCAAGAATGGTCAGTGAGGAAGTGGACTTTGATCAGGAAATTGCATTTATTAGTCTTTTATTTGTTAATAGGGGTTATCCATCTGAATTTTGTAGAGATATAGCCAATGAAGTGATATACAAAAGGAAGAAGGGTGTATATAAACCAATATTACTCAGTAATGATTATATTATGAAGGAAAGCCATTCAAGCCAAGTTGTAGAAGTGGGTAAATTCATTTGCAATAATATTCCTTTGTATATTACCACATTCAATGGCATTTCTTCAAATATAAAGGACATTATTAACAAAAATTGGAAACTTATAAGTACAGATAAATCTTTGGGAGAAATGTTTGTAGGGAACATAAAATATGTGTTTAGGAAGGACACTTCCTTTAAGGATATATTTGAGGGTGTGAATAGCAACACCGACAGTGACTCTTTTAAACGGGCGGGCAATTATAAATGTGGAAGATGCTCAACCTGTAAGTATATGATTAACACAGACACTGCTATGACTGTTAATAGACACACCATTAGGATTAGACAATATATTAACTGTTATACCAAAAATGTTGTTTACATAGCCATGTGTCAACAGTGTGAGGGATTCTATGTAGGCAAAACTAGTAGACAACTCAGGGACAGGGTTAAAGAACATTTATTGAGTATTAAGAACAATAAACTAACGAATGCCCTTGCTAGACATATTAATCAATTTCAAAACCATTCTTTTAAGTTTTTTGGGATTGTCCATCAACAGTTAGACCTACAAGGGAAATTAACCAAACACAATTTGGATGTGTTAGAATTGAAGTTGCAGTTACTACTTAATGCCAACCAACACCCTGGTCTAAATGAATACACTAGTATAAAGCCCATTTTATGGTTGAATAGCATTAAGGGGTCCTAGTGGGGGTGTATCCATTTGGTTATGGATTATTATATCACACACATATATTTTTTGGTTTTTATTGTTCCCTGTCACTATTTGACACTACATTATACATTATAACAACGTATTTATATTTATACAAATTTTATATATATAACATATATATACAAATTTTATCCTTTTTATATTTTTATATATAATTTTATATACTATTTTCGTACATATACATATATATTTCTCACAACATATATATTTTTCATAACAATTTATATACATATATTTATATCTATACATATTTACATTTACTTATTTAAACATTATATTTATACATTATACATACATTTTATATTTGTATATTTATAAGTGGATAATTTTATACATATATATATATATATTCATAATGGATTTTTATATAACATCATTAATTAATTTTATTATATCGTTGGGTCATTTTTTTAGTTCACGTTTACAGTTTATTATATAAAATATAAATATTATTAAATTTATTATCATTATTAATACTCATACACATAAATTATTTCTTCCCAATTTTTCTTTTAAACATCCCATCACCTAAATTTCAGTTGTTCATTGCTTATGTTATTTGTATTAAAACATAGGTTTATAGTTAGTATGACATATCAGAGATATACATATACATACATAACATACAATTTTTAACCTTGCACTACATTATTTAGCTACAACTTTACATGGCATTGTGTTCTCATATGTACTGGCTGATATTTTAGTTACATTACATTAAAATTACTAATTTACTAGGATTAATGTATTTCAACGGATATAGATAGCAGTTGTTATTTATGTTTTTTACTTAATACATATATATACATATACACGGGGCTCATGTTTATGTATTTGCTTTTAATTGATGAATGTAATGATTAATTAATTTAATTAATTTATTGTTGTTCAAATTACATATCAATTTCATTGGTTAATAGGCTCAATTAGTTCCTTGAGGATTTGTATTAAATGAGTTAGAATGTAGTGAGATGTGTTCTGATGAAGTTCGTTTAACGGACGAAACCTAGGTCGACGTTTTATTCTGTTTGTACTTCTTAATAAAGTTTTTGGAACGTTTATGGGCCTTGGATTTTTTTGGTGAGCTGCAATTTCGTTGTACTTACAGTGGCTCCGCTTTGATTGGGACACCTTTTCAGTGGTTATTTGCCTGAACCCTTTAGTTCTGCTCAAATAATATCGCAACTTTCTGTGTATATCCAAAGTGTGCAAAATCCTTTCCCCTTTATTTTGGGGGTTTGCATAAAAAGTAGGCAAATGAATAGTTTGGTTTAAAGCCACACTAGAAACCACTTTAGGCATAAAAGAAGGGTTAGTACGCAAAGACACCCTATCCTTGTGGAAAATTAAGAAAGGCTCAACTGCCATAAGGGCCTGTAATTCAGAAACCCTTCTCGCAGAGGTAATGGCCAACAAAAAAGCAGTCTTCCATGATAAATATTTCAACTCTGCAGATGCTGCAGGCTCAAAAGGTTGTAGAGTGAGTTTCTCCAACACAAAATTGAGATCCCAAGCAGGAGTAGGAGCTCTACGGGGGTCTTATATTCTTTGCCCCTCTAAGGAATTGCTTAAACAAAGGCTGAGAAAATAATGGTGGGTCACAGTCATAGTGAGCAGAAATTGCTGCAGCATGAACCTTTATAGAGGAGAAGGACAAACCTTTGTCCAATAACTCAGTAAGGTATTGAAGCGCAACACTTAATTAGGTTTAGAAACATCAAAGTCCTTTGCTGTACTCCAAAATAAAAATCTCCTCCATTTATCTGCGTAAACTTTCCTTGTACTAAGCCTTCTGGCCTCCAAAATAACATTCAAAACTTGTTGTGGAAGCTGAGACCCTCCAGGATTTAAAACAGAATATGCCAGGCTGTCAGATGTAGAGAATGAAGTTTGACATTGAGTAAATGACTGTTCTCCTGAGACAGCAGGTGAGGAATCGAAGGCAAAGGCCATGGAGGCTCCCGTACCAGACTTCTCAGTAATTGGTACCAGTGCTGTCGAGGCCAATCTGGAGCTATTAAAATCATGTTTGGCTTGTCCTGTCTGACCTTCAGGAGTACCTTCGGGAGGAGAGGCAGAGGTGGAAAGGCATACACGTGAAGATTGCTCCAATTGAATGAGAGAGCATCCACTTTCCAAGCTGTGGGATGAAACCTTTTTGTGCAAAACTTTGGCAGCTGGTAATTTAGTGGAGAAGCGAACAGATCTATGTCTGGAGTTCCCCATAACACTGTCAATCTCTGAAATACATGAGGATCCAATTTCCACTCGTGGGGATCCATAATTTGTCTGCTCAACACATCTGCTAAGGAGTTCTGTGCTCCTGGCAGAAACCTTGCCTGAAGATTTAGCTGTAAACTGAGAGCAGTCTCCCACAAAATCATTGCTTGTCTGCATAGAGGATAAGAATGTTCCCCTTGCTTGTTGATGTACCACATGACAGTTGTGTTGTCTGTTTGAATCAACACCTGCCCTGGAAGAAGTAAATCCTTGAAAGCTATCAATGCAAATTGGACTGCTAACATCTCCTTCAAGTTGATATGTAGATGTTGAAGTCTGGCAGGCCACGTGTCTTGTACCCATTTTCCATTTAGATGAGCTCCCCAAGCTTTGTCTGAGGCATCTGTCGTTAAAATCTGACTCGCCTCTGGCCGGGTCACAGAGTCCCTTGTTTAGGTGACATTCCTGAGCCCACCACAAAAATTCCTTTTGAATGCAAGGTATTATCTAAATGACAGTGTCCAAATCTTGGCAGTGCTGTGTCCATACATTCTTGAGATACCATTGTAGCTTCCTCATATGCAGTTTGGCATTGGGAAGTACCAGAATATAAGATGCCATGAACCCCAAGGCTTGAAGGACTGTCCTTGCAGTCAGCCTGGACTGACGAGACAATTGGTGGAAGTAAAGAGAAAAATTCTTTCGTTTGTCCGGGGTCAAAAAGGCCATCTGGGATGCTGTATTCAGTCTCACACCCAGAAAGCACATGTCCTGAGAGGGTACTAGACTGGACTTTATTTCATTCACAGAATACCCCAGGCATCTTAACACTGCCATCACATACTGTAAATGATGAAGAAGTTCGTCCTTTCCTTGGGCCAGAATCAGGCAATCGTCCAAATAAGGATAGATTTGTATTCCTCTTAGCCTGAAGAAAGCTACCACTGGAGCCAGAACCTTCGTGAACACTCTGGGCGCAGTAGATAAGCCAAAGGGCAATGCAGAGAACTGATAATGTGAAGTCCCAGCCCGAAAACGCAGATACTTCCTGCAACTGGGCCTGATAGGAACATGAAGGTAAGCCTCCTTGAGATCCAGAGTCACCATCCAGTGATCTTTGCCCAGCAGAGGTAAAAGCTGTTGTAACGTCAACATTTTGAACTTGGGAATGTCCAGATATGTGTTGAGGATAGATAAATCCAAAATTGGTCTCCACGTGTTTCCTTTCTTTGGTACTAGAAACAGGCGAGAATAAAATCCTAGGCCCACTTCTGGCAGAGGGACCGGTTGTATGGCCCCTATTTGAAGTAGTAGAGAAATTTGTTTGTGAGCCTCTAGTCTCTGCTGAGGAGGAACGTCCGGCATGCCTTTGAAAGGAGGCAAGGTATGGAAATAAAACTTGTAACCTTGGTGTATGATATCCAATACCCATTTGTCTTGGGTAATCAACATCCAATTTTCCTTGAAGAGTGCTAACCTTCCTCCCAAAGGTGCTGCCAGGCAAGAAGGATCTGGCAGCCGAAAAAGTAGGTCATTGGGCCTGTTTACGAAAGGACTGGCCCCTGCCCTCACCAAGATTGTGCAGGTGAACTCCCTGTTCTAGGTCTGAAAGACCTCTGGGCTCTGCCCCTACCACGTCTAGTTCTACCCCTAGACTGAGAACCAAAAGAAGGATACGCCCACCCCTTAGCAGGCCAATTCCTACTAAACTTCGGAGGCTGAACTTGCAAAAAATCTTTAACAGCCTGTATAGACTTAGCCTTGTCTTCCATTTTCTTCAAGACTGACTCCAGAGGTGAACCAAACAACACATCAGACTGCAAAGGAGCATCCAAAATCCTTGTCTTAACATGGTCAGATAAATTCTGATCCTTCAGCCAGGCGTGCCTGAAGAACTGAGCCAGTGGCAGCCACCCTAGACGAGGCCTGCACAGCATCAAAACCACACTGTAATGAATGCTTACCCACCTGTTCAGAGACATGCACCAAATCTTGTAATTCTTTACACTCAATGCCTTCCGCCAGAGCATCCACCTTAGACTTCAATTGAGAAAGAAGAAAGTTTTGATATTTCAACATATGAAACTGGCAATTCAAAGCCCTCATAGCTAAGGTAGAAGATGTATAGACCTTCTTTCCCCATCTATCCAAAGCTCTGGCTTCTTTATCTAGAGGAACTGGATTTTTTACAACAGAGGCCTTGACACCCTTAGGTCCCCGACTAATAGTTTCTGAGTCCGCCCTAGGACTTCTATAAAGATATTTATGAGCCTCAGGCACCCTGTAATACCTATCCGGTTTAACAGGAGCAGGAGGCAGAGAATCAGGATTAAGAGAAGCCTCTGCAAACACATCTTCCACAACATCCAGAACAGGGGGTATAGCCAAGGGCCTATGCTGGGGTAACAGCAAAAATTCCCTAAGCCTTTTCCGAGAATCAGAGAAGTCCTGACCTTCCCACTTAAAATGTTCCCTCATAGAATGAAGTGTCTCTGAAAAAGAAAAATCCTCTGGAGGAGAAGCAGAAGGAGTGGAATCATCTGCATCAGAATCAGAATAAGGAGAGTACTCCTGCAAGTCTTCAGCTGAAGACTCTGAAACATCCAAGCCTGCTCAAAACTTCCCAACTCTGGCTCCACCCTAGGCCTCTTATCAGGAGGGGCAAAGAACCTCTAATCAGAGTAATCAAATCTTCTGCCATTTTAAGCATGTGCTTCTTAGGCACAGACCCTGCTGAACTAGGAGTGACACCAACAGAAGCTAAAACTGGCCTGCCTCTGGGAGAAGCCTTGGAAACAGAAGGAGAAGGCCTAACCACCCTAGGAAGGGAGGGGAGTACAGTAACTTGAGAAGCCCCTTCAGCCTGACCTGCCTCCTGAGAGACCACCTCCTGCAAAATCAAAGTCTCCCCCTGAGACTCCAGAGAAGTCTCCGTCGGAACCACCGGTTCCACTGAAGCCTCTAAAGAACCAGCGTCCGGAACGGACGACTCATCTTGCCTGGGTTTAACTGTTTTGTCTTTGCGCTTCTTCGCAGAAGCGGGCGCCGGAGAATCCGACGGCATATTATAATTGCACCGCTTCCCAAAGACCAGCCTAGCACAATCTAACCTTCGCTTAATAGTGCGTTTATTGAACCTAGCACAAAAGCGACACCCAACAACGCCGTGCTCAGGCCCCAAACAAGGAATACACAAAGAATGATAATCCCTATGCGGTATCTGTTTCCCACAAGAAATACAGTTATTCACTTTTTCTGACATCCGTAAAACACTGAGGCAAGAAAAACCAAAATATTCTAACGGGTACTTAGCCAACTTGGATTCGGTCTGAAACTCCGAATTCGAAAAATTTCAGAACGCCGAACGGCACTTGCAACGCTGCTTCTGCATCGGACCATGCAGCAAAAAAGACTGAGGAAATGACATCGGTCATGCGCTTTTGTACCCTGACGTCCTGATGTCAGTTTTAAGCGCCTTGACCGACGTCAGCCTAATACTTTGGTATTCGGGCCGACCGAGGACAGCAGACTACCCATATGTAAGAACTGCAGCAATGTGAGATGAAGAACATCTGGAGGGATAGCTAAAGGCCTGTGCTGGGGTAACTTAAGGAAGGTACATAGCCTTTTCCTAGAATCAGAAAATTCCTGACCCTGCCACTTAAAATGTTCCCTCATGGAGTGGAGGATTTAACCAAAAGAAAAATCCTCTGGAGGAGAGGCAGAGGGAATAGATTCCTCAGCATCAGAGTCCTCATAGGCCTGGAAGGATTCTTCTTGGGTATCTGAATGCTCTGAATCCTCAGAGGCTTCATCTGAAGAGAGGTTGTCTGCCTGCTCAGTTCTAGGCCTTTTTTCTGCAGGCGGCTGAGAACCTCTGGCTGGGTGAGGCTGAGACCCCCTGATAAGCGAAATTAAATCTGCAGCCAGAGACATGATTTGTCAGAAGGGGCCTGAGAAGTAGGCTTAGGATGGGCCTTGGCCTGGCTGGTGGCCTTAGCACGTGCAAAGGCCTTGATTGACATGGATACAGGAGGCCTAGCTGCCCCACGTGCTGGGGTAACTTTGTCCACGGGAATGGTGTCGGGTAGATCCAGGACTTCGGTTTCCGGAGGAAAATCCACAACTGGCACCGGTGTAGTCTCAGAGACCGAGGAAAGAGGTAACGCGGTGTCGTCAGCCTGGAGCGGTTGAATTACCGCTTCCGAAGGGACCGAAGCACTCGTGGAGGGCTTAGGCGTAATATCGGTGGAAGTCGCGGGCCGAGGATGTCGGTCCCGGTCCTTTCGTTTTTTGGTAGTTTGTGCTGTCGGTTGTTCCGACGGCATGTTGTAAGCGTAGGATTCGCCAAAAAAGTATTCGGCAAACTGCCCGGCGCCTGAGAGTGCGCTTATTAAAGCAAGCACAGGCAGCACAGGCCGAGACATCGTGGTCTGGGCCCAGGCAAGGGAGGCAGTAAGAATGGAAGTCCTTATGAGGTATTTGTTTACCACAAGACAAACCATTATTAACTTTCTCAAATTGTTCTGACATCGGCTGAGGCGAGAAAAAATGTTCACCAACGGGGTACTTGGCTTTAGATGACTTCGGTAACTGAAACACAGGAGCTGACCGACCGGCACTTGCGAACTGCTTCTGCTTCGGGCACCGCGCGGCAAGAAAGACTGGAGAAGATGGCGTCGGCTTATGCCTTTATATTCCAGCCGCTCTGACATCGGGGAGGAGGCGACATCGGCCGACGCCGGACCCAGACTTTGGAATCTGGCCGACCGAAGGGCTGCCTGAGGCAGGACAACCCATATGTCAGGACTGCAGTTGCATTATTGAAGGACATCCAGTTACTCATTTTTACTTTATTACTCTGCATTTTCATCTTGGACATTGTCGCATGATCTGAAATGTACATTTTGTCAAAGCTTTCAATTAAATGCACATGCTCCTATGAAAGGTAATTTCTTTCTAGTCTTGCCCATTTACTGTACCTTGGGGAATGTTTAAATTCTCTCCTAGTTCTTACATGTCTTCTATACCAAATATTTTCATAAATTTCTTCAGAAATCTGTCTTTTATTCTATTTTCCCTTTTAAGTCCACAACATACATCCTCAAATAAAGTTCCAAGTCCCCATCTCTAACATTCCATGCTGAAAGCAGATCTCTCCGAAAATGTTAATCTCCATAATAGTTTTAGGTGGAATATAAATATACTGGAATTCCCCTCCCTCGCCAGTAGCCCCTTATTACCAAAAATATACAAATACTATTTTCCTCACTTCTATCACCACTGGAGCTCCTCTAGTAATTAGCTTAATGACTCCCCTTTTCCTGTGTCCCCAATAATCTGCTGAAGAACCACCCGGAATTCCTTTATCAAATTCACAGATGCATCTCCTGTAGCATTACTATTTGCTTCTGCATTTCTCGATATAATTCAATATTCTTACTTTGTCTACACTTGAGGCCATTCTCACATTCCAAAACACATTTAGTGGAGCCATTTTGATAAGTTATTCTTCCCACATATTATATATGAAACTTTTTTAAATGTCCATTTACAGCTTTTGTTACATGCATCCATTAATGTTTAGAAAGTCCATCTCCTCTACAGTCGGCTGTCATCTCAATTTGAACAAATGTCATTTTACATGACTTTTTATTTTAATGAAAACCCTCAAACAAAAACACACCTCCAGAATACCCCCATAGCCTATTAACTTATAATAAACGCACAAAACTATGTACATCTTCAAATAATAAAGTTTAACCCTCTCATAGGAACTACCCCAAATCAACAGCTGCACACAGGCATAAAGTACAGTTTTGTACCTACCATAAATGTAGATGTTCAAGTGTTCACCCCGCTGCAGTAATCACACTTGGGTTATCCTGTTGTCAGGCGGTCCCCGCAGTCGGCCGGATTTCCAAAGTCTTGGTCCGACGTTGGTCGCTGTAACTTCATCCCTGACGTCAGTGCGCCAGGGGTACATATATTGCAACCTACACCATTTTCTTCAGTTTTTCTTGCCCCAGATGTCAGGTGCCCCCAAAAAGGTGATCCAAATCAGTACCAAAAAGTGAGAACAGTGAACAGACACAAAAACCCTTCAGCTATAAGCAACTACATCAGTAAGGCATAGCAGAGGTTTAGCCAGTAAATCAGAGGGGTTGGAGGGAGGGTAACCCGGACTGCAGCAGGGTGAACACTCGAACATCTACGAGTAAAGAGGCAAGTGATAGTGTTTGGTGAAGGTGTGCACAGAACTCCAAGTAGCAGTTTCTAAAATTTCCTTGGTAGGAACCCCCCTGAGAAAGGCTGTAGAGGTAGCTGTAGCCCTGGTAGAGTGGGACCTAATGGTAGGAGGAACTGGTTTCCTATGATGGGTATAGCAGAATCTTATGCAATGGCCTATCCATTTAGAAATGGTTTGCTTAGAAATTGCCTTCCCTTGAGAAGCTGTAGCATAGGAAACAAAGAGCTGGTCAGTTTTTCTGAATGCCTTAGTCTTATCAAAGTAATATCGAAGCTGCCTGTGAATGTCCAAGGAATGTAGGAGTCTCTTTCCTTTGTTCTATGGATTGGGGAAGAAGGTGGGTAGATGGATGGTTTGATTTAAAGCTACGCTGGAAACCACCTTAGGCATGAAGGAAGGATTAGTTTGTAGAGACTCTCTGTCTTGATGAAAAATGAGGAAAGGTTCCACTGCCACAAGTGCCTGTAATTCTGAAACTCTCCTAGCAGAAGTTATTGCCAGGAGCAAGGCAGTCTTCCAAGATAGGAACTGAAGGTCTGCAGAAAAAGCTGGTTCAAAGGGAGGTAATGTTAGCTTTTCTAGAACAAAGTTGAGGTCCCATGTAGGCGTAGGAGCTCTTCTAGGTGGTCTAATGTTTTTTGCCCTTCTGAGGAACTGCCTTAAGAGTAGATTTGAAAATAAAGGTGGATTTGTGTCGTAGTGAGCTGAAATAGCTGAAGCATGGATTTTAATTGAGGAGAAGGAATTAGAAGTTATGTACTCACCATAACGTTCCATCTGAGTAGGTGTATTCATTTGTCTGCAACCTGTGGGTTATGGATCCGATATCGGATCCGAACCAGCATGGTTTACCAGCTATGGATCCAAGCTCTCAGCTCCTCCCCTCACCCATAATGCCCTGCTCTACCCTCATGACCTCAGATCGAGTTTGCCAACAGCAAAAACACCCTGAAAAGGGTAACAGATAATATGCAGGAAACTGAAAGGCCAGGGGGATAGGAGGGCGGGATGGTTGCAGACAAATGAATACACCTACTCAGATGGAACGTTATGGTGAGTACATAACTTCTAAATCTGAAGTAGGAGATTCATTTGTCTGCAACCTGTGGGACAGAGTCCCCAGCTACCTGAATCTTGGGCGGTCATCATGGAAGGATATTCCGGAGCACCTGAGCCAAATGATGCTCTACCCCTAGATGCAAGATCCAACTTATAGTGGGAAATAAAAGTATGAGATGAAGCCCACGTGGCTGCTGCACAAATATCATCTAGAGGAATCCTAGCCTTGAAGGCTGCCGAGGTAGATACTGACCGGGTTGAATGGGCATGTACACCCTCCGGTGCGGGCCTTCCTGAAGCTTGATAAGCCAATAAGATGCACTGTGAAATCCAGCGAGACAGAGAAACTTTAGAAATTGGCTTGCCCAAATTAAATTTAGCAAAGGAGAAAAAACAACTGGTCGGATTGCCTATGACCAGCCGTTCTGTTTAGATAAAATCTAAGTTGCCTGTGAACATCTAATGAGTGAAGCTTGTATTCACCTTTGTTTTCATATTTAGGGAAGAAAACAGGGAGGTTAATGGACTGATTAATGTTTGCTTCAGAAGCAACTTTAGGAAGAAAGGACAGGTTGGTCCTGAGGTAAACACGGTCCGGATGAAATACCAAGTAAGGAGGTTTAGCTGATAATGCTTGAAGCTCTGAAACTCTCTTGGCCGATGTAATGGCTACCAAAAAGGCTGTCTTGTAAGACAAGAATTTGAGATCCACCGTAGCCGCTGGTTCGAAAGGGGCGGTCAAGGCCTGGAGAACCAAAGAGAGGTCCCAAGGAGGAACCGCTTGTTTTACAGGGGGCCTGAGAAGAAAAGTACCTTTAAGAAAAATTTTACACAACTTGGCTGACATAAGAGGATTAGAGTCATAGCCAATGTGATAATGAGAAATTGCCGCCAGTTGTACTTTGACTGTGGAACTGCTGGCACCATCGTTAAAAGAGTGGTTAGAAAGTCAAGCACTAAGGGAGAGGAACCGTGAAGGATTCAGGCCTTGCCGCTCCGCACAAAGAAAACCGTTTCCACTTGCTGCGGTAGACTTTCCTAGTGGACGGTTTATGAGCTGCCACCAGTATTGCCTTAACAGGTGACAAAATACCGGGAGTCCTGATCAAGAGTGGAACTGGAGCAGCCAAGCAGTCAGCTTCAGGTTGTCCAGGTTCGGAGGAGGTATGCAGGATGGATGGGATATCAGATCCGGAATGGGATCTAGAATCCAAGGAGGATTCACCGAGTGAGACCTTAGAAAGGGGAACCAGATCTGTCGAGGCCAAAACGGAGCAATGAGAATCATTCTGCAACCCACCCGAGAGGCTTTCTGAAGAAAGTACAGTTTTGTACCTACCATAAATGTAGATGTCCGAACTGGATAGCATCTGCAGTCATAACAAGTGGGTTGTCCTGTCGTCAGGCAGCCCTGCAGTCGGCCGGATTCCAAAGTCCGGGTCCGGCTTCGGCTGATGTCGCACTCCACCCGACGTCATCTCTGTTGGTCTTCGGGTATAAAAGCATCAGCCGACGCCATTTTCCTCAGTGTTTCTTGCCCCAGATGCCAGTAGCCCTCTTGCAGGGTAAAATTTGGATAGATGCCAATGTTTCCAAATAGATAGAGGTAAACACAACAATAAGCATATATGTACATATATACAAACAAATACACCATAAAAGACTCCCCCCCAACAGCTAGCTATTAGGAGGGTAAACACCCTAGGAGTACCACAGAGGGGAAGGAGGGAGGGTAATCCTGACTGCAGATGCTATCCAGTTCGGACATCTACATTTATGGTAGGTACAAAACTGTACTATGTCCTTCATGGATGCATCTGCAGTCATAACAAGTGGGTAGAATATAATAGCCAACTAGGGGAGGAGGATGAAGGTAGATTATGGTGTGTTTAGGATCCCTTGCAGTACAGCAGTGGCAAACCCTGCTCGGGATCTGGAATAAAGAGGCAAATTATAATGCTTGGCAAATGTATGCACGGAGGTCCAAGTAGCCGCCTCAATAATGTCTTTGGTTGCCACTCCTCGTAAGAAGGCTGTGGTAGTGGCTGTTGCCCTTGTAGAATGAGGTCTTATGTTCTGTGGAATTGGTTTTCCATGGAAGGAGTAACATTATCGTATGCAATTTCCTATCCATTTGGAGATTGTCTGTTTGGAAATAGCTTTTCCTTCCCTTCCTGTTGCATAGGCTACAAAAAGTTGGTCAGTCTTTCTGCTATTTTTGTTCTGTCCAAGTAGTAGCGTAGCTGTCTATGTACATCCAAGGTATGCAGTATTCTTTCCCTCTGTTTTGTGGGTTGGGAAAGAAGGTAGGTAGGTGGATTGCCTGGTTTAAAGATACTCTGGATACCACCTTAGGCATAAATGTAGGATTAGTCCTCAAGGACACTATCTTGGTGGAAGATTAGGAAGGGTTGCACTGCCATTAAGGCCTGTAGTTCTGAAACCCTCCTTGCTGAAGTAATTGCCAGTAGGAAAGCAGTTTTCCATGACAGGTGTTGTAGGTCTGCTGTTGCTGCTGGTTCAAAGGGTGCTAGTGTCAACTTTTCTAGCACAAAGTTTAAGTCCCAAGCTGGTAATGGTGGTTTCCTTGGAGGTTTTACATTCTTGATTCCTCTGAGGAACTGCCTGAGCAAAGGGTGCGAAAAAACAGGTGGATCAAAACTGTATTCTGCTGAAATAGCTGATGCATGTATCTTGATGGAGGAGTAGGACAGGCCTGAATGAAGAAGTTCGGCCAGATACTCCAGAATGTTAGGAATATCTATGTTTGACACATCTTTTCCTCTTTCGGTACTCCAAATGACAAACCTTTTCCATTTTCCAGCATAGTTCTTTCTTGTTGAAGGTCTGCGTGCTTCAAGAATAATGTCTTTAACTCTTTGGGAAAGTTCTGGATTAGCTGCTGCTATGTGATGTTCCATGCAGTCAGTTGCAGCGTTTTAGGTTTGGATGTATGATGCTGTAGTTGTTCTGAGTTAACATCAAAGGCATCAAGGGTATTGGCCACATGTTGTTCCGAGACATGCTCTTCAGTAGTGGGTACCAGTGTTGTCTTGGCCAGTTTGGGGCTATCAGGATTATCCTTGGACGTTCTTCCTTGATTTTTAGTAGTACCTTGTGTATCAAAGGAAGAGGTGGGAATGCATATGCTGTTAGGCCTTTCCAGTTGAAGGAGAGTGAGTCCACTTTCCATGCTAGTGGGTGGAATGTCCTTGTGCAGAATTTTTTGAGCTGGTGATTGAGAGGTGATGCGAATAGGTCTATATGTGGCATTCCCCATTTCTTTGAGATGGTCTTGAAGATGTCCGGGTGCAGCTTCCATTCGTGGGCATCCGAAGTGGTTCTGCTTAGTATGTCTGCTAGAGTATTGTCTTTCCCCGGTACAAATATTGCCTGTAACTGAATGTTGTAGCTGAGTGCCAGGGTCCACAGCTCCAAGGTCATTCTGCATAGGGGGTAAGAATGAGTGCCTCCCTGTTTGTTGATGTACCACATGACTGTGGTGTTGTCTGTCCTTATCATCAACTGGCCCTCTTTGAGGAATGGTTTGAACTTTTGGATTGCCAGTTTTACTGCCAGCATTTCTTTTAGATTGATGTGCAGGTGAAGTTGATCCTGTGTCCACAATCCTTGCACGCATTTGTCCAGCATGTGGGCCCCCATCCTAGGTCTGAAGCGTCTGTTGTGATGGTCTGGCTTGGTTGACATCTGCGGAAGGGCAGGCCTGGGTTTGACTGGCATGCCTGAGCCCACCATAGGAACTCCTGTTTTAAGCATGGAATTAGTGGGATTTCTGTTTCTAGACTGTGTCTGTGTTGGGACCATAAATTCTTTAGGTACCACTGTAGTTTCCTCATATGTAGTCTGGCAAATGGGACCAAGATTATGCATGATGCCATGAAGCCCAAGGCCTGTAGAAATTTTCTTGCTGTTAACTTGTTCAGTTTTGTTAGTGCCAAGAAGTAAAGAGGAAGTTCTTTTGTTTTTCTGTAGTCAGGAATGCCATTTGTTGTACTGTGTCCAATTCAGCCCAAGAATGTCCTTGTTTGGGATGGTATCAGCCTTGACTTTTGTAAATTGACTGTGTATCCCAGTCCTTGTAGCAAGTAAATGACCCTTTGTAAATCTGTTGTCAGCTTGCTTTTGTTGTCCCTTGTAGCAGGCAGTCGTCCAGGTATGGGTAAATTTGAATTCCCTGTAGTCTGCAATGGGTGATTACTGATGCCAGGCATTTTGTGAATACTCTGGGCAGTAGATAAGCCAAAGGGCAATGCTGAGAATTGATAGTGCTCTGATCCTGCAAGAAATCTGAGGTATCTTCTGCAGATTGGTCGAATGGGGACGTGCAGGTATGCCTCCTTGAGATCTAGAGTTACCAGCCAAGACTCCTTGCCCAGCATGGGAAGAAGTTGCTGTAGGGTCAGCATTTTGAATTTTGGGACAATGATGTATGTATTTAAGGTGGACAGGTCGAGAATTGGTCTCCAACTTTTTCCTTTCTTGGAACTAGGAATAGTCTGGAGTAGAACCCCTTTCCTTGTTCTGCTGTTGGCACTCTTTCCACAGCTCTCATGTTTGCTAACTCCATTATCTGGCGTAGAGCCTCTGTTTTTGATTTGGAGGTAGATTTGGCATTCCTCTTTTGACTGGTAAAGTGTGGAAGTGAAACCGTAACCTTGATCTATGGTTTGTAAAATCCACTTGTCTTTTGTTATGTAGTGCCAGTTCTTTGAAAATAAGGTTAACTTTCCGCCTAGAGGAGCTGCTATTTGTTCCCTGGTAGGCGGATTTAGGATTAAGTCACTGTGGTTGTGCTGATGTAGTGGCAGTGGCTGTGTCTGTGCCTCTGTTGTTACCTTGCCACTGTCGTCCTCTGTAGGCACCTCCTCTGGATTGGTTTCTGCCTCTGGAACGTCTATTCCTGCCCCTTTGAAATTTTGTGGAGTCAGGAAAGGACCAATTTTTGGCAGGCCAGTTCCTGCTAAACTTGGGGGTTGAACCTGCAAGAAGTCTTTAACAGTTTGAACAGATTTTGCCTTTTCTTCCATTTTCTTCATAACCTGCTGGGCAGGTGTACCAAACAAACTTGTCTTGTCCATAGGAGCATCTAGCAACTTAGCTTTAACATGATCCGGTAAAGCTTGTTCCTTTAGCCATGCATGCCTTCTTATCACTGTGCCTGTCATGGCTGATCTAAATGAAGCCTCCAGTGCATCATAGCCACATTTTAAGGAATGGTTGCTAACCTGTTGTATGTTATTTACCATCTCTAATACATATTTCTTATCAAGAGATTCATCAGTAGTTAGTTTTAAGTTAACTGATCAAGCATAAACTCTTGGTATTGTATCATGTGAAACTGACAGTTTAAGGCTCTAGCTGAGAGAGTAGCTGAAGTGTAGTCCTTTTACCCCATCTGTCTAGTGACCTTGCTTCCCTTTCAGAAGGAATAGGGTTTTAGCTGTGGTCGGCTACTGCCTTGGGACCCTGGGATATAGTTTCTGGGTCTGCAAGTGGGGCCTTGTAAAGGTGGTGATGAGTATCTGGCACCCTGTAAAATCTGTCTGGTTTGGCAGGGGCTGGGGGTAAAGAATCTGGAGCGGAGCAAACATCATAGAAAGCATCATCCACCACAGAGAGAACAGGAGGTATAGCTAAGGGCCTGTGCTGTGGGAGGTGCAGAAAGGTCCTAAGTCTTTTCTGGAGTCTGAAAAATCCTGTTGCTGCCATTGGAACTGTTCTCATGGCATGCAAGGTTTCCCCAAAGGAGAATTCTTCTGGTGGGGAAGCAGCTGGAATGGATTCTTCAGCATCAGAATCTTCAAAATTGGAGAAGGGAGCCTCAGGCTGGTCAGTTATGTCTGATTCATCAGCAGAATCATCAGAAGACACTGGCTCAGGGGGCTCTGCCCTAGGTCTCTTCTCTGGGGGCTGAGAGGCCCTGTCTGGGTGAGATTGAGATCCTCTAATTAAAGAAATTAAATCTTCTGCCAAAGAAAGCATTTGAGAACTAGAAGAGGGCCTGGATGACGGGGGTTTAACAGGCACTGATTTAGTAGTCTTGGCTGCTTTAGCCCTGGCGAAGGCCTGAATGGACATGGCTGCTGGAGGCCTAGCAGCACCACGTGCTGGGGTAGAGACATCCAAGGGGATGGTGTCTGATAAGTCAACCACCGTAGTGGGTAAAATTTCTGAGGTCGATTCAAGAATTGTAGCAGGGGCCTCAGTTGTAAGAATAGGTTCAGCTGTACTTTGAGCAGTTTTCGGTTTCGCCGAAACCGAGACACTCGCGCTTTGCTTTGCCGTGGTTTCGGCCGAAACCGCGGACCGCGAGTGTCGGTCTTTATCTTTGCGTTTTTTGGAAGATTGGGTAGTCGGAGGATCCGACGGCATAATGTATGCAAAATCAGTACCGAAAAACTGTTCTGCAAACTCCGACCGACGCCTAAGCGTTCGTCGGTTGAAAGAGGCACAGGTCGAACAGGCTGCTACGTCGTGGGCTGGGCCTAAACAAGGCAGACAGTAAGAGTGGAAATCTTTATGAGGTATTTGTTTCCCACAGGTTAAACAATTGTTAACTTCTTCTGACATCGGCTGAGGCAAGAAAGAGTCCCCAACGGGGTACTTAGCTTTAGAAGTCTTCGAAGTAGTATTCGGTAGAAGTAATCTCTGGATCCGACCGCCCGGCACTTGCGAACAGCTTCTGCTTCGGGCGCCACGCGGCAAGAAAGACGGAGGAAAATGGCGTCGGCTGATGCTTTTATACCCGAAGACCAACAGAGATGACGTCGGGTGGAGTGTGACATCAGCCGAAGCCGGACCCGGACTTTGGAATCCGGCCGACTGCAGGGCTGCCTGACGACAGGACAACCCACTTGTTATGACTGCAGATGCATCCATGAAGGACATCAGGGCGGCGCAGTGGTGCAGCAGTTAACGTTGTCGCCTCACAGCAAGAGGTTCACCGGTTCGATTCTCGGCTGGGGTGCCTTCTGTGTGGAGTTTGCATGTTCTCCCTGTGTTCGCGTGGGTTTCCTCCGGGTACTCCGGTTCCTCCCACATTCCAAAGACATGCATCTGGAGCATTTCTCCCCGGGCCTCCGCTGAAAACAGGCTCTGTGGAACCTAGTCGGACTTTCCCGGTCAACAAATGATAAATAAATAAATAAATAAATAAACTTGGAGCATCAGAGGCAAGGGTGGATAAGCGCAAAGAAGACCGGGTGGCCAAGCATGCACCAGAGCGTCTCTTGGAGAACCTCCTGGAGGGGGTATCAGAGCGAAAAAACTGTCGCACTTGGTGTTTGAGGGAGAGGCAAAAAGATCGCATGAAGGAGTTCCCCACTGTGCGAATATGCGTTCCGCTACTTGAAAATTGAGAGACCACTCGTAAGGGGTCAGAATGGTGCGACTGAGCTTGTCCGCCAGGATGTTGGACCGACCCGGAATGTGCGTTGCTATTAGAAAGCGGTTGGTGGAGATTGCCCATTCCCAAACTCTCATGGCTTCTCGACAAAGCGGGTAAGACCTTGTTCCCCCTTGCTTGTTGATGTACCAGACCACAGACATGTTGTCCGATTGAATCGCAATTGTTCCCAAGGGAAGAAAGTCCTGAAGTGCTAGCAACGCTAAGAGCACTGCTCTCATCTCTAGAACGTTGATATGCAGTAAGGTCTCTATCGTTCCACGTGCCTTGGACGGTCCGGCCCGCAAAATGCCCCCCCCCCACCCGAGGCGGGAGGCGTCCGTGGTCACCGTGGCGAGGGGGGGAGAAGCACAAAATGGGTGGCCTCCGTGGAGATCTGGAGAGTGAAGCCACCACAGGAGGGACCGCTTGCAAGCCTTGCTGATCGCAATGGGATGATGCATAGGGAGAGCAAGGTATGACCACTGTACTAATAGAGTCCACTGGAGGATGCGCATATTGAGCCTGGCAAGAGGGAGAAGTGCTATAGCAGACGCCATGGACCCTAGAGCCCTCAGGACCAACTCCGCCGGAACAGAACTTGAGTGGAGAATGGCCCGCACCTGGAGCTGCAGATTTTGAACTCTGTCCGCAGTGAGGAAGGCTCGTAAACTCCTTGTGTCTAGCCTGGCCCCTATAAAATCTAAGAGCTGTGTGGGCGCCAGGTTGGATTTCTTTGTATTTATTGTAATGCCCAGAAAGGGAGCAAGATGGAGAAAGGAGTCTCGCCAATAATAGTAGATGCCTTGTTGGGCGGTAGAAGCCAGTCGTCCAGGTAGGGAAAGACCTGCACCCCTGAAGCCTCAGGTGGGCGCTACCACTGCTAATACTTTGGTGAACACCCTGGGGCTGTGGTGAGACCAAAGGGAAGGACCCGAACTGGTAGTGACTGGCTCCCAGCCGAAGCGGAGGAACCTCCTGAGCGCCTGTCCATCAGGATGTGGTAGTACGCATCTTTGAGGTCTATAGAGCACATCCAGTGATTTTCTCCCAGAAGGGGGAGAATAGATTGCAGAGTGACCATTCAGAATTTTTCCTTGGGGACTGCCAGATTCAAGAGAGAAAGGTCTAGAATTGGTCTTAGTTCCCCCGTCTTCTTTGGCACTAAAAAGAACCTGGAGTAGAACCCTGATCCGATCTGGTCTGGGGGGACCGGCTGGATGGCTCTTTTCTTTAGCAGATGGCCAATTTCTGCCAAAGCGGCCTCCCATTGACCGGGTGGAACGTCTGGGAGGGACTTCAACTTCGGAAAGTGAAGAAAAGGGATGCGGTATCCTCTGGATATGATTTGGAGAACCCAGCGGTCTGATGTTATGGACTCCCATGCCGCTAGGTGCCCCGAACGTCCCGACTGCCTCCAGAGTGGAGCAGCCGGGCAACCCCTCACGGTTGCTGCCCGGGCCGTTCAGAGAAAGGTTCTCTGGACCCGAAGTTTCTGGGAGCCCCTCTGCCTCTAGGGCGGCGTCCTCCCTGTCCTCCTCTGCCACGGAAGGACTGGTTGCCCGGAGCAGGCTGGGACTGCTGCGACTTCCGGAACCACATCTTCTTCTGACCCTTTTGGTTCCTAGAGTAGGGCCTCTGGGGTGCAGAGAAGCGGATTCCGACGGCAGACAGCTTCTTCCCGTCCTTCTCGCTCTGGGTCAAGGTTTCGCGAATGGTTTTGCCAAAGAGGGCAGAACCATCAAAGGGGGCGTTCGCAAACGACGCTTTGAAGGGCTCAGAAAAATCGCAGTGGAGCCAGGCCTGACGTCTAGTGACTAGGCCTGCCTGCGGCTCTAGCGGCGCCTTCCGTAGTGTGGGAGAGTAGCCGCATAGAGGTATTAGTAACTGATCTAAGAGTGGCCATGCGGGTGGAGTGCAGCACCCTGTCCTCCTCCGACATGGACTCTCGGGGAGATGCAGCGTATTCTTTAATGAGAGCTCGCTGCATCCTAATGACGTGCCAGGTAGTTCAGCGCCCTTACCGAGAAGGTCGCTGAACTAAACATCCGCTTCCCAAGCGGTCCATCATCGAGACTCCTTGCTCGGGGGATGGACTGAGGACTCTCCTGAGCAAGTTCCCCTTGGTGGCTGCCGCCGTCAACATGGCATCTACCGGAGGCCCCTTACTCCAATGGGCACGGTCGGACGGTGGGCTGAGGATCCTATCGGGCCTCTTAGGAATTGGCTTCACGGTGTCCGGTTCCTTCCACGCCCTGGTGGTAATGAGGTCCACCAGGGGGTCGGCAGGAGGACACCCAAGAGGTAGACGGGCCCGCTTCAAATGCCTCCAAGAACACGGACTCGTCCGAGGAAGACTTGGGCAGACCACCCCTTATACGGAGCATTTCCATGATGTCCCCAAATGAGACATCCTCGGGGTGACCGTGGGAGCCTTCCCTTCCTCCAAGTCCGTGTCTTCCGTGAGAGACTCGGGGAGTCAATGTGCCTCCTTTTGCCGTATGCTTGCGAGGAACATCCTCTGGGGGCTGTCAGAGGACTCCTGCAAGCAGCAACCTGTTCCATTGGAGCAGCTTGGGGCACAGAAGCGGGCTGTCCCAAGGGCCGGATGGTGGAAGCCTGGCCCAGTGCAGAGGGAGCGGGGCGGAGCGAAACAAGTGCGGGGTCTGGAGACCCTCAACAGGGCCCTCTCCACTACAACGCCGAAGGGGAGCCGACCTCGACCAAAGGATCCGACAATCGGCTCCCCGGATCCGAAGAGTGGATCGAGCCGGCACGGCGCCGGATCCGAAGGGACAGTGCGCTCCGACACAGACGGCGCCGAAGGAGCACTGATCCCCCCGGATCCGAGGCTCGGATCCAGGCTCCGAGGTCGGATCCGATGCACTCGAGGGCAGGGTCGGATCCGAAGTACAAAGTACTATCGGCGCAGACCCACCCCCGGCTCCGAAGCTGCTCGGCTCCAGCTGCTCCGAACCCGGATAGCGGGTCGGAGAAGGAGCAATCAGTTTGAAAAAGGGTGTTGAGCTCCCCCCCAGAGGGGGGGGAGGCAAGAGCACACCCATCTGCATCTGGGCCTGGATGAACCTTATCATCCGGTCCAGATCAGCATCGAAAGGCTATCGTGGATCTCGGAGGCTACCGAGGTAGGCCTGGAGTGCTTCCTCGATAGCCTCGGCGAGATCGGGTCTCCTCCTCCTCAGGTCCCGTGAAAAACACACTGGAGACCGGAGCAGAGAAGGAGGAGACAGAGCCGACAATGGAGCCGACACGGGCGGGAGAAGCCGCTTGGCTGGTGGGGCGAAACAGAGGTCTCGGCCGCCGCTTATGGTGCTTCTCCCTCCGGTCCCTTCTAGCATCCCTCTCCTCCGAACCAGAAGCGGGAGGTTGAGTCCCAGGAGGAGGAGGGGTGCCAGAAGGAATAACCGTGGAATGCGGTTACTCCAGAAGGAGCGGAGGTCGGAGCCGAGTCCGGCGGTAAAAGGCCCGCCAAAACAAGCTTGGACCTCCGCTCCTTCAATGCCCTGGGGTTGAACCCTGCACAAATGGAACATCCAGATGTGAGGTGTTCAACCCCCAGGCATCTAACACACCGAGTGTGGCCATCAGCTGGGGAAAGCTTATGGCCACACTCTGAGCATTTAGAAAAGATAGATTTGGGTTGCTCTGCCATCCCAATCTAACACAGTAGTTACTAAAACTAAAAGTAACTAAACAAAAAATACACTCACAGGCCCAACACACACACACTACGCTAACAGCGAGGGGAGGGATATAACTTTTAGATTAACTCTAAAAAAGTAAATATATCAAAGGGGAAACCTACACTTTCACACAAAAAATCAATAAAAACTTTTAAATTTTGAAATTTAACACTGAAAAATAGCACTTAGCTTGAGAGCTTGAGAAACAAATCCAGTCACCATGCATGGCAAACGAGATCTGAGGTCATGAGGGTAGAGCAGGGCATTATGGGTGGGGGGAGGAGCTGAGAGCTTGGATCCATAGCTGGTAAACCATGCCGGTTCGGATCCGATATCGGATCCATAACCCACAGGTTGCAGACAAATGAATCTCCTACTTCAGATAGTCCTTTATGTAAGATCTCAGTTAAATACTGCAGAATGTGAGGCATATGAGGCTGAGTTGTATCTAGGCCTTTAGCTTGGTTCCAAGCAGAAAACCTTTTCCATTTGTCCTAGTAAGCCTTCCTGGTGCTTGGCCTCCTGGCTTCTAGAATAACATCCAGTACTGTTTGAGAAAGAGGAGCTGGTTGGCTACTTAATTGATTTGCCATGCCGCCTGGTTTAAGGTTTTGATCTGACTGTGTAGAATCTGCTTGTCTTGCTGTGTGAGCAAATGAGGTATTTGAGGCAATATCCATGGTGGGCTGTGAGCCATATTTTCTTCAGTAGTGGGTACCAGTGCTGGTGTGGCCAGTCTGGGGCTATGAGAATCATTCGAGGTTTCTCCTTTTTGACCTTCAAAAGAACCTTTGTGAGAAGAGGTAATGGAGGAAAGGCATATGCTGTCAGGTTCTTCCAACTGAAGGAGAGAGCATCCACTTTCCATGCTTGTTGGTGGAATGTCCTTGTACAAAATTTTGTCAGCTGGTAGTTTTGAGGACTGGCAAACAGGTCTATATTTGGTAGGCCCCATCTTTGAGTTATCATTGCAAATATTTGTGGGTCTAGCTTCCACTCGTGGGGATCTTTGATGTTTCTGCTTAGGTCGTCTGCCAATGTGTTTTTCTGTCCTGGCAGGAAGTGAGCTTGTAACTGAACTTGGTAGGTCAGAGCTGTGTTCCATAAGATTACTGCTTGCCTCCAAAGAGGGTAGGAATGTGTGCCCCCTTGTTTATGTACCACATTACTGTGGTGTTGTCCGTCTTTAATGCCAGTTGTCCAGGCTGTAGTAGGCTGTCAGAGCTTTCTGTACAGCAAGCATCTCTTTTTGGTTTACGTGCACTTTTCTTTGTTCTGCAGTTCATAGGCCTTGAATGCATTTCCTTGCCATGTGAGCCCCCCAGGCGTAGCCTGAAGCATCTGTTGTGATAGTTTGCCTAGGTGGGGGCAAGGAGAAAGGCTGACCATTGTTGAGGTGACATACCTGTGCCCACCAGAGAAATTCCTGTTGAAGGCAGGGAATGAGAGATATCACTGTGTCTAAGCTGTGGCTGTGTTGAGACCACACGCTTTTTTAGGTACCATTGTAGTTTCCTCATATGCAGTTTTGCAAATGGTATTATCTGATTGCAAGATGCCATGAAACCCAAAGCCTGCAGAATCTTTCTTGCAGTTAATTGGGTCTTTGTTGCCATTGTCTTGAAGTACTGAGTCAGTTGTAATTGCTTGTCTGGTGTAAGATAAGTCTTCTGGGCCGTTGTGTCCAAGCTGGCACCCAGGAATGTCATTTTTTGTGAGGGTACTAGTTTTGATTTCTGTTAGTTTACTGTGTACCCCAGGCAATTTAGTAGATGCTTCACAAAAGCCAGATATTGTATGAGAATGTCTTTTCTTTCTGCTTGGATGAGGCAGTCGTCCAGGTATGGATATATTTGAATTCCTCTGTCTGCAGTACGCAATTACTGGTGCCAGGCATTTTGTGAATACTCTGGGCGCAGTAGATAAGCCAAAGGGCAGTGCAGAGAATTGACAATGGGTTGAACCTGCAATGAAATGGTGGTATCTTCTGCAACTTTGTCTGATAGGGACATGCAGGTATGCCTCCTTGAGGTCCAACGTTACCAGCCATGCTTCCTTGCCCAACATGGGAAGTAGCTTCTATAGAGTTAGCATCTTGAATTTGGGAACTTGTAAGTGTTTAAAATTGAAAGGTCCAGAATTGGTCTCCAAGCATTTTCCTTCCTGGGTACCAGGAATAGTCTCGAGTAAAATCCTTGGCCTTGCTCTTGGGTTGGTACCCTTTGAATGGCTCTCATGGCCATGAGAGCTGTAATTTGTTTTTGAGCCTCTGCCCTTTGATTTTGTGGCAGGTTTGGCATTCCTCTTTTTATTGGCAAAGTGTGAAAGTGGAATCCGTATCCTTGTAAAATTATGTCCAGAACCCATTTGTCCTTTGTGACCATGTGCCAGTTGTCTACAAATAATGCTAGTTTTCCCCCCAGGGGGGCTGACAAAAGAGCTTTGTTCGGCCAGTTGAAAGGCAAGTCATTGAGTTTGCCTTCTGGTGGCTTGAGACCTGTCTTCTCCTCCCTTCTGGGTTGGAGTGGTCCACTGGCGAGGTTTATACTGAGCTTGTGGCTGTCCTCTGCCCCTTGGGCGCCTGTATTTACCCCTCTGAGGCCTGTCAGTGGCTGGAAAGGACCAATTTTTGGTTGGCCAGTTTCTGCTGAATCGAGGGGGTTGTACCTGTAGGAAATCTTTGACTGTCTGCATTGATTTTGCCTTATCCTCCATTTTCTTTAAAACTTCTTCTGCTTTAACACCAAAAAGAACATCCTGCTGCAAGGGAGCATCTAGTAGTTTTGCTTTAACATGTTCAGGCAGACTCTGCTCCTTTAACCAGGCATGCCTACGTATAACTGATCCAGTGACCGCTGCTCTGCAGGAGGCCTCCAAGGAATCAAACCCACATTGTAAGGTATGTTTGCCCACCTGCTCGGTGGCGTGCAGCAAATCCTGTACTTCTTTCAATTCAGATTGTTGAGGAAGTGTTGTTATCTTTTGTTTTAACTGAGAGATCAGAAATTGCTGATACTTAAGCATATGAAATTGACAGTTTAGAGCTCTCATATAGCTAAAGTGGCTGAGGTGTAAACCTTTTTCCCCCATCTGTCTAGTGCTCTTAAATCCCTCTCAGAAGAAACTGGATTTTTAGCCATGGAAGCCTTAGCCCCCCTAGGGACCCTGGGAGATGGTCTCTGGGTCAGCTACTGGGCTTTTGTAAAGGAATTTATGGGAATCAGGTACTCTGTAATATCGGTCAGGCTTGGCCGGGGCAGGAGGCAGAGAGTCAGGGTTGAAACTGGATTCTAAATAAACATCATCCACAATGTCCAGAACAGGAGGGATGGCTAAAGGTCTGTGTTGGGGGAGTAAAAGAAACTCTCTGAGCCTTTTCTTGGAATCAGAGTAATCCTGGCCTTCCCAGTGAAAATGCTCCCTCATGGTGTGTAAAGTTTCCCCAAAAGAGTAATCTTCTGGAGGGGAAGCAGAGGGAATAGAGTCCTCAGCATCAGAATCTTCATAAGGAGAGAAGGAATAGTCTTGGTCTTCAGAGGAATCCGAAGAAATGGACAGTTGTTCAGAGGAAGCAGATTCTTCCTCTTGTCTAGGCCTTTTGTCAGGAGGGGGCTCGGAACCCGATAAGAGTAATCAGATCTTCAGCCATCTTAAGCATCTGTTTCTTAGGCATTGGGCCTTGAACAGGAGACTGAAGTGAAGCTTTTTTCGATTTGGAAGGAGTCTTCAATTTAGAAAACGTTTTGACTGTAAGAGTCGTCGGTCTGAAAACACCTTCAGAAAGCGAAGGTGTTTCAGAAGAAACTGCATCCTTGTAAGGTAAGTCGTCGGTAGGGCCTGAAATAAAAGGCTGCGTCGGCCTAGTACATTCCGTCAAAATATCCGTAGTGGTCTCAGGTTCCTCAACTGCGGTAGTCGGAGGCTGCGTCAGGGCCACACGGATAACCAAAGAACCGGAGACCGGATCAACCGAGGCCTCGGAATCAGGCTTAGGCCTGGGCTGACTATCCTTATCCCTGCGTTTTTTGTGCACGCCGGTAGTCGGTAGCTCCGACGGCATGTTATAATTAAATTTTCTGCCAAAAAAAGTGTTGTGCGAAATCAAATAGTCTTTTAATAGTGCGTTTATTAAATCTAGCACAAAAACGACAAGTGACGTCGTGATCAGGGCCTAGGCAGGGTATATAGTAAGAATGAAAATCCTTATGAGGTATTTGCTTCCCACAAGAAATGCAATTAACTTTTTCTGACATCGGTCTGAGGCAAGAAAAATTTCCCCAACGGGGTACTTGGCTTTATAGAAGACTTCGGTCTGAAACTCGAATTCGAAAATCTCAGGAGTCGGCCGACCGGCACTTGTGAACTGCTTCTGCTTCGGGCACCGCACGGCAAGAAAGACTGAAGAAAATGGCGTTGGTTGCAATATATGTACCCCTGGCGCACTGACGTCAGGGATGAAGCGACAGCAACCGACGTTGGACCAAGACTTTGGAAATCCGGCCGACTGCGGGACCGCTTGATGACAAGATAACCCAAGTGTGATGACTGCAGCAGGGTAACACAATGAACATCTTCATTAAAACTGTCCATGCTAAGATGCGTATTACAGCCTGTGCTCTGAATTACCCTAATTATCTGTCTTCTCATATCATCTTCATTACCCTCCTAGATATGAAAAACAATGCTTTTGGAAAACACTGACAAATAAAAGTAAGGCTAAAAGTTAAAGCAAAACTTTTCATTACATTCAGTGTTCTCTTGGTTATCTGCTTACAGGAAATAAGCTTATCCTAACATTCACTTGTGCAAAAGAGAACACTCCAACTCTACAAATATTACAATATGTGCACTTTTATATCCCCATCCCCCACCTCAACAGTTCAAGATTAGAGCACATTACTTTAAACATGCTTTTGTCCAGTCTCTCTCTTTACACTTAAACGCCTACATTTCCTAAAACTAAAAAACAAAAAGGCACTTGTTTAGTTTATCTTTCGCATACAATAACTGAAAAAAAACTTTGCAATATAACATGCAGTTTAAATCACTTACTCTTCTTTTTTCCTCCTTTCCTTCAGTGCTCTTCCAAACATTACACGAGATGAAGTATAGCATATGCATTTCGGCACCACAGGTTTATCAAAGTCAAAAGTCCAATCTTTCTACTTTTTCTTGTAAAGCCATACTTCACAAATGTGACTGATGCTTTAGTGTCTCTCAGTCATTAATGTCAATGCTGCTGGTGGTCTTCCTGTTCATCTCCATCTGCCAACCCTAGACTCTGATTCAAGTCCAAGGTACTTCAGATTCTTCAACTTTTTCCCTCCTCTCTCTCAAGCATTTTCCTTTGGAATATGGGAATATGTTTCATTGGCAAAGTTTCTCTATAAGCTTTATCAGAAGAAGCATGAGTAGTAGTGTCCCCTATCATTTGAACGCTCACTTTTGGACAAACTTTTCTATTACCTCCTCAGTCTGTTCTACATCAAAAAATGACTGATCTTCCAGAAGAAAATACCCAAAGACAGCTGGGTACAGCAGTTTAAATCTCACCCATTTCTCGACACTTCCTGATTGCTGGGATAAATTAGTTTCTCTTCTGTCTGGTGTACAGTGAATAATCATTTTCCACAACCGCAGTGTCTCCAATTTTTAATACTTTGCCCTTTTGCCAGGATCAATTCCTTCTGCGAATGATTCCATGTATATTAATACAGATCTTGACTCCTTTCTCATGGCCAGATTTGGGGCATACACAATGTGTGCACATTTTTAATTCAAACATTTCCTGCTGTGGATTACCAGTCCAGTTGCTTACTTTTGTCAAAAAATTAATAGACTGCTCCTTCAAGTTTCTCTAGTACAGCAGAAAATCTCAGAGGAAATAAAAACCTAACTACAATGTTTTGAAACAGCTCTCGAGTCACAAACACAGCCTTTTCTTCATGTCTACCTTTGATTTTTTTGTGTTTTATTAGTTAATCTGAATAGCTAAAAGCTTTGATTATTCTTTTTGAGTTGATTTACTTCAATTTTCCATTTAATTGAATCTGCGGACATTTGATTTATTTTTTTCTCTAGATTACTGGAAGCAATATCTCATGCCAAAAGCTGGAGCTTGAAATTCTTTTTTGTTGAACAGCTTTAAGATTTTTCTCAGTGTTCTCTCAACTTTTTCTAGCAGATTTTCTTTCAGGCTGTTTCTTCTTTGCTGGCATCCAAGCAGTGTACTTGCCAGACAGTAACTGAATTTACTAAAACATGGAGTTTCCAGCCTTTTTCCTACAAAGGTCAATTTGGAACAGACACAAAGATCAAAATTTTAAGTAATTTTGAGGAACTGATTGAGAAGCAACTACTTTTCTTTCAAAGGTGACGTTAGGCAGTTCAGGGGGGTTGCTACTGGGAGTGCTTGTCACCTGAGCCTTCTAATCATGTTCTTTGTTTTTGGAAAGAAAATTCTGTTTTTCTAACAGGATAGCTGAAGTTAAATCCTATTTTCAGTTTTTGAACATTTTCATCAGGGCAGGTACTAAAAATGTACATTTTTTTTTTATTTGGAAGCGTAAACTTTTTTTCAAAAAGAAAAAGTAAATCCTCTGCAATGAACTGCTTTGTTTCAAAAATTCAATGGAAAAAAACAACAAAAACAGCAGAAACAGAGCAAGTGGATAAAACAAACCAAGACTAATAAAAAATGAGCGCTTTTGCAAAACCACTTTTGCTTCTTCAGATCATACTCAACTAAAACACCATGAACTAAATACAAAGATACTATTCCCCTGGGCCACCCCAACCAATACACATACATAAAATTATGGTTATAAGTAACTAATTTACTTGACAGTAGTACAATTCAAAGACTAAGCATAATTAAGTCATTAGCAGTCTGCCTACTATAAAAATAAGAAGTTATGTACTCACCATGTTTGTTGTCCATAATCTCGCCTTCATTCTTGCTGGTCGGGTTTGGAACTGTGCATCTGTTCCAACTTGGCCTATTAAAGCTCGAGAGTTTCCACTGGCTCAAAGCTATACCCTATCCCATCATGCTTAGGGAAGCTAACCCAGATCTTGTTTGCAAAATAGTAACACATGAAATCATATACAAAATCCTAAAGGTAATAATTAGTAGCCTATATCTCAAGAGGCAAGAAGGGGAAAGGTAGAACACAATCCACAACTAATAAAATATTCCTCTCGATCTTCCAGGAGCAAAGGTTGGGGGAAGGAGGGGGAGTGGGATGCAAGAATGAAGGCGAGATTATGGACAACAAACATGGAACGTTATGGTGAGTACATAACATTTTAATGTTATGTTGTCCTATCTCACCTTCATTCTTGCTGGTTGGGACAGCGTCCCTAGCACCTTCTTTCTTGGGTGGCTCAAGGGAATAAATTCTTCGTAACAGTGAAACCAAAGAAAGCCCTGTTCTGGGAGGCCACATCTACTTTGTGATGAGTGACAAAGGTACGAGGTTTGACCCATGTGGCTGCAGCACAAATCTGGCCTGAAAGGCGGTCGAAGTTGACATAGCTCTTGTTGGGTGGCCTCTAATCTTTCCTAGCAGTTATGTTGAGAACTATATGCGTGGGTAATAGTGTCAGTATGCCATTTTGACAAGGTAACTTTTGATATTGGTGCACCTTTCCTGTTATCTGAGGAGACAAATAACTGGTCAGATTTTTTAAATTCCTTTGTTCGTATGCAAGTAAATGTCCAGATTTTCAGGGACACTGGCGTCTTGTATACTCTATTATATCGAAAGGAATGCTATCGCCCAACTTATTTACATCGTGAAAGCATGCATCCTAAGCATGTCTTTAAAAATATTTTGAAGGTACAAACATTAAGGAACAGCAGGCTCACTACTAGTGATAGTGAACTAGAAGAGAGGTTAGACATCGTTGAGGAGTTTTTAATAAGAATCTATAAGGAAATGGGCATTACATTAGTACATGAAGTTAAAAGGGGCAGAAAAAGCCTGGGAAAAACCTTATTTTTCACTACCCTACACATGTAATCGTAACAAGGATAGCTTAAAGGGGTTCCGTTTTCACTTGCCTATTCTACAGATCGGGGTATTAGGTATAGGAAACACTGGCATGTGTTACAAGGGGAACCGGCTATAGCCCAGTTAGTGGGGCCCAGTCCACACTTTGGTTTCAAGAATAAACTGTCTTTGAAACAAACTGTTATCCTAGGAATGGTGCAGAGACATTAACAGGGAAAGCTGGCACGAGGAAATGTGGAGTTTGCTTTTTTTTTTTTTTTGTCATTTAATGAATGAGTCAACAATATTTGTACATCCACACACTGGTAGGACATATAAAATTAGGGAAAAGGCTGACTGCAATACAAAGAACTTAGTGCATGTTGCCCTATGCAGACTCTGTAATCAGTTTTACATAGGTAAAACAAATAGGCATTTAAGGGAGAGAATGAGACACCATCTGTACTGTGCACCTAGGGGTTTAACCTACAGTGCCATTGATAAACACGATTGAGAAACTAGAGAAAAAAGAAGTTATGTACTCACCATAACGTTCCATCTGAGTAGGTAACTTCATTTGTCAGCAACCTGTGGGTATAGGATCCAACCTGGATCCGAGCCGGCAGCTTTCCAAGCTCAAGACCTGAGCTCCAAGCTCTTCCCCCTTACCCATTATACCCTACCTCCTTCCAGTCCTCAGATCGCATTTGCCTAATTATACAATTTTGCCTAGACAAAACAACAACCTGAAACATCCTAACCTAATGAATACCAAAAGCAGAGAATTCAGATAACCAAAGAACCAGGTTAGGGGGAAGGAGGGGGGGGTCGGCTGCTGACAAATGAAGTTACCAACTCAGATGGAACGTTATGGTGAGTACATAACTTCTTTATCTGAAGTAGTTAACTTCATTTGATCTGCAACCTGTGGGACAGAGTCCCCAGCTACCAAAAACTTGGGAGGTCCTCAAGGAAGGATATTCCGGAGCACTGCAAAGCCAAAAGCTGCCCTTCCTCCGGATATTAAATCAGATTTATAATGAGAGATAAACGTATGAGAGGAAGCCCAAGTAGCCACAGAACAAATGTCATCCAAGGGCACTCTTGACCAGAACGCAGCAGAAGTAGCCATAGAACGGGTAGAATGGGCATGAACCCCTAAGGGCTCTGACAGACTAGATATCCTGTATGTGAGCAAAATGTAGTGAGAAATCCATCTAGCTAGAGTCACCTTAAACACTAGCTTACCCAAGAAAGGCTTCGCAAAGAAAACGGAGCTGCTCTGACTTGCAAAAGGCAGCTGTTCTGTGCATGTAAAAGCGCAATTGTCTATGAACATCTAACAAATGAAGTTTGTATTCCCCTTTATTCTGATAGTTAGGGAAGAAAACTGGTAGATTAATGGACTGATTAATGTTCGCCTTGGAAGCCACTTTAGTAAGAAGGAAGGGTTAGTCCTGAGAGAGACTCTGTCCTTATGGAAAACAAGATATGGGGGTTTAGTACAAAGGGCCTGGAGTTCCGACACCCTTCTAGCTGCGGTAATAGCTATTAAGAAAGCAGTTTTCCAGCATAAGAATTTTAAATCAACAGAAGCTGCAGGTTCAAAGGGTGGTCCAGTTAGAGCCTGAAGGACCAAAGTTAGGACCCATGGGGGAACAGCGTTCCCAATAGGTCTCAAAAGAAAGGTTTCTTTCAAGTAGGTCTTACAAATCTTAGTGGAAGCTAAAAGACTAAGATTGTCTCCAATGTGAAAATGGGAAATGGCAGCCATTTGAATCTTTACAGTAGAAGTGGCCGCTTGCTGAAAAATATGAGATAGGAAATCAAGCACTGCTGGAATGGGAGCAGTGAAAGGGTCCAAATTCTTATGCGAGGCCCAAATGGAAAACCGTTTCCATTTGGTGTCATAAACCTTCCTGGCAGAAGGCTTATGCGCCACTACCAGGATGGATCTAACTGCAGACGAGACACCAGGAGTCCTGGCAACTACTGGAACTGGATTAACCAAGCTGAGAGCTTGAGGTCATCCAAATTCAGAGTTTCTAATCCCGAAGGATGAGAAATCAGATCCGGGATTGGATCTAAGATCCAAAGAGGAGCTATAAGATAAGACAGTAGGTACGGGAACCAGGTTTGATGAGGCCAGAATGGGGCTACGAGGATAATCTTGTTCCATTAATGACAAAGTTTTACAGAAAGCTCGTCGGTTGGGGAAGAGGAGGATAAGCATAAAGAAGACCGGATGGCCAAGCATGAACTAGAGCGTCTCTGGTGCTCCGATTAGAGCGAAAATCTCACTGCAATTCGCTTTTGAAGTCTATACGAAGAGATCGCAGCAAGGCTGACCCCACTTGCAGAAGATTTCTTTCACTACTAAGGGGTTCAGAGACCATTCGTAAAGCAACAGGATAGTTCAACTCAGTTTGTCCGCTAGGATTTTGGACAGACCCGGAATGTGCGTTGCTAAGAAAAAACTGTTGGTGGATATCGCCCAATCCCAAACTCTCATGGCCTCTCAGCAAAGAGGGTAAGACCTGGTCCCCCCCTGTTTGTTGATGTACCAGACCACTGACATGTTGTCTGTCTGAATTGCAATAGTCCCCGGAGGGAGAAAAGCTTGAAGAACTTGCAACGCTAGAAGCACCGCTCTCATCTCCAGAACACTGATATGCAGAACGGACAATGTCTGAGTCCACGTACCTTGGACAGTTCTGCCCATGCAATGCCCCCCCCACCCAAGGTGAGAAGCGTCCGTGGTTACCGCGGCTTGGGGTTGTGGCATTATGAACGATCATCCTTCCCGAAGCTCTCAAGATTGGAGCCACCATATGAGGGAATTTCTGCAAACTCTGCTGAAAGGGATCGGAGAGTCCAGCGGGTGTTGAAGGATGGACCACTGGACCTCCAAGGTCCACTGGAGGACCCTCATGTGCAAGTGAGCTAAGGGCGAAAGGTTGATTGCTGCTGCCATGGACCCTAAGGCTCTCAGGACTAACTCCGCTGATGGAGCTGGAGATTGAAGGAGTGCTAGAACATGAAGGGTTAAGCTGCGAAGCCTGTCCAACGTCAAGAAGGCCTTGGTCTGAAGCGTATCTATTCTGGCCCATATGAAGTCCAGGACCTGCACTGGTTGGAGAGATGATTTCTTGTAATTTATAGTGATCCCCAACTGGAAGGCTAAGAGCAGGAAGCTATCCCTGGCTGAGCAGAGTAGATGCCTGGTGGAGGCGGCAAGAAGCCAGTCGTCCAGGTAAGGAAAAACCTGTAATCCCTGAAGCCACAGGTGGGCCGCTACAACTGCCATGACCTTGGTGAACACCCTGGGGGCTGTGGTGAGGCTGAATGGTAGGATCCTGAACTGGTAATGACTGGCCCCCAACCGAAAGCGGAGAAACCTCCTGGATCGTCTGTCCACGAGAATGT